>NC_044032.1:444022904-444324356 GCF_901765095.1 Microcaecilia unicolor
TAAAACCCGGCTGGCTCAATTAATTCCATTGAAAGCAATGGAAGTAAAACCCGGCTGGCTCAATCCGTCCTCCTTTTCTGGAGCCATATGGTAACCCTAGTCCTTCCCTGTCCCCCCTGTCAGGTGTCAGGACTGGGGGACTGTGGACAGTCATGGAGGCAGCCCCTACCAAAATAATGAAAGCAAGACCATTTTGTATAATAATCACTGCATTCCAGAGAACAAAATGGAGCAAGTTCCCACATGCTATCTTTTGCTTTCTGTATTCAGTAGCTGACAGGCTTGCTAGACTACCTAAGTGGCTTCAGCTGCAATACACTGAAAAGAAAGCAAGGAAACCTATGAGACGTAGATACGGCCGTCCCCTTGGCCTCTGACGCTCCTCCCTTCTTCTATTGACTTCCCTCTGATAGGTCCGTCATTGGGTGTGTGACGCTCCTCCCTTTTCCTGTTTCAGTTCCCTTTGATAGGGTCAGAGCGGTGGCAGCTGTGACACTCCTCCCTTCTCTGATAGGTCAGGGCGGGGCAGAGATGTAGTGTGCTTAAAATGGTTACAGAGCTTCGAACATACGAACTGTTGAAGCCTCAGAGTGTGCTTTAGAATGTTGAGGGTGCTTTTTATGTGCAGATGGGGCGTGGCCTACGGCCCAGATGGGCGTGGCTGAGACTGAGGGTGTAGTAGTCCGAATAGCCTAGCCTACCAGGAGGACAGGAGTTCAGGACAGATGGAGTGAGCTTCAGAAGGTCTGAGGGGGGATTTTATTTATATAGATAACCCGCCTTTATCCAAGGCGGGTAACAATCAAGATACACAATTAAAATACACTCAACTCTGGTATTAAGGAATCACTCCTGATGAACTATGTACAGCTCTGAGTTATGGACTCTGCATTATTAGAGTAGAGAATCTTTGTAAAGACAGATGAATAGATACATGGAGATACATATAAACAAATGAATGAATAACTCTATGGATTATAGATAGAAAAATGTTTACGCTGCCATCTTGTTTCTTTGCAGTGTTGGCTGCATTTGAGTTTCTCACAGGTTGGCACATATCCTGGTGCTTTTCTTGGCATAGTGTGAAACGTACTTTTTTCAGATCTTGTGCTCCAAACCTTTCTCTTTTGAGACACATTTTCTAATGCCCCATGACTATTACATTAAATTCATATGTTTTTATGATAATGGCAGAATCTCTGAGAGTTCTGATACAGATGCAGTGTACCTTTTGTTTTTTTACCCTCCCCCCCCCCATTTCCTACCAAAAATTGGAGTTCTCCCTCTTACATAGAAACATAGAAACATGACGGCATATAATTCTTCCCTATTGTATACAGTCCAGTTTAATAGTCTAACCCCTTTTGATTTTAGATTGTACACTGCCTAGATGGTACTTGCCATTAGGTGAGGTAGTACATTTTAATAAAACTTGAAAAAAAAAAACTGGAAATATAAAAAAAGCCATGCTGAGTCCATCGAACCCAGCATCTTGTATACAGCGGCGGCCAGTCCGGGTTGCAAGTACCCAGCAGATCACAATAGGCAGACCTATTTCCCATAGTTCATTTCCAGGGCCGCTCACAATGGTGCTCCCAAGTCTACCTGGCTAACACCTTTTTTTTTTAAACAACTTTTCCTCCAAAAGCTTCTCTGGTTCTCTTTTGAATCCTAACATTGTAGTTATCTTGACCACATCTTCCAGGAGCAAATTCTATAGAGGAGTGGCCTAGTGGTTAGGGTGGTGGACTTTGGTCCTGAGGAACTGAGTTCAATTCCCACTTCAGGCACAAGCAGCTCCTTGTGACTCTGGGCAAGTCACTTAACCCTCCATTGCCCCATGTAAGCCACATTGAGCCTGCCATGAGTGGGAAAGTGCAGCATACAAATGTAACAAAAATAAAAAAATAAATAAAATGTGCCATTAAAAAAAGAAAAAAAACTTTCTACAATTTGTTTTCAACCTACTGGCCATTTGTTTCATGACTTATCCTGTGTTGTGTTGTTTGACACATTGAACTATCATTCCCTATTTAACCATTGCACCCAACTCATTATTTTATCAACTTCTATCAGACCTCTCTTCATAAAGGAGGTGTTTTATCATTTTTTGTCACCCTTCTCTGAACCTTTTCTAGTTACACTGTATCCTTTTTGAGAGGAGGGGATCAGAATTGCTCACAGTGCACAAGGTGTGGTTACAACAGGGGCCCTACAAAGGCATAATGATAGTCTCAGTTTTGTGGGAAGTGTAAATAAGACAAGAGTGTACCTAGATAGGCAGAGAGATGAAAGATAAGATACAATAGACCTGTATAGTTGATAACTAAATAAACCATGATAGATACACAGGTGATGAATAAGATGCAACAGGCAGAGAGACACAGGAAAGACAGAAATAGGACAGTCTGTATGTGTGTGTGTGTGTGTGTGTGTGTGAGAGAGAGAGTGAGAGAGAGAGAGAGAGAGAGAGAGAGAGAGAGGCTGTCTGTGTTTCCTCACAACCCCCCCCCCCCCCCCCCAGTTCCTGAATTCCCTTTTCCCATCCCCTTACAGCCACTCTCTCCATCCCTAGGCCAGCACTTGATGTATTTTACTAAGTACTGGAGCAATAATAACAATAACAAGACTTTATAGCTTTTAACAGCTTCTGCTTTGAATTATCTCAGAACATTCCTTCCCCTTCCAATGACGTTATCAAAGAGAAGGCCATTAATCTGGCTCCATAAAACCTCACCACTAATATTGTTCCATAGGAAAACTTTCTAACCAGCTTCCGGTTCTTTTCTCTCATTACCAATCTCTCTCTCTCACTCCTTCTGCCTGCTTCCTTTTTTTAAATCTCCTTCCAAGTTTCATGATTCCTCCCTTTCTCTTCTTCATCCTTCCATTTCCAATTTCTTTCTCTCACTCTTCAATTCTTCTCCTCTCACAGAATTCTCTCTTTTCCTTTTTTTTCCCCTTTCATCTACACCTCTCTCTCTCTCTCTCTTTCGGATGCCATCACTTTCGTTTTTCTTTTCCAGTTCACTCTTCCTCATCGCTCTCCCCTCCCTCACTTGTATTTTATTGTATAATGTGTTAGTTTATGGTTACTAATTTTATTCTAATCTGCCATGGGGATTTGCAGAATATCAAATGAAAATTAAATCAAGATCAATAGTTGTCTTGCTTGCATCCTGTTTGCCATCAGATTCAGATTATTTTATTGGCATGAGACCCCTGCAGGTGTTGTCAAAAGAATATTAAGCTCCCGGTGGCAGAGACAGCAAACCTCTAGAAGCTGAAGCTGTCTTTCAAAAGGAATCACCCATTGAGTTTTTCTCTTAAAAAAAATCATGCCATGGCTAGTGCTCTGGGTTTGCTTTCCACGGGGTAGTCCGCAGGTGTAAGGGTCATGGCCTTTTATAGGGTGACCAAATTGGGCTTCTTGGACTTAGCCAAAAACCGAATCTGCGGCTGAAATTTGAGTACTCAGGTTTAGCCAAAACTGAAACTGTCACTCTCTCCCCGCCCCTCCCCCTGGCAGAGAACAGACAAGTCCCCCACCCCCCCCCCCCAAAACTACAAACTTCACCCTCCCAACACCCACAGGCCTCCCCAGACCTACCTTTAGAAGTCTTGGTAGTCAGTGGCCTTTTATGAGGCAAATGTGATCCCCAGTTGCTCCTTGCCCTGCTGGCAGCACAGTCAATGGCTGCCAAGACTGCCATGGGAGGTCGCAGCGCATTTTGAGATTGAAACTGATTCCAATCTCAGAATGGGCTGCTAGGACTTTCCCACAGCAGACTACCATGGGAAGTCTCTGCAGCCATTTTGACTACCGAGGCTTCTAAAGATAGGCTCTGGGAGGTGGCATCTGGGGTGGGGTGGGGTGGGGTAGGGAGGCAGGAAGTTGAGTCATGAGGGGTTGGAGGGTGTTTCAATTCAGCCAAAAAAATGCACTGGCATTTCAGTCAAAACTAAGCATAGGCCGAACCCAGAGTTCAAGTCGGTGTTCAGTCAGCCTCTAAGTGGGCTTGTTTAGTTTATTTATTTATTTATTGCAGTTGTATCCCACATTTTCCCACCTATTTGCGGGTTCAGTGTGGCTTACAATACATTGTGAGTCATGGAATTACTTGGTTACAATATGGTTATGGGTTATATTGAGAAGAGTTATGGGAAGACAGTCGAAGTCATACATGTTTGGGAAAACAAGTCAAAGTCAAACATAGTTTGGGAATGGAACAGTAGAATATAACAATGGGGAAGTGATCGGCGATAGAACAATGGCGAGAGAACAGTAGGGTATAACAGTTTCATCTGTGGGTAGGGTTTAAGTGTGGTGAGATTAAGGGGAAGAGAGATCAGAAGAGAGTGTATTGCCCTATCTCTGTTAGTGCGTAAGGACTTCATATGTTTTGATTCTTGCCATAGCTTTTTCTCGAAGAAGTGAGTTTTCAATAGTTTGCGGAAGTGGGTTAATTCATAAATCATTTTCAGGTTGCGTGGTAGTGTATTCCAGAATTTCGTGCTTGTGTAAGAGAAGGTTGAGGCATGCAGTGCTTTGTATTTTATGCCTTTGCACTTAGGGAAGTGGAGATTGAGGAAAGTTCGGGATGATCTTTTGGCAGTTGTGGAAATCCCTCTGAAAATTGCCCCTTGTATACATATATACTCTATATTCAGGGTGGTGTACCAGGCAAACTT
Organism: Microcaecilia unicolor; assembly: GCF_901765095.1. NCBI lineage: Eukaryota > Metazoa > Chordata > Amphibia > Gymnophiona > Siphonopidae > Microcaecilia > Microcaecilia unicolor. The sequence goes on from NC_044032.1 coordinate 444,027,597, forward strand.
GTAGCTTTGCCTCTTCTCCTATTAACTGTAAAGTCTCTAGCCCTTCTCCCTCTGAGATATTGATAATCAACTCAGCAACTACCATTACCCCAACTTACCCTTCCAAGAAAACTCCTGTGCATAATGCACATTATGATTTGTTTTTTTTTAATAATATTATATATCAAGAACAATTTCCATAAGTCATTAATTCCAGGTAAGGGGGTTGTTTGAAAATTGCCCACCACCATGTGGGCAAAAGTACCCCAATAAGCAATTTTCTTTGGAACTATCCCATCCAGGTGGGTATGTGTGAGGTTTTGTTTTTTTTTCTACTGTGATTTGATATGATTTCCCACAAGCCTTGAAAGACTCTTTTTCCTCCCTGCCAGGAAAGGTCCCCAAGGGCATAGGTCATTTCATAGCCCCAAGCCCTTGTGTCTAAACAGCCAGAGAAGCAGGACTTACATAACTGTCTTTCCATTACAATTATCATCTTTCTTCCAGATGCATCAGATGATTCATTTCCAATTAATAAATTATATTAGCAATGGTTGTGTTTTGGTCCTATCACCGCACTCCTAGAAGACGTTAGCTACTCATTCATTCATATATTTGGCATTTTTTTTCTATGAATGGACCTTTGGGCGTCCTCACAGTTTTGAGAAATTATTGGATACAGGACGGCCAAGCACATTGTGACTCATGAGAGGCATATCTATTACAATATCCACCCCATTTGAAAGTATATGGAAATATATTGAAATAGGGACACATCTTTTGAGTTTTCTATATCCATGACAGAGATATGAAGGACAATAGGTTGGGTTGCTAGTTCTGTGGGGTCCCCTGTGTTTAGTTCCTGGTCACAGAGGCTTATCAGGTCATAACTGGACGGCTGTGTGGATTGCAATTGTAGATGTGTATGTGCGCCCCTTACCATTTATAACTGCCAGAAGTATGTGAACCAAAATTCAGGTTATAATATCCCTGTTAGTCCATTATGGTTCTGTAATGCTACATAATATTTGTAAAATATGTGAATACTGCAAGATCATCTTGCTATGTTTTCATCGTGCATATCCTGAAAACCCAACAGGCTTTGTGGTCTCCTGGTTTCAGAAACCTATCCTAAACTTTAAAAAATATATATATTAGAGGAAAATAAAATTCAAACTGCTAAATCTTTAGAAAAAAAAAATAACTCTACAACCCCCAAAGCAAAAGATTTAAATCTATGCATGTGTTTTTGGGGTTTTTTTTTTCTTGATTTTGGTTTGATTTAGCAGATTAGAGACTGGAAAGCACTTAAGAGGTCATCATTGGGTACCAGCTGCATGTACTCCTGAAAAAAAAAAAAATCTGCTGCACTAGCTATACTGTATCCGTATATAATAAGGAGGAACCAGAGGCATTCCAGGGGCAGGTTCAAAATGTATTCAGATACCTGTAATATAGGACTGCAATCCAGACAAATGTATCTGTTTACGAGGACTGAGTAAGCAGCAGTTCTAACTTAAATGGATATCACGTATGCATCAGTCCCGTCTAAATTAATAGAGCTAGCAACTGTGTTCTGAATATTGCCTTTACCCCCCTCCCCCCAGTGTTTAGATAAAGGGTCAGAAAAAGGAATGATGTAATTACTGAGGAGACTCTGTAGGATCTGCGTAAAGAAGGATGCTGGAGCAGGCTGTATCTTGTGACTCAGCCTCGCAGGTGGAACGGGAACAGAAACTGCAAAGAAAAGGTTTGAGAGCAACAGTAGATATATATTTTTTAAAACCTGGAATTTTTGAAAGAAGAGAATAACGGATCAATAGGCTAAGGGGAGGTAACAGCGACTGGTTCATTGTCAAGTAAAAATATTCAAGTTGGTTGTTTGGAACATAAAAGCACCTCCATTATCAGGCCTGACATTCCAAGCACTAGGATCTGAGTGATTCATCTGGGGACCCTTTTACCAAGCCTCAGTAAAAGGGGCCCTGTGCTAGCGGTGGCGGCTGTTTTTGCCATGCACCAGGACCCCTTTTATTGTAGTGGGTGAAAATAGCCAAAGGTTGCACTTGCCGCGCAGGCATTTCGGGGGGGGGGGGGGGGGGACACATACTGCCACCCATTGCAGTGGCAGTAAGGGCTCCCGCGTTATCCCTGCGGTAACTGGGCAGTGTGCGATGCTGCCGAATTACCACTGGGTAACCCCCTGTGGAAATATTTTTTTCAATATTTTCGCTAGCGCCAGAAACGGTAGTTCCGGGTTGCCGCATGGCAACCTCTTAGTAAAAGGACCTCCCGGTGTCTATGATGTTACCTGTAATTTCATTGTCACTGGGGACCAATCAGATTTGGGTGCGTGCGAACTGTAATGCGTGGTTTGCCAGGCTTCCCTGGACAGCTCAGTGATTGCAGAGATGTCCCTTAAAGAATCTAAAAGATAACAATTTTAATCTTGAATTATTAATGTATATTATCATCATAGCTATGAGCTTTGGTTCAAGGCCTTACTTTGGTTCAGGATCTAAAAATGACAGAGAATCTTACAGGCCTGTAACTCTAATCTGAACTTTAGAGTTACAGTAGAACTCATAAGCTGTTGTGACACCTTCATGCAGCAAAATTAGGAAGGGGCTAGGGTGCAAAAACCTCAATAATAGGATGGTGCGGCCTACTAACAGGGCAGAGTCAGTTACACCCAAGAAGATATGGTCAGAATGCAGAACTGAGTGGTCTCACAGGGAGATGACCAAGCTTTCTAAGTAATGCTAAAAACAGCCAAGCACGTACAGTAGAATTCTAAGAAATATTAACCATTATATTACCATAGATTCAGTAAGGTGTAATTACTGTCATATTACCTACATCCTGAATGGACATATAAAAATGTATGTACTTCCTACTTCCTAAAAAAAAAAAAGGGAATTGTGAGACTGAAATAAGCTGCAAACTGCTATGTAGATAATGATGAAGAAAAAGCAAATTTGCTAAATACATACTTTTGTACTGTTTTCACAGAAGAAAATCCTGGAGAAGGACTGTGATTGACTGGCAAAAGAACGAATGAGAATGGAGTGGATACAGCACAATTTACTGAAGAGAGTGTGTATGAACAACTTGAAAATCTAAAGGTGGACAAAGCCATGGGACCGGACGAGATCCACCCCAGGATATTGAGGGAGTTCAGAGAGGTTCTGGTGGGTCCTCTTAAAGATTTGTTTAATAAATCCTTGGAGACGGGAGAGGTTCCACGGGTTTGGAGAATGGCGGATGTAGTCCCTCTTCACAAAAGTGGTGATAGTAAAGAAGCTGGAAACTACAGGCCAGTAAGCCTCACTTTGGTTATTAGAAAAGTAATGGAAACGATGCTGAAGGAAAGGATAGTGAATTTCCTGGAAGCCAATAAGTTGCAAGATCCGAGACAACATGGTTTTACCAAAGGTAAATCATGCCAAATGAATCTCATTGAATTCTTTGACTGGGTGACCAGAGAATTGAATCAGGGACGTGCTAAAAACGTAATCTACTTAGATTTCAGCAAAGCTTTGACACGGTTCCCCACAGGAGGCTCTTGAATAAACTTGACAGGCTGAAGATAGGACCCGACGTGGTGAACTGGATTAGGAACTGGTTGACAGACAGACGCCAGAGGATGGTGGTTAATGGAATTCGCTCGGATGAGGGAAAGGTGAGTAGTGGAATGCCTCAGGGATCAGTGCTGGGGCCGATTCTGTTCAATATATTTGTGAGTGACATTGCCGAAGGGTTAGAAGGTAAAGTTTGCCTTTTTGCAGATGATACTAAGATTTGTAACAGAGTGGACACCCGGGAGGGAGTGGAAAACATGAAAAAGGATCTGCGGAAGCTAGAAGAATGGTCTAAGGTTTGGCAATTAAAATTCAATATGAAGAAATGCAAAGTGATGCACTTAGGGAGACGTATGTGTTAGGCGGTGAGAATCTGATATGTACGGATGGGGAGAGGGATCTTGGGGTGATAGTATCTGAGGATCTGAAGGCGATGAAACAGTGTGACAAGGCGATGGAGGTTGCTAGGCTGTATAGAGAGAGGTGTGACCAACAGAAGAAAAGAGGTTTTAATGCCCCTGTATAAGTCGTTGGTGAGGCCCCACCTGGAGTGTCAGGCAGGACCGGAATTCGTGAGCCCTTGGACCACTGCCGAGGAGCGGCAGAGGGTAGGCAAGACCACCCTGGAACTGGATACAAGAACAGCAGGACTGGAGTAGTAACAAGGCAGGCAACTAGAACAGGCAGAACAGGACAGCTTCACCTCGCTTGACCACCTGTCCTTCGGATTGAGCTCCGGAGTGCGGGTGGCCAGCAGACTTGTAACAGAGCAGAACTGAAGATCCAGAGGACCCACTCCGGGTCTGGGAAACACGAGGGAGGCTAGGCACAGAACTAACTAGACTAGGACTGAAAGCTGCTACGCAGCACTAGCAAGAAACACAAGACAGACTAAGCCGAACAGGGCGTACACAAAGGCTAGCCAGAAACAGGGGCTTGATATACAGACAAGCTTGGTAGAACGGGGTTCAGGATATACGGGGTTCAGGATAGACATGCAAGCTTGGCAGAGGCGGGGGTTCAGGATGTACACTCAGGATACACACCCTAGCTAGGCAGAAGCAGGATTCAGGATATACACTCAGGATATGCAGGATTCAGGATATACACACTAGCTAGGCAGAAGCAGGTTCAGGATATACACTCAGGATAAACACACTAGCTAAGCAGCAACAGGTTCAGGGCAACACATACGCTGGGCAGCAGACAGGAGAATAACCAGGAACTAACAGGGTCTTGGGGCAGGCTGCAGACAGAGAGAATAACCAGGAACTAGCAGAGTCTTTGGGCAGGCTGCAACAGAGAGAACCCAGGAGCTATCAGAGTCTTTGGACAGACGGCAGACAATAGATAAACCAGAGCTAACAGAGTCTTACGGCAGGCAGCAGACAATAGAATAAACCAGGAGCTAACAGTCTTAGGGCAGGCAGCAGACAATAGAATAACCAGGGATTGCAAAGTCTTGGGGCTGGCAGCAGACAGAGGATAACCAGGAACTAACAGAGTCTTAGGCTGGCAGCAGACAGAGGAATAAACCAGGAACTAACAGGGCTGGCAGCAGACAGAGGAATAGCCAGGAGCTAGCATTCCTTAGGGCTGAAGCTTCAGGCTCCAACACAGACAGAGAGAAACTGGCTGAAGCTTCAGACTCCAAACACAGAGCAGGCAAGATAAGGACTAACAGTCCACAGACACAAAGCAGAAGGGCAGAGCCCACACAGAAGGACTAGAAGTCCACAGACACAAATAGCAGATGGGCAAGGGCCCCAGAGAAAAGCTAAGTAGCAGCGCAGCAGTGCACTCACTAACCTGACGACCTTTTGGCGTAACCAATGCAAAGGCCCTGAATGCAAGCACAGCACTGCCTTATGAAGACTCTCCCTGATGATGTCACCTACTGCAGGACAGGAGCAGGGAACACACTCACTCCAAAGAGAGGCTTGGAACACATAGGAGGACAGGCAGGGAGCCATCTTAGATGCTGGCTCCCCAAGAGGCATAGCTAGGGTTACCTTATGGCTCCAGAAAAAGGAGGCGGATTGAAGCCAGCCGGGTTTTACTTCCATTGCAATGCAAAACTTTGAATAAATTATTTAGTGTGCTGTAGTGGGTAATGTATAATGTGTGTAATGTAGTGTGTAATGTATAATGTGGGAGGTGTTTGCTAAGGCCTTCCCCATATGAAAGGCCATGGGAGGAAATTAGTAATATCACAAAGAATATTATCTTTGCCTCCTTTCTACCACCCAGAAAGAGAGTGAGAGCTCAACATCCTAGTATCTTACTAAAGAAATATTTAATTGTACATTGGTAAATGGCTTTTAGTTAATGAACACACATCAAACAGTGACTGACTTACAGTACAGCAGTGGACAATAATCTACTTTTCAAAACTTCTGATTTGAGTTTGACAAAGTCTGAGCCCAAGTGTACTTATCAGAGGAGCAGATATCCCTGAACAGCTTTGGCTGGCTTCTGAGATACATGTGAAAATCTTTGCATGACATATGTGCATGACACATGTGCTGCATGAATAAAATTCCTTTGACAGATTCAACCAGCAGGGAAACAGAGAGGAGAACACCAATGCCTTTCTCTCTCTTTAGCACCCCATGGGTCCAGAGATGGTCCAGAGATGGCCAGAGATGGTTTCTCTCATTATTTGGATAGATGTGTTGGTCATAGGCACATAAAAGAAAAAGAAGATATTTCCTAAAAAATGTAAAAACCTGGAGGACATATCTGAAGAAGTCCAAAAGGAGGAAATCCTCTCAAAAACTCATACTTATGCCTGCTGAAACCTGGTGTTAAATCAAACTATTCTATGACATGAGTTCTAATTTCTGGGAATGCTCCTGACCCAACCATGCCCCTCCCATGGCCACACCCACTTTCAAGTTGCACACTGTGAAATTTAGGCGCCCATGTTATAGAATAAGGCATAGGGCAGATGCCTGCACAACTCATAATTAGTTCCATTTAGTGATATTTATCTTCATTAATGATTGTTGGCACCTAATTAGTTGTCCATGCATATTTGGAATCCATGCTCAAATTTGTGCGTCCACTTTTGGTGACCTTTATAGAATCTGGAGGTTATGTGTGCAAAACCTATAGCACGAAACTGCAAGAGGAGATGCACGTGGGATGAGCACTGGTGAGTCAGAGGTGTGGCCCACACTTACGTTCTAAGATTCTAGAATATTTATAGTTAATGTGCACAACTGAACATTTAATCCTGGTCATTTACACCAGCTATTGTCATGGCACAAGAGGTTGTGCCTAAATGTTGGTGTGTAAATTCCACTTATGCTAGTATTCTATAATGGGAATCATACGGTAATACCCATATAGAATTTGCACATGGCGCACTACATCCTAGTGGCTAAATTTTGGTGACTTTTTCAGAATTAGCCCCTTAGTACTTCCCCTACTGGTGCCCTCTCCCCTACCAGCACTCTTTGGCAACCTCCAGACCTTAAAGTGCAGTTGGCAGCCAGTCCCATGGGATGGGAGCTCCTATACAGATGCACAACACAGCACTTCCTGAAAAACACAGGAAGGGCATGCAGGAAGCTGATCTAGTCTTCCACACCAGCACCACTGAAATTTTAACCCAGGCAGAAGCAGGAAGACTACCTCAGTTTCTCTCTAGAGCTTGCACAGGTGCTGGCCAGCTGGGAACCTGAAACAAGATTATGTATCAGGAGCTGCCACTGGAGAGACATGGGCCACAGGAGGCACTCTGGACAGGAGACACGAGTATTGACTTCTTTAAAACTATCAGTCAGCTAGAAAGGGGAGACAGAGAAGATGGCTGCCCAGCTGAGGATGGGGAAGGGCAGACAAGGGGGATGAGTGGGGGATTAAGGGAAGGAGAGAAGGAAAACTGTACAGTACTATAGGCAGGAGTGAAGGCAGAAGGGGTGAGTGAGATATTAGTTATAGGCAAAGGATAAAAGAGAAAGTGGAGGTGGGGCAGAAGTGTAAAAGAGGGAGAAGCTGCTGAATATTGTGGACTAGAGAAAAGAGGGCTTCAAGGGGTTACTGGTGATGCGCACAAGATGGCAAGCAGGGAGATAACAAACAGACCCCCTTCATTCTATAACAGGCTGCTTACATGTACACACCTATTGCGCCTGTAAATTTACAGAATACTGCCATCCCCATGGGCAAGTGCACACTTATCTGTGTAAATGGCAGCCATGTGCCATTCTATAAATACACACTCAACTGCCATAGTGTGTAACTGTTAGAGGGGTATTCACAGGGGAGAAGCATAGGCAGGCCATCAGCGGGGCTGATATTTACGTGGGCTAGTTATAGCTAGGGTTACCATATGGCTCCAGAAAAAGGAGGACGGATTGAACCAGCCGGGTTTTACTTCCATTGCTTTCAATGGAAGTAATTGAGCCAGCCGGGTTTTACTTCCATTGCAAAGCAATGGAAGTAAAACCCGGCTGGCTCAATCCGTCCTCCTTTTTCTGGCAATGGAAGTAAAACCCGGCTGGCTCAATCTGTCCTCCTTTTTCTGGAGCCATATGGTAACCCTAATTATGATCAAGGGACTGCCTCATAGGAATACTGAAATTGGCGACAAGGTGTTGTCCTTCAAATTTTGAACTAGGCCAAGAAAGAAATTTTTTCCAGTTGGCATGTCCATTCCCTATTGTGGAAAAAGCTTCACCTGTGGCTTACCAGATTTGCCTCATGAAAATCTTCAAGGTGAAGATTCCCTTAAATGGGTCCATGTCCATCAGCTGAGACTGTGTCCCAGACGTACAAATTGCTGACTTGACGCTTACTAACCATAACACAGAATAGCTTTTTATTCTTTTGTTTTTCAGCTACGAAACAAATGTTGAAAGATTCTGTTCCTGGTTTTCCTGCTGATTGGAATTATTGCCAAATTGATTGGCCCTATTCCTATACCTGGTGTCCATTCTTCAAGATGTTCCTGACTTTCTGCTTCCCATCCATTTCTGGTTCTGAACATTTCTTTTCCTTGTTCCCACATGATTTCAATTGTCTAGTCCTGACTATTGGATTCCTTTTTCCAAATAATTTTTTTCTTAATGTTGGGGGAGTTTTTCTGTTTTACCTTGAACACAGATCCGGTGTTCCTGCAACTGAAGTTCTGGATGGCTTTTGTGAACATCTTCTTGACTTTATTCCCGATCTGTGTCCACTCCTTATGTTTTAAGACTTTCTCCATCACCACCATCTTGTGGACCATTTTGTTCCTGTTTGCTGTCTTTTTGGTGTGAGAAGTTGTCCATCTACACCGCATCATTCATCAAGGTCCACCACCATTGACTTTGAGACTGCAAGATTTTGTGGAGAATAAATACATAAGTACATAAGTATTGTCACACTGGGACAGACCAAAGGTCCATCAAGCCCAGGATCCTGTTTCCAACAGTGGCCAATTCAGGTCACACATACCTGGCAAGATCCCAGAAAATTCAATACATTTGATACTGCTTATCCCAGAATTAAGCAGTGGATTTTCCCCAAGTCAATTTAATAATGGTCTATGGACTTTTCCTTTAGGAAGCCGTCCAGACCCTTTTTAAACCCTGCTACCCTGCTAAGCTAACCGCCTTTACCACATTCTCTGGAAACGAATTCTAGAGTTTAATTACACGTTGAGTAAAGAAAAACTTTCTCTGATTCATTTTAAATTTACTACTTTGTAGCTTCATCGCATGCCCCCTAGACCTAATATTTTTGGAAAGAGTAAACAAATTATTCACGTCTACCCTTTCCACTCCACTCATTATTTTATAGACCTCTGTCAAATCTCCCCTCAGCCGTCTCTTCTCCAAGGTGAAGAGCCCTAGCTGCTTCAGCCTTTCCTCATAGGGAAGTCGTCCCATCCCCTTTATCATTTTTGTCACCTTTCTCTGTACCTTTTCTAATTCCACTATATCTTTTTTGAGATTCGGTGACCAGAATGGACTGGGGGAAGAAGAGGTGGAGGTGGCTTGGCTGAGAACACAAGGTTAATTTTAAGAACCTTATCATGAAAGTAATCAGCCAGAGTCTGAGGAGAAAATGAAGGGGGGTGGGTGGGACCAACATTTACATGTGTAAAGTTACGCATTATAGTACCGTATTTAGACGTGTGCATTTGCATCTGCTATTGACATGGCATAAGTGGGCACACCTAAATGTAGGTGAATAGATGCCAACTTACACTAGTATTCTATAATGGAGCCATGATGGAGGCGGGGCTAGTGCTGGGCAGACTTATACGGTCTGTGCCAGAGCCAGTTGGTGGGAGGCGGGGCTGGTGGTTGGGAGGCAGGGATAGTGCGGGGCAGAGTTATACAGTCTGTGCCCTGAAGAGGACAGGTACAAACAGGCCCACCGAGAGACTGGGCCGGGCCCGGGACAAGGCCGCCCCCTGGGCCCCGCCCCCACTGCCACCCCCAGGTTGTCGCCGCCCCCCCTGAGGGGGGCCCGGCGCCACAGTCCCCCCATCTCCGCCACTGGGGCCGGGCGCCTTCCACCCGAACCCCCACCAGCAGAAGTGCTGTGTTCTGACTCCGGCGTGCGCAGCCCACAGACGCGCTCCTCTCAGCTGATCTTTGCTGTACTCTGCAGGGCTTCTGTGCGTCTGATGTCCGGCACGTGTAGGACGTCAGACGCACAGAAGCCCTGCAGAGTACAGCGAAGATCAGCTGAGAGAAGTGCGTCTGTGTTTGCCGCCCACACCGGAGTCAGAAGACAGCACTTCTGCTGGCGGGGGTTCGGGTGGAAGGGGCCCGGTGGCGGTGGCGGGTGGGACTGCGGTACCGGGCCCTCCTTGGAGGCCCGGGTCCCGGGAATTTTGTCCCCCCTGTCCCCCCCTCTCGGTGGCCCTGGGTACAAATAAAAAGTAGCACATATGAATTATCTTATTGGGCAGACTGGATGGACCGTACAGGTCTTTTTCTGCCGTCATCTACTATGTTACTATGTTATAGAATTTGCAGTTAGCATGCTGCATATTTTATTTATTTATTTTTGTTACATTTGTACCCCGCGCTTTCCCACTCATGGCAGGCTCAATGCGGCTTACATGGGGCAATGGAGGATTAAGTGACTTGCCCAGAGTCACATAAACACCTAACTTGTGGCACCCAGTTATAGAATTGTCCCCATTATCATGTATAATATGAGCAAATGGTGTGACCCAGTAGCTCTCACAGTAGCTGAGCTTGAAATGGCCAGTCCTGGTTTTAACCTTATTTCCAAAGCAGTGTGGTATTTGTAGTCCTCCCCCCCCCCCCCGGATATATTTAACCGGCCAGAAGGGCTACAGTTACCTACAAGCATATGAGACTCCCAATGCAGGCACACTAGCTGAAACATAGTGCCGTGTCAAGTCCTTTTATGCAATAAATTTGAATTTGATACATCATCATTGCCCACGTGTTTTTTTTTTCTGAAAAAGTTCTGTTGACTGCGCTATTCCTTTCTTGTGGTCCACTTTCGTAGCAGTTCATGTTCCTCCACCTGTTAGTTGTTCTTGAGGGCTCGATATTCAGCCAGCAGCGATCAGTGTTTTGCTGATTGCCACTGGTTTTAAACCCAGAAATTCAATGCCTTCCCATGTCCAGGCACCAGCACTGAAATTCTGGGTTTGCAGAGCTAGCTAAAGAATAGCCAGTTAAGTGCCGATATTCAGTATTTAACCAGCTATGGGGCACAGCATAAAGATAGGACTGATTTTTAAGCGGTCCTATTTGTACGGTTACCTTGGCTGGTTAAGCTCTGAATATTGGCATTTAAGCGGACAAATGCCGTCCCCAGAACGCCCCCAAAATAGGCAGTTTTCAGTTCGGGGCTAATCAGTTAAGTGCCACTGAAAATTAGTTGTTAGCCCCAAACAGGCAATTGGCCAGGAACTGTTTCTGACTGGTTAAATCACATATTGAATTGGAGATATTCTATGTGCTTTTTTTTTTTTTTTTCCGTCTAATCATCAAAAATGCAGAGTTTAAATAGGAAAGCATATGAAAGTGTTTGATCAAGTTAAACTGGAAAATACTAAGCAACAGCTGGCTGACAAAATAAGATTAAGAATCCTCCCTCTTCCCCAGACAGCTGCAGCAGTTTGCATTAATAGGACCAGACCCTCTACAGATTCTTCTCCCCCCCCCCCCCCCCCCCCCCCCCAGAGACAAACACATACACACACACACAAATATATACTGTACACAAGCATTAATGAAGCTCATGGATTGCTGCTGATTGGCTTTAAATTAGCTCTCAGTTGCCAGGCTGGTAATTCTAGGTGCCGATAATCAAATTTGTAGCTCAAACGAATAGGATTTTAACTCAGCCTCACTAATAGCTGTCTGTGAACCCTGCCTGCTCCCTTAGCTCATTCCCCAGAGCAGAGAACCGATATTCTGATTTAGAAAGAGTGGCTTCTGTTTCAGCAACCAGTACAGCACAATGGTGGTTGTAGCTGCTTCTGCTGCTCCATAATGCCCTCAGAAGAAAGATATGGCACTTTAGACACTAGTTCTGAAGTTGCCAGGGAGTATGCAGAGAAGCAGCGAGCACTGCCTCTGCCAGTTCTTAAGGAGAGGCAAGCACAGGGACTATTTGGAAAATGTACTTTGAGCATAGGAGCCGAATCTGTGGCTGCTGTGGGTGCTTGAGCACCCCCAATATTGAATAAATTCCTTGTATATGTCCAGGGAGGGGTTATCTCCACTGGGGTTAGCACCCCAATAATTTTAAAAAGGTGGCTCCTATGACTTTGAGCATAGAATAAATGGTAGCTGGCACGATGGTCAGAGCTAGCTTTGCATGTTGCCATATGATAGACCCTGGTTTCATTCAAGGACTGAAACTGCAACATTCACAGTGACATCTACTGACAGGATCAAAAGTAGCAGGGAGTGATGAGGAGCACAATCCCTGCCTTTCAGTCCATGTGATGGCTAGGCTCAATGGAAGGGGTTAAATGGAATAAAAAGTGGGGAGCAGCTGAAAGTAAGATTCTGGGAAAGTTTCAAATGACCTGGTAGCTCAGAGAAGTAAAAGAAAAGTGCAGAGCAAAACAGAAAGAGGAACTGATTTGGGAGTTGTGAATTACAAGTCAGTATTACAAGGTAAACTAGGAGGGCAAGACATGCATGTTTTCTCATGGCGTATCTACCCAGGAGCTTTTTTTTTTTCAATGAACATGTGTAACTTGTCAAATCATTGAGATGGACAAATGAAAATTTAAATAATTCCCCTCCCTTCAGCATCTCTCCCTTCTCTTTCTCTTCCCTTACTCCCCCCCCCCCCTTATGTATTCACTCTTTCCCCACACAGGCCACTACTTCCCATCTCCCTTTACCATAGGCATGAACATTTCAGAATGATTGGTGGTGCCAAACACAATACAAATTACCATTCCCTGGATGCAATAAAGAAATATACTTAGTATCAGGGGTGCTAAACACCCACACACCCACAGAGCTGGTTCCTTTGTGCCTTACTCCCTCTGCCTTGGCCTGCAGCTCCTGCTTGCTGAAAATACTACAGCCCATAGCTAAGTTTATTCCAAGTTTATTCAGAGCTTCTATCCTGCCCACGAATTTAATATCTGGGCGCAGGGGCGTAGCCAGACAACAGATTTTGGGTGGGCCTAGGCAAGAATTGGGTGGGCACCAAGTGTTCTCCCTCCCTCCAAAAACAAATGATCTCAGCTAGTGGAAAAACGCTTCTTTCCACCTTGGCAGCAGGCATGCACTGAAAACTGAGCATGCGCAGGTGCCGGTGTTGTGGAGAGTAGCATTTTTGTTACTATCAGGGGGAAATCTTCAGCTGGCGGAGCTTAGGATTCCCACCAGTTACCACTAAACATGTGCTACTGTTGGGTGGGTCTGAGCCATAAATGGGTGGGCCCTGGCCCACCCAAGCCCACCTGTGGCTACGCCACTGTCTGGGCAGCTTACATAGTAATACAGAGAACACAGGGGGGAATTAGAGAGCAAGAAGTGAGCATAGAAAAGTCAATGGAGAGAAGGAGGGAAGGGGTAGAAGACAGTAGAACTACAATATTTTGATAGGAAAGTGGGGAGGGGGCTAAGATAGATGAGTAAGTAAGTAGATGATATGAAATTCAGGGCAGCTACCGGTGGAGCTGAAGCGTAGCAGTGTCAGTCATAGGCCGTAGTAAATACAAACGGCTTTAAGTTCAGCTTTGAACTGCTGGAGGGAGGGACCCAATCTGAGGTGCTGGGGCAGTTTATTCCAGAGGTCTGGGCTTTGAACTGAGAAAAACAGAATAGCTATTTGCTCATTCTTTTCCCTGTGGAGACTCTGCCTCAGTTTCCCATTTTTATGGTGGTGCTGGCTCCAACATGACGTCTCTCACCTTTTTCAGTTCCTGCTGCACCTACCATGTAACTTCTCTCATGATTCTTGTTTTCTGGTAGGAGGAGGAAGAGTACAGCAAACTGGATGGAAATGGCTTAGCAGGCTGTAGTTTGGGAATCTCTTAGAACATGAAACACAGTCCTATGTTACTGTAGTTTAATAGGCTTTTCTACCTCTAGCACTACTTTACAAGTTCTTTTGGCAAAGGCAAATGCACTCTGCAAATGTTGGCATAAATGAGTGACAAATTCGTGGGCAGTAACAGCACTGAAAACATCCACATTATTAATTCTGTACAACAAATGAATGAGTAACAACGTCTACTTGCTGATCATTATTTCAAAAAGAAAACACTTCTGTGGAACAACAGAAACTTCATCACCCACTCCTTGTCAGAAAGTAACACATACTTCATCAGGATGGTAATGATGGTACGGTTGGCAATGATGGTAACATGCAGGTCAGTACTACTACTACTACTACTTAGCATTTCTATAGCGCTGCTAGGGTTACGCAGCGCTGTACAATTTTAAACAAGGGGAAGGACAGTCCCTGCTCAAGAGACAATCTAAAGGTAGTAAACTATGTAGTCAGTGTAGGTATCATGAATGGGGAAGGTGGTTAGGCGCCAAAAGCAAGGGAGAAGAGATGGGCTTTGAGTAAGGACTTGAAAATAGGCAGGGAGGGCGCATGGCGTATGGGTTCGGGAAGTCTGTTCCAGGCATAAGGTGATGCAAGGCAGAAGGGGCGGAGTCTGGAGTTAGCGGTGGTGGAGAAGGGTACAGATAGGAGTGATTTGTCCTGAGAACGGAGGTTACGGGTGGGGACATACGGGGAAAGGAGGGTGGAGAGGTAATGGGGGGCTGCAGATTGAGTGCACTTGAAGGTCAATAGGAGAAGCTTGAACTGTATACGGTAGCGGATCGGGAGCCAGTGAAGCGACTTGAGGAGAGGGGTGATATGAGAGTATCGGTTCACGCGGTAGATAAGACGTGCGGCGGAATTTTGGACAGATTGGAGGGGGGGATAGGTGGCTAAGCGGGAGACCAGCGAGGAGAAGGTTGCAATAGTCAAGATGAGAGGTAACGAGTGAGTGGACAAGGGTTCGGGTGGTCTGTTCAGAGAGGAATGGGCGAATTTTGCTAATATTATAGAGGAAGAAGCGACAGGTCTTAGCTGTCTGCTGGATATGGGCAGAGAAGGAGAGGGAGGAGTCAAAAATGACTCCGAGATTGCGGGCTGAGGAGACGGGGAGGATGAGGGCGTTGTCAACAGAGACAGAAAGAGGGGGAAGAGGAGAGGAGGGTTTGGGTGGAAAGACAAGGAGCTCAGTCTTTGCCATGTTCAATTTCAGATGCCGGTTGGACATCCAGGCAGCGATGTCTGAAAGACAGGCCGAAACTTTGGCCTGGGTTTCGACTGTGATGTCGGGAGTGGAGAGGTAAAGCTGGGTGTCATCGGCATAGAGATGGTACTGGAAACCATGTGATGAGATCAGCGAGCCCAGGGAAGAGGTGTATATCGAGAAAAGAAGCGGTCCAAGGACAGATCCTTGAGGAACCCCAACAGAGAGTGGGACAGGGGTGGAAGAAGAGCCATTAGAAAATACTCTGAAGGTGCGTTGGGAAAGATACGAGGAGAACCAGGAGAGGACGGCACCCTGGAACCCGAATGTGGACAGGGTGTCAAGAAGTAAATTATGATTGACGGTGTCAAAGGCAGCAGATAGGTCGAGGAGGATGAGGATGGAATAGTGACCTTTGGATTTGGCAAGGAACAGGTCATTGCAGACTTTAGAGAGTGCTGTTTCTGTCGAATGTAGTGGGCAAAAGCCGGATTGAAGCGGATCGAGGACGGCCTGAGAGGAGAGGAAATCAAGGCAGCGGCTGTGGACAGCGCATTCAAGTAATTTGGAGAGGAAGGGTAGAAGGGAGATGGGGCAGTAATTGGAGGGACAGGTGGGATCAAGTGATGGTTTTTTGAGAAGTGGTCAGTAAACCCACTATCATAGGAGTTTCATCACAGAGGGTCTTGTACTGATACAACAACTCAGTCAGCTGCACATTCTGTTCTTCATCAATAGTACAAGCATCAGTCTGTTCCAGGGCTGCCGGAGCCGGGCCCGGGACAAGGCCACCCCCGGGCCCCCCCACCCGAGGTCGCCGCCCACCCGAGATTGCCGCCCCCCCGCCGCCCCCCCACCCGAGGTCGCCGGGCCCCCTCCACCCGCTATCGGGCCGGGCCCTCGGAACTAACCTTAAGCCTCCTTTCACTTTGCAGCAAGCAGCGGCAGGGCAGACCTCGCCTCCTTCCTTCCGTGCCCTGCCCTCGCAGACGTTACGTCAGGCGAGGGCGGGACATGGAAGGAAGGAGTGGCCTTACCTGCTGCTGCTTGCTGCAAAGTGAAAGGAGGCTTAAGGTTAGTTCTGGGAGTGACGGAGGGTGGGCCAGGCGGTGACAGAGGGCGGGCCAGGCGGCGGCGCCGGCGCTGGGCCCCCCTGGAGGCTCGGGCCCTGGGACTTTTGTCCCCCCTGTCCCCCCCTCTCGGCGGTCCTGGTCTGTTCCAACTTATCATTCACCATGACAGCAAACTCGGAGAAAAGCTGGATTAATGGAAGTTCCTTTTGCTCTTCAATGTTCTTCTTAAGAGATGAAAGTGCTGTGGCATTGACCACTCCAGGAGTCTGGGTTATTTTATTATCATTATGCTGTTAACAAAATTGTAAGTTTTATGTTAAACTGTACCTGCTGAACACCACCTTGGGTGAATCTCTTCATAAAGGCGGTTAATAAATCCCAAGAAATAAATAAACAATAAATAAAGGATGCACCATAAGCAGTGGTGTGCTGGAGCCGGCTCGCGAGAGCCAGTTTTTTAAAGAATTTTGGGAGCCGGGACAGGCTGAAGAAAGGCCCCAGGATTGCCTGAAGCAGCCTGCTTTTTCTGACAGTGCCGGCTGGCACTGGTTTGTCAGCAGCTGTTTGCATCAAGCAGTTGGACTTTGTTGGAGAAAGCTGCTCAAATCGGAGCACACACGCTCTCGGGTGCTTGTCTTGAGTCACGAGCTTTGGAAGAACTTTGCCAGACTGTAGCAGGGCTTTTTTTGAGGGGGTACTGAGTACCGGCACCTTTTCCATTGTCTGCCAAAATTGACTTATGGGCCCCAAGTTTTAATGAAAGAGCTCAGGCTTTACACACCAGTTCTGTCTTGTCATAAATTCTGTGACCGGTTGCAGGGGGCCTGGCTATTGTGGTGTGGGTTCCTCAGTGATCACCCCACCCCTGAAGGGTGGCCTAGCATTTGAGTACTGGCACCTTTTTTGCTATAAAAAAAACGCACTGGTAAGGAGTGAGGGGTATGTGTGAACAATTTGAAAATCCTTACTCTGACTTTCTAGGCTATAATTACTTGAATTTAACTCATTTTGAGTTACCAGTGAAAAGACATGAGCTAAATCTAACTCTGTTTAGTTATTGTATTTTTTATTGATTGCTGCTGAAAATAGATTTATTTTATCTGTTTCTGATACCTGTTCATCATGTTGTAAGATGCTTCAAGTCCCTTTTGTGGGAAAGGAACAGACTATAAAAACTCAACTTTATGTAACATCATGGTATGAAAATCAGGTGCTCAACATTTGGAGTTTCTATCTGTCTATTTATTTATTTATTTATTTATAACATTTTTATATCTTTTTTTTCCTGTGCCTACATCAACAGAAAAAAGTAGCATGTGGGAACTTGCTCCTTTTCTTTCGTGGATTGCAGTGGTATATTATAAAAATGCATGTGCCTTTTTTATTACTACTATTTCACAGAGAAGATATTGATTAATGATGGAAGAGTTTCCTTCAGCAGAACTGTCCAGAGTCAGTCTAAATGTGCCAACGTTGTCCAGTTCAGTACAATATTGGCAGCCAAGTTCATACAAAGTTAATTATGAACATGGCATTTGATTTGGGCTATAAAGATTTGCTGTTTAATGGGAGATCTGACATGAGGGGGGAAGGAGAGAGAGAGTAATGCATTGCCCCCCCAGTCCACCTCTGCGCCCTCCACCATGCCCCCCACATGCCCCTTCCCCAAATTGCAGGGCGGGGAGAGTCTGTTGTTAAAAATTTACCAGCACACCACTGACCATAAGCATTAACAAGTTAGGTACAAAACATTGATAAGGAAGGCTAAAAGAGAATTTGAAATGAAACTTGTCATAGAGGCAAAACCTCATATAAATAACTTTTTCAGGTATATCAGAAGCAGTGATGACATGAAGGAATTGAAATAAATTTCGGTGAACCTGGAATACAAACTGAGCCAAATTGACAAGTTCAAGAGCAGTAAATCACCTGAACTGCATAGTATACACCCAAGGATAATGAAAAAAAAATGAAAAATGAAATTGCTAATCTACTATTAGTGATCTGTAACCTAGTGAAGGTAGCACAGTATGTAATCTGTAGAATTTTGAGATCTATATGGGTAGTGCTTTAGTCTTGAAGGGGCTCTCCGCTCATTATTCAGAATTCGCCTTTATTTGACATACCACATATAATTAATAAAATATATCTAAGTGGCTTTTAATAAAAGGGTTAGGCTGGGTAGACAAAGAGCCAAAGACAGTTAGGTAAATGTAGCACAAGGTTTTCACACCGGAGCCTGCAAAGACCTCTTCGGTACTATGTAAGCCACATTGAGCCTACAAATAAGTGGGAAAATGTGGGATACAAATGTAACAAATAAATACATAAAATATTATATACAGGTACTTTTTCTGTCCCTAGTGTGCTCACAATCTTACCCCCTCTATTTACTAAGCTGTGCTAGCATCTGCCGCATGGCAATGCCAACACAGCCCACAGCTAGTGCTGCTTAGTAAACAGAGGGGTAAGTTTGTACCTGGAGTAATAGAAACTTGTAGTAAGTGGATGCTGCCATCTGCATGTGATTACTGAGTATTACTGGCTTACTTGAATTCTTCAGAGATTTTGATATGTTTGATATCCTGTGATAACCTCTTACGAAGCCCTTTGGTTGGGCAAAACGTGGCCACAATGGTCTTTTTATTGTGTGAGATCTCCTGTACTGAATAAAAATATCTTTGAACATTTTTGACATGAGATCTGCTCCTTTGACCCCTCCTTTTTTTTTCTTGTTCTAGGTATGAAGCTTATAAACCAACATGTTGTGCTTTGAATAAAGATGATTAAAACAAAAAAAATAAGTTTTGGATGTTACTGAATTCTATTATTCTCACCGTATTTCCAGTTTTGGCTCAGTATAAGTCATCACAAGGACAAAATATACGAAAACCAATAGACTGCATTAGGGACTTATAGCCCCTTTAGTTACGTTTAAACAAATGAGAGATATGCATGAAAGAAAATATTTATTTTTATTATTTTGTCTTATGAAAACCACTTGTCTCTGAAACATGCTCAAAACAGAATAATCCATTTACAAAAGAGATGAGGTGAAGATGTGATTCCATGTACCCCAAAGAAAGGAGAATTTAATTTTACTTCCAATCTTTATAACACCAGGCTTCCCACGGCAGATTACAACAACAGTTAAGATGAACCCATAAGTAAACAGGATATCCTCACAGAAATTTGGCCATGTATTACTGTATATAGAACAGTGTAGAAAAAATAGCACAAAATACAGTCTTTATTAGTGCTGTTTTCACCAGCTACAATACTTTTTGAAGCTATTTTAGTGACACACAGTTTTTATTTCATGACTAGTAAAAAAGGCCCCTTTCTGACACAAATGAAATGGGCGCTAGCAAGGTTTTCCTCAGAGTGTGTATGTTTGAGAGAGTGACTGTATGTGAGAGAGAGAGAGTGAATGTGTGTGTGAGTGTATGTGTGTGTGACAGAGAGAGAGTGAGTGTGGGTGCGTGTGTCTGTGAGAGAGCATGTGTGTGAGAATGAGAGTGTGTGCGAGTGCGTATGTGAGCCACAGTGAGTGTGAGACAGTGTGTTTCACACAGATACAGTGTGTGTGAGAGAGAGTGTGTGTGAGACAGATAGAGTGTGAGAGAGTATGTGTGCGATACATAGACTCTCTGTGAGAGCGAGAGTGTATGAGATCGAGAGAGTGTTTGAGAGTGACTGTGTGACACATAGAGAGTGAATGTGATACAGTGTGAGACATAGAGTGTGTGGTAGACAGTGTATGAGAGTGAGAGAGACACTGTGTGTGTGTGAGAGAGAGAGAGAGAGTGTGTGAGAGTGTGTGTGTGTGTGTGTGACAGAGATACCTCCCCCTCCCTCTCTGTGGTCTCAGGACACCCTCCCCCTCCTTCTCTGGTTCCCCTCCCCCCTCCTCTCAGGTCTCTGGACCCCCTCCCCTCCGTGCTCTCAGGACCCCCTTCCCCCCTCCTCCCCTCTGACGTCTCAGGACTCCCTCCCCCCCCGTGCTCTCAGGCCCCGCCCCTGCCACCCCTGGCCACCACGCCCCCCGAGGTCGCAGCCGCTCACCCCTCTACCCCCCCCCCCGAGGTCGCCGCAGCCACTGCTCCCCCTCCACCCCCCGAGGTCGCCGCCGCTCACCCCTCCATCCGACGTCAGATCAGCTGCCATTTCCGGCCACTGCTGCTTCTCCTGTCGAGCAGCAGCAGCCGGTACAAAAACAAAAAAACCAAATTAAACCTGCAAAAATGCTTTTAAAAAGGAAGTAGGGCACCGCAGGCAGCCATCGGCTGTCAGCTCTGCATCCGCTCCTCCTCTCACCTCTCACGTCACTGCCCCTGGATTAGAACCCCGGAGGAGCACAGCAACATGAGAGGAGGAGCGGCTGCAGATCTGACAGCCCGGGGTTCCGGGCTGCCTGCTCTCCAACTTAGAGGAAGATGTGGTAGGGGCACTGTCACTCATCTTCGACCCTGGAGCCCAGGAGGGTGCTTTTACCTTGACACTCTCGCACAGAGCCTGCTCGTGTATCCAGAGGTCTGAGGCAAGAGTAGACTCAGATGTCTCATGAGGAATACTTTGCGGAGTCTGATACGGACTACTCCTGGGGACGTGGAGCCAGAGGAGTTCTCTGATAGCCGAGATTGGGTGGCAGAGCCGGTGGTGGGAGGCGAGGCTGGTGGTTGGGAGGCGGGGATAGTGCTGAGCAGACTTATATGGTCTGTGCCAAAGCTGGTGGTGGAAGGCGGGGCTGGTGGTTGGGAGGCGGGGATAGTGCTGGGCAGACTTATATGGTCTGTGCCAGAGCCGGCGGTGGGAGGCGGGGCTGGTGGTTGGGAGGCGGGGATATTGCTGGGCAGACTTATACGGTCTGTGCCAGAGCCGGTGGTGGGAGGCGGGACTGGTGGTTGGGAGGCGGGGACAGTGCTGGGCAGACTTATACGGTCTGTGCCCTGGACAGGTACAAATCAAAGTAGGGTATACACAAAAAGTAGCACATATGAGTTTATCTTGTTGGGCAGACTGGATGGACCATGTAGGTCTTTTTCTGCCGTCATCTACTATGTTACTATTGTTTTCCTCTCCAATTTTCCACCTGAAGCTCTATCTCCTTCTCAGTTGCCACTTTGAGAGGCATCAACTTCTCTTGTAATCAGCCTTTACTTATTTCTCACTCTAGGATCCCCCGATACTCCCAAGGACAAATCAGACTCAGGTATAAAGTATCACATACCATGTAAAATGAGTTTATCTCGTTGGGCAGACTGGATGGACTGTACAGGTCTTTATCTGCCGTCATTTACTATGTTATTATGTACCTCACTCAAGACTTTTATTCTTTTTCAAGCTCCACCCCTGCTGTCATTCTACTCAGTTAAGCCACTTGGGCCCAGATGCACTAAAAAATCGTTAGAGCCCTTCCCTTACTGATTCCCATAGCGAATTGGTAAGGGAAGGGCATGCATCAAGGAATAGGAATGCAAATGAGCTGCTCGTTGTAGCTCACTTGCATTCTCTATTCCATTGGTAAACAGTCGGCCGGTGGAGCATGCGCAGAGCAGCCAAGCGTTATGCTGGCTGCTCTGCGCATGCCAAGAATGTCCTTTATGGACGTGCTTCACTTTAAAAAACAAAACTTTAAAAACACTTTAAAAACAACAAAAAAAGATGAGCGCGTTTAGCTCAGCTCAGCCCCCCCCCTGGGGTTGCCGCCACCGCTGCCCCCTCCCCCTGCATCGAAATGACAGCTTCAGCACCGGCCTCCCCACCCCGTGGCCCCGCCACCCCCCCTGAGGTCGTCGCCGCCGCTGTCACCCTCCGTCTGCTACCAGGCCTTCTCAGCGCATCTCACCTCCGTGTGAAGGCGCTGCACCAGGCAACAGCTGATCGCTTCGCTTCAGACTTCCCTTCTTTCCTCCTTGGCATGCCCTCGTCTGACGTAAGTTACCTATGTAGGTTACTTATATCAGACGAGAGCGGGCCAGGGAGGAAAGTAGGGAAGTCTGAAGGGAAGCCATCAGCTGTTGCCTGCTGCAGCGCCTTCACACGGAGGTGAGAGGTGCTGTGAGGGCCCGGTGGCAGACGGAGGGGGGCGGGTGGAGGGGGGAGTGGCGGCGGCGACGACCTCAGGGGGGTGCGGAGGATGGCGGGGGTGCTGAAGCTGTCATTTCGATGCAGGGGGGGAGGGTGGAGCGGCGACGGCGACCTCGGGGGGGGGGGGGGGTGCTGAGCTAAACGCGCTCGTCTTTTTTTTTTGTTTTTAAAGTTTTGTTTTTCAAAGTGAAGCACGTCCATAAAGGACGTCCCTGACGAGCACTTTTTTCCCACCGATTTTTTTTTGTAACATTATAGAAGTTTTTTATCCCGCGCAGCCCCAATGAGAGGTACAGACCTCTCGTTAGATTTTCCAGCGTTAAGGCAATCGGAAAAGGTTAGTGCATCTCATTACAATAGGGTTTCTACACAATTTGCTCATCTGCATTCCGTTTTCGTTAGCTGCTAGTCGTCGGAAAAAAGTGTTTAGTGCATGCCAGGGTTTACTACTTGCTCGTTAATGGCTCATTTAGTGCATATCTCTGAAACTTCTCTGCCAACCCTTCCCCTGGGCAGGCCTCCAAGTTCACACTCCAACCCTCAGGCAGGGACTTCCCTCCCCCCTGGGCCTCTGGAAAAATCCACGACTGTAGGCTCTACTAATAACCATATCATAGGGTATTACACAAATAATAAAAGAAGCAATGTTAAATCAGAGATCAATATCAGTCTCAGAAAGAAGAGAAAGCAATAGAAACAGAGGAAGGGACAAGAAGACTTCAAAGGTATTTACTTATTTTATTAATACAGCTAAAGTCATCTGCAGCAGGGCCCATAGGAATAGAATGGGCCCTGCTACAGTTAACTCGAGCTAAAGTTTAGTAAAAAATCCTCATAATTTGCTATGACCCTGAAAATCAATCATGCACGACTTAAAAAAAAAACAGGCTTTGACAGATAAGAACTAAGCAGATAGCACAAAACTGTAGGCCAGTTCGTAGAAGCCAACTTTTCAAAATGATAGTGTGCTAAACACAATGAAAATTACCCCATCCCTGGTCACAGTTAAGGAATTTGCTCAGTACTACTAGGGGCGTTCGGGCACCCAGAGAGCTGGTTCCTATCGGCCAATTTATTTTTCTTTTATTTCTAAACAAATAGGAACCAGTGACTTACAAGACAATATTGACTAGAAACAAACAAAGAAGTTGAAATAACGTTGTGGACTTGATGTAAAAGTAGATCTGTTTTCTCTAAATGAGTTTAAACTGTACATTTTCCCCCACCGAAACACGCACAGCGAGCGAGCATGATGGAGCAGTGTTAAACTCCTCCCGCTGTTGGCAACAGGGCGCGCGAGAGATTGGACGCCCTCTAGTAACACACATTGGAACAGCTGGTGATAAACAATCCTCCTAGCGAGCCCGCCCTTCTTTTTCTCTGATTGGTCTCTTGCGTCGCCTGTCTGAGCAGCTTCGTGTCCCGTTGGCTGCGTGTTTGTACGGGAACGTTTCTTCCGCTGAAAGAGCTTGTTTCTTTCGTGCTTTCAGGGGCGTGTGTAAGGTGTAACGGTAGTGGAGGTCTGTGTTGTGTTTTGCGCGAGGAGGCGTGGTAGTCGGTGTCCGTGTGGCGCGTGGGGGGTGTATCGAGGAGGGTAGGGAAGAGTTCTGTGGGCGGTGAAGGAAGGGGAAAGGTAAAGGGACAAAGGAGAACATCCGTGCAGCGCTTGGGGTGAGGAGAGGGAGAGAGAGAGTCTGTGGGGTGCGGTGGGGCGGGGCGACTGTCAGTGCGGCGCGTGGAGCGCAGGTGTCTGTACATTGCAGCGCGTTCGGGACGCTGAGGGAAACATAATGGCGGAGGATCCGGGCAGGAGGGAAGCACACGTCTCTATCTTTGGTGGGTTGAAGCAGTAGCACAAGTAGTGCAGGATCTAGGAATTTAGGCTGCGTGGCCACCGCCCACTGTCATTCCACCCTGGCACAATAAGTAGGGTACCACTACAGCTGTAGTGATGAAGCTTGGACTGGCTCTGGCCGGGGCTTATTGTGACATGAAGCTGTGTAATGATATAAAGGTGGGCGGGCATATAAAAGGAGCGAGTCGGTGGCTTGCTCAGATTCTGGTACTGAAGGTTGGCGAATGGGACACCATCAAGGAACTTTGGGGACTGCGTGGAACTATGTTGAAAGGATCAGTCTGAAGTCTTATTGGAAGCATATATCTGTAAGACTGGGATGACATTGGCCTACGCTTCTTGAGAAGGGGGCCTTTTTTTACTAAGTTGTGCTAGTAAATGTAGAGCTGCCAAGTTACCCATTCCAGGAGAGAGACTTTTTGACTGGTCTTGGTTTTAAACTTGCATCCCAGAGCAGTGTAATATTTGTAGGCCATGATTCTATCCATTGGCATCAGTGCTGCAGGTTCCATGATGTGGTTCCATGATGTGGTTGCCACCAGGACCAGCCAAAACGTTTTCTTCCTGGAATAGGTAATTTGACAGTGCTCTGTAAATGAGCTTAGCCAGGTTGGCCTTTCCCACACACAAAGCCCATTTCTAGCACATCCATTAATAAGGGCTCGCTATTTGTTACTTTTCTGGTTGTGTGCTAATGTTGGCATTAAAAAACATTTAAAAGCCTGAAATTTAGTGCTTTTAAATTTAGCAGAAATGAAAGGGTTGATGGAAGGGTGGATACTTTTTTTTTTTTCCTTTCTGGAACATCTGTTTATTAAAAGGAGGGGGGTAGGGTGGAAGGCAAGGGAAACTAGGAAGAAGATCTAATAGATGAAGGGCTTCTACTTTATGGAGTGAGAGGCTATAAGAAATGAGTCCTTTCGTTGCAATTTTGGTTTGCCCTTTAAGCTTTATACTCCAGATTTCAGTTTTGGATATTATACATTGACTTCTTTGTATTTTAGTAATAAGATTTAATATTTAAAAAGTTTAAAAAGGGCTCCTAAGTTATGGATGCACTAAAGTGAGCATGCTAACTGATCAGTGCATCCACGCCCATTCTTCACCCCTGAAGAGCATGCTCCCTACCCCCCCCCCCCAAAAAAAAAAAATACAGTGCTCGTAGCATACACAGGTATGTGTTCATACCTAATTCAGTTAGTAAAAAGGCCCCAAGGAGCTGTATGGCCTAATTTAAGGCTACATTTCTGAGTTTTGTGTATAGTAAATAGGCATTATTAAAAAGGTGAGAACATTAAGCATGTTGGTAAATCTAGTCCTAAATTTCCCTTTATATGAAAAACTGATTTGTGCTTGTGGTACATCTGTAGATAATTTTCATGTTTGTTTGCGAAAATAAAGTGTAATTACTAAGTTTCTCCCGGGGTCAGCATGGCTCTCTGAATTCTCTGCTTCAGAGTATTTTGTTTCCTGCTGTATTTTTCCAGTCAATCTCAAGGATAGAAAAAATACACGAAGCAATGATTTTGGAAATGAATTCATAGAATGAGAGAAGTAGGGGATCATACTTAGGCCACAATATAAGAGTTATAGGAAGAAGTATTAGATGGAATCCTTGTTTCACAGAAAAGATGCTGGATGCAAAGAGTAGCCTTCTAGTGGAGATGATAAAGGTAAACATTCAAGAAAGCCTGGGTTAAGCATAGGATTATGAGTGCTGATGAAACGTAAAGCTAGAAACAAGTGAGTGTTGTGTTGTTGAGAGAGGCCTTGTGTATTTTGTCCCCTTCCATTATGTTTGATTTTATTATGTGCACCATCTATTCTCTGGTGCATATTCTGCCATTAGAACGAAAGTGGAGCATTCCAGTTCTTAATGATGCTTAGTGAACTTCCTGGGTTTGACCCAAGGCAGGTTTTTGCTCTGGTAAGTCGTCATCTGGCAGAAAGAAGGGGTGGAGGGGACCAGAGCCAGCACTGCCTGCATTTCTGTTATTCCCATCCCAGTATAGTGTTTCTTACCTTACGCTCATTCTGGTTTATGGAACCACTCAGGTCCCCCCAGTTAGTGGAAGTTTGAAAATGTGTTTATTTTGATGGGGGCCCAACGTGGGCTTACCAAATGGTTAGTCCTGCCCTGTATGTAAGCAGATGTGGGAGGAACCTGTGCATGCTGGAAATGTCCTGTCAAGGGATGAGGAGGAGTGAATGCAAAATATTTAAAAGAGAGGGTTCAAAAGGTTATGCCTAATAGCAACATTTTTGGGGATCAATTTTTTCCTTCTCTGAATGCATTTCTATTCAAGGGTTTTTTTTTCCATAAAAAGTTGTGCTGAGAAGGTCTGAGTAAGAAACAGCAGATAGCACAAGGAGGTCTTGGGATAGTGTAGACCTTTATTCAGGTTGTTTTGTAGCAGACTTAGACCTGATGAGGACAGTATTTCTAATTTAAAAAATATATGTTGTAGGCACAAGTGTTTAATTTTTGCACCTGCAAAATTGCTGTAGTTCTCTATCTTCTCCAGGGTAATTTCAAAGCTTCCTCTCTACTTGGTTCTTCATACCCCTTTCTTAGTGTACTGCTGAGTGATGTTAACAGAGGGAATAATGTTTTCATAAAGCAATAGGGTTGTGTGAACGTTCCTGTCAATAACATATTTCAAGATGAAATAATAGGCCTTCATCAGGCTTATCTATTCATTCATTTGTTCCCCAGATTTGTGTCTTAAAAATATTACCTCCTCTTTCTTTCTGCAGGCTGCCAGTTGACACTGGATAAAAATGAGTATCGTTTTAATGGAGAGGGTGATAGCATGACGCAACAGCTCGTGTTACAGACGGTGAGATCTCTCCTCATGTTCTAAGAGATTTGTATATCAGTGGGAGCTAGTTCTGCATTTTTCTCAAGCTTAATATTAGCGCTTGAAGCACAAAGGCCCTCGATTATGCTTTCCTAATTAGGGGAATGGAAATCCCCTCTTGGGACTTCAGTAACATTTTTGAGTGATATTATTAGCCTTTACTTATGCTTATTTTTTTGTTGTTGGAATTGGTATTTGACCTAGAATTTCTGCAGTTCTCTCTGTTTGCAGATATTTCTTAATAAACTTTGGGGGTTATTGACTATGGTTATGTTGATACCCTTTTAAAGAAGGAAAGTTAGTAATGTTCATTAAGGAAATGAGATACTTTTATGCTAAATAACGCATGTTATGTTTGTGCATTATTTGCCCTTACACAAAATTTTTAGCAGCAAGTATATTGAGGTACAAAAGCATACAGATTAGCTTGTTATTATGCAAAGTGAATTCGCTGTTTGCATTTAATCTCTCAGATTATTAATGGAAAGAGCACCATTCCTTGTCACTTGCAGCAGATGAATCCAGGAACTAGTGGGTTAAGTCCGCCTACCAGCAGGTGGAGATAGAGATAAACAAAAGGCAGTGATGCCAGACTGCCAACTCCTTCCTCAATTAGTATGTCTCTATCTCAGTAGGTGGTGGACTGCTTTATCTCCAGCTCCTGGGCCCAAGGCCTCTGAGGGTGCTCCTGGGCCGGTGGCCAGTTTGAGCCGGGGGTGGCTGGGTCCCTGCCTTCTCACTTAAAAAAAAAAAAAAAAGAGAGAAACAGAGAAGCACAGGGAAGTGTGTTTTTGCTGAGAGCAGGTTTGTGTTACTGCTGTCCGAGTCCTGTTTTCTGTTGCCTGCTTGTCTGAGCCAAGTGGAGTCGGAGAGTTTTTTTTTCTTGGGCTCAGCTGTCAGTTCCCGTGCTTTCCCGGTCCAGGGCAAGTCCTGCTGGGTTCCTGTTCGGGGACGGGCGATGGCAACGGAGGCAGCAAAACGCTGTTCTTGATGCGGGAAACGGCGTTCGGCGGCGGGCCTTTGCAGCGCGGGGTGCGCTGATTTGGTGGGACTCGACGGAGCAGTGGCCCCCCCCCCCCCCCCCCCGAGAGCGTGCTTTCCCGCCCAGAGCCTGGCGATTCTCGCGCCATTTTGCGATCGGTCGTGGAGCCGGCTCCGGTAGCGGTTTTGGGCAAATCTTCTTCTCCGCTGGTAGGGGAGTCGGGGGGGCCGTCAGGCACTGTGGGCAGTGGTGCAGGTGCCATGGCTGTGGCCTCCTCTGTTGTGGGGGAGGGGTTTTCACCAGAGTTTATTTTGCTACTCCCATCAGGTGTTTTTGTTGAAAAGGGCCTTGCCCCCTACCCCCCTCACGCGGCTGCGACAGTTTCGTACTTTGATTCTCTCAGGGGGTCTGGGGGGTAACCAAGAGATTTTGGATTTTTCCCCAGAGGATTTCTCCTCCCTTAAAAAGCCTAGGCTTTCTTTGGGGTCTGAGGAGTGGTTCTGCATACGGTCGCCTGCAGCTTCTTCCGTGGTGGCTCTCTCGGAGCAGACGGGGGTAGAGGACGTGGAGAGCAGTGTCCTCACTGACCAACCGGAGGACTCTTCCGCCGTGAGGATTTTCCATAAGGAGGAGTTGTCCTCCTTTATCTCTCAGGCGCTGGAAGCCCTGAATATAGAGGACCCCGAGGTTGCGGCTTCTCAGGCGGTCAACCCCAAGATGGCTAGTACCAGATGACCTTCTAAGGCCTTTTCGGTACATGAAGCTATTGAAGAGTTGATTTCGGCCTAGTGGGCGGATCCAGATGGGGGGGCTGAAAGTAGCCAGGGGTGTGGCCAGGCTGTATCTGGTTTCAGCGGACTGTTTACAGCAGTTTGCTCTACCTAGGGTGGATGCCCTGGTGATGGCGGTCACTAAGAAGACTACTCTTCCAGTGGAAGGTGGTGTGGCACTTAAGGATATGCAAGACAGACGGCTAGAGGCCTCTTTAAAACGTGCCTTTGAGGTGTCCGCTTTGATACTTCAAGCTTCTGTTTGTAGTTCTTGTGCCTTTGAGGTGGCCGCTTTGACACTTTAAGCTTCTGCTTGTAGTTCTTGTGCCTTTGAGGTGGCCGCTTTGACACTTCAAGCTTCTGTTTGTAGTTCTTGTGCCTTTGAGGTGGCCGCTTTGACACTTTAAGCTTCTGCTTGTAGTTCTTATGCAGCTAGAGCTTGTCTCAGTTGGCTACATTCTGTCATGGATTCGATTTCGGAGTCTGATATGCCGGGGACTCCTCAGATGTCGCTGATGGATATTGGGCTGGCGTACTTGGCGGATGCCTTGTATGATTTGATCCGTGCTTCGGCCAAACTCATGGCCTTGACCGTTTCTTCTCTGTGTCTTCTGTGGCTCCGTCATTGGGCTGCAGATATGGCCTCTAAGCAATGGCTCATTAAATTGCCTTTCCGAGGGAAATTGCTTTTTGGGGAAGACCTAGAAAAGCCTCGAGGTCACGTTTCAGAGAGACGCGACGGTATTGGCCGGGGCAGTCCAACTCAGCCTTTCAGCGTCCTCGTTTTGGGCAGCGTTCTTCCTTTCGCAATGAGAAGCGTCCGGCTGGACCCCCGTCTCGTCAGGGGGCTCCTTCTCGGGCCTCCCAATGATGGGGCGCAGGTCCACTCGGGAGGAGAGCAGATCGGTGGTCGGCTTTCTCTGTTTCTTCCAGAATGGGCCAGAATTTCTTCGGACCAGTGGGTCCTCGATGTGAGGTTACAAGCTAGAATTCTTCTCTCCAGTCACAGACTTTTTTCTGGAGTCCACAGCCAACATGAATACCAAAAAACTACTCATGATAATCTACTTCCTCCCCCTAATCTACCACGCATGGACCACTCCCAACTTAAACAACAACCTACCCACAGTACACAAACCCTATAGACAACCCATCTACAACTCACCAGACCAAAAGAATAACAACCAACTAAAAGGAAAAACAAATACATACGGAAATATCCAACAGAAAGGGAAGAAAGGAAACAACAAAACCAAATACCAAGAAAACAGGCAACTAATAAAAATTAACACATCTACGGCCCAGATCGAACCGTACCATCCAATCCAACTGGGATACGCAAACGCCAAGTCAGTAGTAAACAAAACAGAGATTATAACAGACTGGATTACCACAGACAATCTTGAGCTCCTATTCATCACTGGAACCTGGATCCACGACCTTAAAGATTCCTAGATTTATGCCCACCAGGATACAAAATTACGCACTGGACAAGAAACGGGAAAAGAGGAGGTGATATAGCCATAATATACAAATCCGAGTTCACTATCACTACCATAGCTGAATCCATCCTACCACAACTTGAAATTGCATCGGTATGAATCAATCACCCAAACCTGCAGGAACACCTTAACGCAATCCTATTATACAGGCCGCCAGGCAACTGGCAAGACACTCAAGCACACCTCATGGACTTCATCTCGAGCACATGTATCTTTACTTCAAACCTTATCATAATAGGCGATATTAACCTACACTTGGGAAGATCATACCTTAACAAGTACCCAAGAATGCAAAGAATTCCTACAATTATGGGATCTTCACGTACCAAATGCACAACCAACACACATCAAAGGACACACACTAGACATTATCGCATATAATTTCGATCCAGACTTAAACCTTATACTAGCAGATACAAAATGGATACCCACACCCTGGTCAGACCATTATAGAGCGTACATCTCCCTCCAGTGGTGAACGAAAACCACAATAAAAAAACAAGAACAAAAAACCTACACCACGAGAGGAAAAATAGACCCAGTAATATTCTGGCAACAGATCTACTATAACAGATGGACAACAAAGGCAGACACTACCAAATTCCTTCTAGTTGGGACGATAGATGGCAGAACAATATTAGACAACATTACCCCGACTCAAACCAGAATCTCGCATAGAAAGAACTCAATACCGTGGTTCAACGAAGAACTGAAAAAACTCAAAAACACAAGTTAGGAAACTAGAATGTGCATGGAATAAAAAGAAAGACGATCCCACACTTAATGCTTGGAAACAACTCCGAAGAAAATATAAATACACCATAAGACAAACCAAAAGACTATACTACAAAATCGAAATTGGACCAAATTACAAGGACACACACAAACTCTTCCAACTCGTGACTAAACTACTAGGCACCATACCAGTCACGAACAACAGCAAAGACACACCAGGAGCTGATAACCTCGCGAAGTATTTCAAAGAGAAAATAGAACAATTACGACTTAAAATACCTGTCAGCCACATCGAATACACAGCACTCCTAGACTGTCTAGACCCAGACCCTGGAGTATACCCAGCAGACAGGATTTGGACTGAATTCGAGATACTATCGGAAGATCTCATCTCCCAAACGCTTAAAAGATTCGCCAAATCTCATTGCAAACTAGATATATGCCCAAATAACCTTATGAAATCGGCCCCCAACACTTTATAACATATCTAACGAAACACATGAATTTTATGCTACAAAATGGACTCTTCCCAAAGGAGAAAGGAAACATTCTACTTACCCCTATACCCAAAGATGCAAAGAAAAATGCGAGTGAATTAACTAACTATGGACCAGTAGCATCCATCCCCTTAATAACCAAAATAACAGAAGGGATGGTAACCAAACAACTCACAGACTATCTAAACAAGTTCTCAATACTACATGACTCCCAGTCAGGATTTCGTTCTAATCACAGTACTGAAACAGTACTAGTCACGCTCATGACTAAATTCAAACAAACGATTGCAACCGGCAAGAATATATTACTTCTACAATTCGACATGTCAAGCGCCTTCGACATGGTTGATCATGGAATCCTACTACATATCCTTGAATACTTCGGTATCAGAGGCAATGTTCTTAATTGGTTTAAAGGATTCCTAACCACACGCTCATATCAAGTGACATCAAATTCGACTACATCAGCCACATGGACACCTGAATGTGGAGTTCCACAGGGATCTCCCCTCTCACCGACTATATTCAACCTAATGATGACACCCTTGGCCAAATTACTATCAAACCAAAACCTCAACCCATACATTTACGCTGATGATGTAATGATCTACATCCCATTCAAACAAGACCTAACAGAAATTTCCAATGACATCAGCCAAAGTTTACATATCATGCACTCCTGGGCAGATGCCTTTCAGTTAAAACTCAATGCAGAAAAAACCCAATGCCTAATACTCACCTCTCAACACAACATGAGCAAATTTACCACCATCAACACACCAAAACTTGAGAATCACGCAAAAAACACAGCCAAAAAGATGTTCCACTCAATGTGGAAATTAAAAAGAGTAAGACCATTCTTCCCAAGGACCGTCTTCTGAAATCTGGTACAATCATTAGTACTCAGTCATCTAGACTACTGCAACTCACTCTGCTCTGGCTGCAAAGAGCAAAAAAAAACTCCAAACAGCCCAGAACAAGGCAGCCAGACTCATATTTGGAAAATCAAAATACGAAAGTGCAAAACCCCTACGAGAGAAGCTACACTGGCTCCCACTCAAAGAACACATCACGTTCAAAGTATGTACCCTAGTACATAAAATCATCCATGGCGAGGCCCCAGCCTACATGTCAGACCTGATAGACCTACCACCCAGGAATGCTAAAAAATCATCTCACACATTCCTGAATCTTCATTTCCCCAACTGTAAAGGTCTAAAATACAAATTAATGCACGCATCAACCTTTTCCTATATGAGTACGCAATTCTGGAACGCATTGCCACGCAACCTAAAAGCGACCTATGAACTGACCAACTTCCATAAACCACTAAAGACCCATCTCTTCGACAAGATATACCACAAAGATCAAAACATGTGAAACCCCTACATATATCCAGAAATGTTAATAAAGCCTTCTGTCATATCACTATCATGCTATTCCATTACCATGCAACCCCAAATCCTTCTGTAACACCAAATGTCTACTCTCTTTTCATTTCCACTATCCAAGATGTATTGTAAGCCACTTTGAGCCTGCAAAGAGGTGGGATAATGTGGGATACAAATGCAATAAATAAATAACGCGGGCCAAGAGGACAGTGGTTCTGCAGTGTTTGTGAGACCTGCTAAGGATAGGGGCTATCGTGCCTGCTTCTCTCGAAAGGCGTACAGGTATGTACTCCATCTTCTTTGTGGTTCCAAAGAAGGGAGGGGCTTTTCGGTCTATTCAGATCATGCCCTGTGTGTCAGGAGGCCGTCTGGATGTGGCATTGGCTCGCCAGCATGGCATGTTCCTTGAAGCCACTTACCTGGTGGGCAAAACAACACCCAGGCCGACAGACTGAGCAGGATATTGGAACCACACAAGTCATCTCTCACTATGGGCATTGCCTGCAAGATCTTCCAAGCATGGGACACCCCCTTTGGCGGATCTTTTTTTCCACTCAAATCAACCACAAGGCCCCTCAGTTCTGTTCTAAGCTTCAGGCCCTCAACAGACTAGCGTCAGTATGTGTATCCTCCTATACATCTAGTGGGGAAAACTTTGTTGGTTTTCAAGGAAGACCGTGGAACCATGATTCTGATTGCGCTGTACTGGCCATAGCAGATATTGTTTCCTTTACTTCTGGAATTATGCTCTGAAGGACTGTGGAGATTGGAGTGTTTTCCGACTCTCATCATGCAGAACAAGGGTCTCGTCTACATCCCAACTCCAGTCTCTGGCTTTTACAGCTTGGATGTTAAGAGCCTAGAGTTTGCTTCCTTGGGTCTTTCAGAGGGTGTCTCCCGGGTCTTGCTGGCTTGCAGGAAAAACTCCACGAAGAGGTGCTATTCCTTCAAATGGAGGAGGTTTGTCGTTTGGTGTGAGAGCAAGGCCCTAGATCCCCTTGCTTGCCCTACACAGACCCTGCTTGAATACCCTCTACACCTCTCAGAGTCTGGTCTTCAGGTCAACTCAGTAAGGGTTCACCTTAGTGCAATTAGTGAACACTGAGTTAGCAGAACGGGCAAGGGTGATCATGGTACCTTGAATAGAAGGAGATACTTTTGGATTGGGGGTGGGGTGGGGTTCCCCATGATCCAAGAAGCAACAGTTTTTTCTGGGTTTAGGATTGCATGCTGTTTATAACCAGTTACAAACAGCGTTGAGACAAGATTGTAATAGAAGAAAGTCTGATCAGTCAAGGTTTTGTAGAAGTGTTTAAGCAGGTCGGAAGCAGAAGGAAGGGCAAGAGTAGGATCATGCTTGCCAGTAAATGTAAGT
The DNA here is from genome assembly GCF_901765095.1 of Microcaecilia unicolor. Lineage (NCBI taxonomy): Eukaryota > Metazoa > Chordata > Amphibia > Gymnophiona > Siphonopidae > Microcaecilia > Microcaecilia unicolor. The sequence continues at coordinate 444,062,004 of NC_044032.1, forward strand.
TTCGATAAGATGAAAAACTGTCTCCCGAGAACTGATAGTCAAGCTGAAATTGGTTTGCAGGTGGCGCTGTTGAGGAGGAGGGGGTGCTAGTCCCTCCTCCAACTTTCAAGATGCTGGGGAGGAGGTAGGGTTGGGGGGACCCCTGCACCACTAGCCCACCAGGGAAAGTTTTTGGGGGTGGGGGAGGGTGGGTCAGGTCAGGCCCCCTGTCGCTGGTCACACTGGATCTGCAGCAGTGGTGGGGGGCGGGAGTGAGGACAGGGGTTCCAATAGACCATCAGGGTGCTTATTTTTGTTTGTGTGCGGGTATCCGGAGGTCCACCGGACCCCCAGGGCCTTTCCAATGGGGCGGAGGGGGGTGGTGGTTCGAGGGTCCACTGGACCCCTGAGGCTCCCTTGCCAGAGCAGATGGGAGGCTTACTCCTTAACCCTAATGCTACTCCGAGCTGGGGTAGGGTTACGGCGGTAGCGCAGGAGAATCGGTGCGTCTCTCTGGTCATGAGGGGGAATACCAATGTGCACTTGTTGTTTGCCACACTAGAGCTCTCTGGTCATTCTGTGCAGGTAAATGCAGGTGGTAGTGCCCTCTAGCGCCCGCATTTACCTTTGATCATCTGGGTCTTAGAGCTTCTGTAAGTCCTTGATGATCTAATGATCTGACTGAGTGCCACACAAGCTTTCTGCTTCTAATGTACCTGAAAAGGTTTTTGCTATAAGTGTTTGCTTCTACAGCAAGTTTCTTTTTAAATTCTCTTTTAGCTTTCTTTATCGATGCTTTGCATCTAACTTGCCAGTGGTTATGCTGCTTCCTGTCGTCTTCATTCAGATCCAATTTCCATTTTTTTGAAAATTATTCTTTTGGCTTTAATAGCCTCTTTCACCTTACCTTTTGACTATGTTGGCTGTCATTTCGTTTTCCTACTACCTTTTTTTGATATATGGGATACAACCACATATCAGTACCAAGTTGATATTTTTAAGCAATGCCCATTTCTTATTTAAACTCAACCTTTTACACCTACTCCTTTTTAGCTGCCTTTTCTTTAGCCCTTTTCTGCATTTTATTATACTAGCCTTTTCAAAATGTAAATGTTGTTGCAGTAGATTTCCTTATTGTCTTTACTCCAGTTATTGCCCTAACAACATTACATCTTGCACCAAGTTCTTCATTCCACTAAGGATCAGATCTAAAATAGCTCCCCCTCTTGTTGGTTCCTGAGCTAGCTGCTTCACTTACCAGTATTTCATCTAGGAACTTTACTTCCCTAGCATTTCTTGATGTGACATTATGCATTCAATATTGGGGGTAATTGAAAGCTCACACAGCTTATTAATGGGAATAGCAGATTAAAACCATAAAGCAATGCTGTTAGAACGTTATTACCCAGTGATTTCCTGATCCTAAACTAAATCCCAAACAAATGTGTATTTTCAAAAGATGTGTAGAAAAAAGACCTCAGACTTAGCAGTATTCCTAATCTTCACACTGCCATAAGCACAGTAATTGGTAAAAAAAAAACCTCCACCATCATTCACCAAAAATCAGGAAGCACAGAGTATGCTTGAAAAAAAAGTGTAGGTATATAATAGAATACGCAAAGTCCACGTATCTGATGTATGGCTCATTTATAGAAAGAATTCTTTCTTAAAACGTCTTCTGTGCTCACGACTTTGATCTGATAACTTACAGAAAATTATCCTATCAAGGGCCTCTGTTTCACCAATGGCTGTTTCAGGGGATAATCAAGACGATTTCCATAATATTCTTTCCAGATTGTCACAGACTGCTGGTTTATCTACGCCCACTGGCAGATGGAGACTATGGGGTACTGATTTTAAGTTAGACTGTAAATTAGCTGTGGATTCCCCTGAGAGTTTTCCTTTGACATCAGATGGACGTGGTAAGCCTGTGCAGTCCTGGTCTGGTATCTAGGTATTGGGGATTTTCTCTTCTGAGAGTGGATTTATTATTAAAAAAAAAAAAACCCCAGGGAAAGAACAATTTTTAGTCTTCTCTGTGCTTCCTTTTTGTGTGTGTGTGTGTGTGTGTGAGGGGGAGGACCTTTTCTCTTTGTTGCTGCACTGCCAAGGGGTCAGTTTTGTTCTGGGGTGCTATAACAGGGTGACTGTGTCCTTCCCCACACCATTGGCCTTGGGGACCCATTTTTGTGCCTTGGCTGACCTCTTTCTGGCAGCAGACAGGTAGCTTTGAGTGCCCGTGGAATTGCCTGCTTTAAAAAAAAAAAAAAAAAAAAGGGTAAGGCAAACAGCAGACCAGTGAGCCTCTTACTGCCTTCTGCTTGCAGTGCCAGTTTCTCAGTGTGTTCCTATGGTGTGTGGGGACAAAACAGGACTGTCCTATATTGTGAACCTGACTCTTTAATGAATAGACTTAGGTCAGTGTGAGTCTTCATGTACAGACTTGTTCATGAAGCAGGCCTCAAGCACATTGCTGACACACCAATGCTAATGAGAGGCAAATATAACTGTTTGTTGAGCTGGGGACTGTCAAGAGTAAAACAGCTATGGCGTCTATAGCTGGGCCTTTGGGCCCCAAAGACACATCATTGGAAAACCCCAGATTTGGTTCTTGGTCAGCATGACACTTCAAATACTACTACTATAAATAATTTCTATAGTGCTACCAGTCGTACGCAGCGCTTCACAATTTAACATGAAGAAAAGACAGTCCCTGCTCAATTGAGCTTACAGTCTAAATCTGAGAAAAGAGTATAAGAAGGGCTCCAAAAGATATCAGATTATTCTGGCTGTTATCAAGGACAGTTCGCACGAAAGCTGCTGTGAGCTGGCCACAGGATGATGGCTCGTTAAAAATGTTGCCACCTTGCCTTTATGCTCGCCTGCATAGGGAGAGCTACCATCTGCCTACCAGCCTGTGGTCTCTGCTGCTGCTGTCATGAGGGAGAACACCTGCCATCCCAGGTGTGGTGCCTTCCTTCTTCAAAGGAGTTCAACAGTCTGGTGTTTGTGAGTGGGTGAGTGTTGCCGTCGTCTGTCAGGTTGAACTGTTTCTTTCATTGCATAGTGCCTTGGGAGTCAGGTGTTCTATAAGTTCTAGCACTAGTGCTAGTATGTGTTACGTTTACTCTACCTTGACAGGTACATAAATTCAAGTTTCGACCATCAGTTTTGGGTAATCCTGAATAAGTGCAATGTCTCTGATTTGCATTGCTGCTATTGCTGCCAGTATATCTAATAAACATCTTTTCTATTTTTCCTATAATATCGGAACCTTGTGTCCTTTTCTTTCCGTTTTTATTTTGGACTGTAACGAGTCTCGGATCTGTGTAGGAGGGAAGTTAATAATGTAATCCCAGAGTGCTAAATTAACATTTACTTGTCATTTTTGTACTTCCCTTCTTTGCCTGTTCTCTACCTGAGGCACAGCAATTGTTTGGCCCACACGGGGGCTGGGAGAGAGCAGGGGATCCAAATTTCCCGGTGCATGTTCTGCCTGCCTTCCATAATGATCATGGACCTTTAAAAAAAAAAAAAAAAAAAGCCAGGTTTGCTGTGGATGTGATTTGGACCCATTGGGGTCATACAAATTTTATGGTGGCCACAGAGGGGCCAATGTCTCTGATGCAGCAGTGCTTAAAGACCCAGAGAGCCATGGGAATTCGGTGGGTGCTAGAGGTTCAGATGATTCTGTGATGGCAGCCTGATTTCAGTATAACCACCACCATTTTACCTGTAGCTTTGTGTAAGGACGTTCTTCCGTATTTAGAGAAATGATGACTGGTTCTTCAGGTCAGCTGAGTAGTAGTGGGCTATGGGCCTCCTCTGAGGTAGGTTCTCCCCCCCCCCCCCCCCCCCCCCCCAGATTTTATCCTCACTCTGTACAGGGCCCTTTGGAAGTTTGGGGTTAAGCTATCCGGGAGCAGAAGCTGCCTCGGGGAGCTCCCTCCCCTCCCTTCCCCCTTCTCCTTCCAAATGATAGTGTTTGGACTAGGAGGAGGAGCCCCTTGAGGCTAGCTCTCCTCCGTTGGAGGTGGAGCAACTGTAGGCTGAGGATGAGCCTTTGTGTCAAAAAGAGAATGTAGTTGATGGGGACACCTGGATGGATGAGTTGCTGCCTGGCGAAGAGCCTTCAGTGGTCTGGGTTTTTCATAGAGAGGAGTTGCAAGAACTAATTTCCTAGGTGTCGGCTGTGTTGAGATTTGAGGAAGACCCAAAGGGCCCCCCCCCCGTAAAGTGCATCCCCTGTTGAAGGGTATTTGGAAGTCCTCCAGGCCCTTTCTGATGCACCATGGCATCAGGGATATAATCCATGCCAGGGGAAATCACTAGACTCCCCTTTTGAGGTCGCTAGAACTATGGTTCATTTATACCCAATTCTGGAGCAGGACAGGGAGTCCTTACATCATCCTTTTGGTGGATGTTGTGGTTTCTGTGGTCACCAAGAACAACATGGTACCAGTGGATGGTGGGATGGCCTTGAAGGACCCTCAGCTCAGGATCATCGTATGGAAGCCCTTTTGAATCAGAGTTTTGTCGTTGTGGCCTTTGCGGTCCAGGTGACTTTGTGGGGGGCTAGTAGCTAGAGCAGGGGTGGAGTGACAGTGATCTGGGTCCCTGGGCAGTAAGGGTCATTGGGCCACCCCCCCTCTCCGGCCACTTCTGCTCCCCCTCCTAGCCAAAAGGTATGCACAACCTCCCTCCCCCCCCCCACGCACACCCACCATCCACCTTTGTTTCCTGTCCCCCCCACGCACACACCCACCTTTGTTTCCAGACCTCCCGTACACCCCTCCACAATTTCCAGTAGCGCACCTCCTGCATACTGTAGTACCCACCTTTGTTTCCAGCACTCCCTCCCCCCCTCCCCAAGCCTCAGTGTGCCCTCCCTGAGCCTATCTTGAAGAGCCCTGTCATTCTAGTGGCTTCTGTGGGGCAGGAACCCCCCCCCCCCCCCACTCTTTCCTATCTGCTGCCGCTACTTTATCCGGCACTGTCGTTTCGTCTTAATGGCTGCCAAGACTTCCTGCAGCAGTTTTGTGGGTCTTGTGAGACTATCGTGGGAAGGCACCGCAACCATTTTGAAGATGTGGTGGCATCAACAAGAGCAGCAGCAGTGGACAGGAAAGAATGGGGTTCTTTCCTGCCCTCAAAGAGGCCACTAGACTACCATGGCTCTTCAGGGTAGGCTCAGGGAGGGGCCCGCTGAGGCTTGGTGGGCTGTGGTGTGCGGGGGGAGGGGGGGAAGAGAGCCTCTGTTTCCTCGGGCACTGCCTGGTTGACCATATAATCAGTCCACTCCGAGCTAGAGCCTTCTTTTGCTGGTCCGAAAAGGTCTTCGATAGATGACAGATGGTTGGTCCCTGGTGGACCAAGAGATTGCTAAGCTAAAAAGAAGGGTTTTCCTTCTTGTGTGATATCCTTTATGATCTTCTTAGAACTTTGGCCAATTCCATGGTGCTCAGTGTGGTAGCTAGGAAGTCTCCGTGGCTCATATGTGGTCAGCAGATGTGGCATCCAAATTGAAGCTTAGTAAAGTCCCCTTTCGGGGTTCCCTTTTGTTTGGTGAGGACATGGATAAGTTGGTCAAGAGTCTGGGAGAGACAAAGGTTCCCCATCTCCTGGAAGACACACCGAGGTCTGGCAGTAGAGGCTTCTGTACTAGAGGAAATTTTTGGTAGGTGTGGCACTATAGGCCTGATCGAGTGAGTGCAGGCCAGCATGCTTCCCCCCCCGCCCCCAAAGAACTCGGCCCTTTAGCTAATGTCGACGAGGTGGTTGGGAGGGACTCCGGACTTACTTCCTCACCGGTGGGCCGAGGTTCCCAATGAAAGTGTCGGGGGGTGGGGATCCATCCTCCAGCAGTGGGGGCGAAGTTGCAAAAATTCTTCTGGAGGTGGACCTATATCACTGCAGACCTATAGGTGCTCAAAGTTGTGAGAGAAGGGGGTACACCTTTGGAGTTTGCTTGAAACTCCACACCCCCCCTCCCCCCAGCAGACACCTTTCTAGAGTCTCCCTGTCATGCCCAGTGGAAGCAGAGCGCCATCAGGGAGACTGCAAAGAGGTCAGTCTAAAAGCAGTGCTGCTTCTCCTGCAAGAGGAATGGGGCACTGGGTGTCGTTCAGTCTATTCCGTGGTTCCAAAAATGAAGGGCCCATATTAGATCTCAAGGGAGTAAATTGGGCCCTTCGAGTTCTATCCATCCATATGCCTTCCCTGCAGTCGGTTATAGTAGTGGTATGGGCCAGGAACTATCTATCTTCGCTGGGTTTGATAGAATCCTATCTTCATATTCTGATCCATTGGGTTCATCAGCGGTATTTGGAGTTTGGGATGGCATTATCAGTTCTGTGTGCTCCCTTTTGGGCTAGCTATGGCTCCCTGTACCTTTTCCAAGGTAATAGTGGTTTAGCTGCAGTGCTTCAGAAGGAAAGCATAATGGTTCACTCTTATCTGGGCAATTGGCTCATTTGGGCTAAATCCTTTCAAGGCAGCACGGGGGTTAATTCTTGTGTGGTTCAGCTGTTAGTCTTTGGGCTGGGTGGTCAACCTGGCCAAGAGCAATCTGGTTCCCTTACCATGCCTGGAATATCTGGGTATGTGTTTTGACACTTGGGTAGGCAGGGTTTCTTCCTTCAGCTTAGAAGCTCCAAGCGCAGGTTCGTTCTCTTCTCCACATCCGAAGTCTGCAGGCCAAGGATTATCTACAGGTTCTGGCTCAATGGCAGCCTCTGTGGAGGTGGTGGAGTGGGCCAGAGCTTACATGAGGCTGCTTCAAGCAGTGATGTTATCGTGATGATCAACCCAGATGCAGTTCTTGGAGGTGGTTGCAGTTTCATCATCTGTCAGAAGGTATGTGTCTAGATTTCCCTCCCACCACCACCACCAGTGAGCTGTGGTGATGATGGATGCAAGTCTTGAAGGTTGGGGAGTGCATTTTCTGGGTCAGGTGGCTCAGGGGTGTGATCTCCCAAGAAGGCTTGGTGGTCGATCAACAAGCTGGAAACAAAAGCGATCTGTTTGGTGCCTCTAGGATCTTCTCACCAGTAAGGCAGTCCGGGTCCTGTAGGACAACACTACAGCTGTTGCCCATGTGAACAGACAGGGCAGCACCCAAGAGTCTTTTGGTGGCACAGGAGGCAGCCCTTCTCTTGGCCTGGGTGGAGAGCATCTGATGGACCTGTCTGCTGCACACATGGCAGGTGTGGACAACATTCAGGTGGATTATCTCAGCTGGGATGTTCTTGATCCCGGGAGTTGAATCTGTGGCAAAGCGCCTTAGATCTCATCGTGGCTCAGTGGGGTCACCCTGTTATGGATTTCATGGCAACGTCCCATAATGCGAAAGTTCCCTGGTTCTTCAGCAGGTGCAGGGACCCTTAATTGGAGGGTCTGGATGCTCTGGTGTAGGATTGGCCCAGCATTGGTCTCCATTGGTGTTTTCCCCGTGGCCTCTTCTGGGCAGAGTTATTCAGAGGATTGACCTTCACAGGGTTCCAGTGGTTCTGGTGGCTCCAGATTGGCCAAGGGGTCCCTGATGTGGGAATTTGGTGTGGTGGCCGAGGGATGGGTCACTCCATTTCCCAGCCTTAAAGGATTTACTTACACAGGGCCCAGTAAGGATGGCAGATCTGACTCCATTTTGTCTTGTGGCTTGAATCTTGAGAGGGCACCACTTAGGAAAAGAGGATATTCTGAAAAAATGATTGCAACTCTTTTGCAGTCTAGGAAGTGTCCTACCGCCCTTGCTTATGTGCAAGTTTGATGTTTTTTTTCCAGGATTGGTGCAAATATTGCCAGGGTTCCCTTGAAGTTGTACAGGATGGCATGGATAAGGGCCTTGGCTTATCTCAAAAGTTCATGTGATAGTGTTGATTTGTTTCAGGAGTTTGATTAAGGGCAGGCCTTTAGCTTCCCTTCGGAATGTAGTCCGGTTTCTTTGAGGAGTTCATTTTTGGCTTCTGCTTTGCCCAGCCGTCCGCCTTGGAATCTTAACCTTGTACTATTGGTCTTAGTGTTAGTTCTCTTTGAGCCATATGGTTGTATGCTTAAGGACCTTACCTTGAAGATGGTGCTTCTGGTGGCTATTGATTTGTCTCATCGGATTTCGGAGTTGCAGGTAGTGTGTTTTACTTGTCACTCAGTCTTTGCTGGTCCTGGAGGAGCGTGGGGGTCTCATTGGATCAGTTTCAATTATATAAACTGGATGTTCTTAGGGCTCTACATATGTATTCGCAACGGACACAGGAGTTGACGTTTGGACCATCTGTTTGCCCTCTTAGGGGGTCATAAGAGAGGGGAGGCAGCTTCCAAGGATACAGTTGCTAGGCTGATGACACCGTTTCCTTTATCTATCTGGTCAAGGACAGACCAGTTCTGCCTTTGCTTAAGGCTCATTCTACTGGAGGGCAAGTGACTTCCTGGCTTGAGTGTTTCCTGGTTCTGCCTCTTGAGTTTTGTAAAGCAGCAGTGTGGTCCTCCTTGCATTCATTTTTGCGTCATTACCGAGTGGATGTACAGGCCTGACAGGATGCAGCTTTCAGGGCTCAGGTTTTGGAGGTGGGGATTTGGGGGTCCCACCTGGATTGAGCATACTTTAACTTCACATCAGGTTGTGCTAGTCTGGAAGGATGCTATGAAAAGCAAAGTTAGGTCTTGCTTGCTAATTTTTCTTTCCTTTGGTCCCTCCATACCAGCACAGGGCCCTCCCATGTCAGCTGATATTTTCTCTCCAGAAGAATTTTCTTGTATTTAGTTTCTCGCGTTTTTCTTTTTTTTTTTTTTTTTTTTTTGGGGGGGGGGGGAGCTATGAGGCATTGTTTGGGGTTCACTTGTTTGGCAATTTTTTCTTGTTTTTTTTTTTTTTTTAATGTTTAAATCTGTTTGAGTTATACAACAAGAGAACAAGAATCAGTAGAAGTAGTCAGCCAGCATTGGGAACAATAACTATATGTCAAGTGAGGAAAGCCTCAGAGGAGCTTTATGTCTTTTAGCCCCCCTGAAAGACAAAGAGCATCTGTCCCAAAACAAATTCAGCGTTTCACCTAAACCAGCCCATTTATCTGCCCTCATTTACTAGGGAGGAGTTTCCGGAATCTTTTGGGCAGTTACATCTTCTGGATGTTCGCAGGGCTCTCTTGCAGTATCTGCAAATGTCAAATGACTTCAGGAACTTTGATCACCTTTTTGTCTTGTTGTCAGGTCCTCGAAGAGGGTCTCCGGTGTCTAAGGCCACTATAGCCCGTTGGCTCAAGGAAGTCATTTTTTCTGCATATCTGCTGTCAGGGCGGTCTCCGCCTGACGCATTTAAAGCGAATTCCACGAGAGTGATTTCCTCTTCATGGGCCGAAACAGGAGCACTCTCTCTTCAGGAGATCTGTAGTGCGGCTTCTAAGCTCTCCTTTGTCTGGCATTACAGGCTGGATGTTGCAGCGAAGCAGGACGTGCAGTTTGGAGCGCAAGTGCTTGCTTGGGTAGTGTCATATTCCCGCCCTAACTAGGGAGTGCTTTTGTACATCCCATCAGGTAATGGATTAATCTGCTGCTGATGACAAGGAAGGGAAGATTAGGTTCTTACCTTGGTAATTTTCTTTCCTTTAGTCACAGCAGATGAATCCATGATCCCTCCCTGCCTGTTTATTTGTTCAGTTGTTTCCTGCAGACATGTTCCCTCATTGGGAGAAGTTGGAAAACAGTTTTCAGGATTTCTGTTCTGTTACAGGAGGTTGAGATCGTCTCTCCTTTGTGTGATTATTGCTCCTGTTCTGGGGCATTCGTTCGCTGTGAGGAAAGTTCATGTTATTCTACTTTGAGGATACACTCTGCTTTGGAAGTTTCAAATACTGAAGGCAGATGCAGCTAGCCATCCATAGAGCACTATGGTTTTTCAGTGTTCTCTATCTCCACCTGCTGGTAGGCGGACACAATCCATCAGTTAATGATTCATCTGCTGTGACTAAAGGAAAGAAAATTACCAAGGTAAGAACCTAATTTTCCCATCTGCATCCCTTTCAGACACGATCTATCAGAAATTACCAATGAATGCCATGGACTCTTGGGCTAATCATTCCAACTGAAATTGAACATGGAAAAAACACATTGCCTTATCCTCTCATCCCAACACAATAATTACAAACCCACAATCTTAAACACCCCTGACCACACCCTCCCTATTTCAGATAGCCTCAAAAGTTTAGGTGTTACAATTGACCGTACTCTGACACTTGAGAGCCAAGTAAACTCCACTATAAAGAAAATGTTTCATCAATGTGGAAACTGAAACGTATCAAACCTTTCTTCCCAAGGGAAACATTCCGTAACCTTATACAATCAATGGTGCTAAGCCATGCAGATTACTGCAATGGAATCTATGTGGGATGTAAAGAACAACTTACAAAGACAATCCAAAACACAGCAGCCAGGCTGATATTTGGCAAAACACGATTCCAAAGTGCTAAACCCCTCCGAGAAAAGCTGCATTGGCTCCCTATTAAAGAATGTATCAACTTCAAAATCTGCACCTTGGTCCACAAGATTATCTACGGTGTAGTCCCAGGAAACATGACTGACCTGATTGATCGTCCAACCAGAAACAGAACCAATTCTTCACTAACTTACCTGAATCTCCACTACTGAAACTGCAAAGGACTCAAATACTACTACTACTACTTAGCATTTCTATGCGTCCAACTTCTCCTACATAAGCACACGACTATGGAACGCACTGCCTAAAGCTGTCAAAACAATTCACGATCATCTAATCTTCTGGAAATTACTAAAGACCCACCTGTTCGGAAAGGCATACCCTATCGACCCAACATAGACGCCTCTACTCTGCAACACAGCAAATCCAGAGATCGTATTGGACACTATTTTCCCTTCCCTATCTTTGACCCTTATGTGCCTAGTCTACCTACCTTATTGGACCCCAACATCTAATTGTATTTGTTCCTCTACTGATCCTGTCGATTGCCTCTTGGTACTATGTAAGCCACATTGAGCCTGCAGTTGGGTGGGAAAATGTGGGATACAAATGTAACAAATAAATAATTGATCTGTATTTCAGTTACCTGTTGTCGTGCTGATTGCACCTTTTCTGTTCATTGTTCTAAGTGTTCATGACTAAACATTTTTAGTTTGCCTCTGGACTGAATAAGAATCCTGGTGGTTTGTGTGTTGGGTCTTTGTGTGCTTTCTTGGAACTGTGGGACCACTGGGAGTGTGGCCCCCAGTAACCTAGAAATCACAGGGGATAATTTGAGAGTGGGAGACTCTCCCAGAGGCGGTTGTAACCCAGTCGGTGGGAGGAGGGTGCTAGTGTAGAGCACAAGCGACAGGTGCAGGTGGACCTGAGCTACGCTGGGGATAGGTCCTCTAAGTGGCCGTGGGATAGCCCCAGGTGGGTGGGATTTATTGGGATTTATTAACCGTCTTTATGAAGAGATTCACCGTAGGCAGTGTACAGTACTTACAGTTTTGGGGCTAGACCCTCGTAAGTGGCCATGGGAGTAGCCCATGCAGGTAGCTAGGCGTTTCGTGATACTCACCCTTTGCTTCTGCAGTAACACAATATAGTGGAAAAATGATGCCAATTCCAGAATGGAGGAGGGTCAGAAACAGTCCAAACCTTAAAATTGATCTTTTTACCCAAGGGGGCTGCCTTATGAGTAGACTACCCCCCTCACTCAGCAACAAGAACACCTCATATTTATCCAGCAAGGGACCCATCGTCGATAATGGTATTGTGGATCCCAAAAGGCGTTCTAAATATTGGACTACTGTAGACCAAAAAATATGAATCTTGGGATGTGCCCAAAAGGCGTGAAAAAAAAGAACTAGGTTGATTTACATTTGTGACAAACGGGGGTATTGATGCCACCCATATTGAAGAGTTGGGTTTGAGAGAGAAAGGTCTATAGAGTACCCTGAGGGGGTATTGATGCCACCTTTATTGAAGAGTTGGGTTTGAGAGATAAAGGTCTATAGAGTACCCTGAATTAACTTTCACGTAGATCCACTGCTATACCCAAACCGGGGATCCTCGCAACCAACCTACCAATATCAACAAAGGCCTCCTCAAATTGTCTTCCATTTAGCCAATAAAGCAGAGTTATCTCTAGGAGGAGAAAATGCCCAAATGGCCTTATGAAGCAATGAAACAAACGGTCTCTATCATGCAAAGCCAAAAGAAGTCAAATGAGTTTTATGATTGCCAGTCCTGTCCAGAGTAGATACATAGTGGCACAACTGATGATAGGCAAAAACATCTGCCAGCTGAGTTAAAGAGCCACCCCCCCCCAATGATTGTAAAGATAATAAAGATCCGTCTGGGTGGAGGACATGTTCCAAACGCATAAGCCCAACGTCTAAAGGTCCTATTCTCAACCCCAGCAGGAATTCCATGTTGCCATAGGGAGAAGGACCAAAACATTGGGGGACAGACCCCAGTGTCTGAGGTCATGCCACAATTTCTGAAGAGAAATTAATACTATCCCACAACCTGGAGGGGAGCATAGTATGAGGCATTTGCAATAAGGATGTAAAATTCCATGATGTGAAGAGCTTCCATTTTGTATCGGTGTGTACTGTTCTGTATCAATTTCCCAGATGGCAAGCTAGATTATATTTGTTTGGGACACCTATGCCCCCCCCCCCCCCCCCCCAAGCCTCCAATTACTCAACAACATTCGTGTAGGGATTTTTGATTTCTTACCACCCCAGCAAAAACAAGAAAGAGGTCTATGGAAAGTGTGAATATCCTTTTGGAGAAGCACTTGAAAAGTATATAACAGTCTAGGAAAATTCTACCATATTAAAAAGGTGTATCCTGTCATGTAACCTTAAGGGAAGATGCTGCCATTCCTGCAATGTGACAATTGTGGATGAGAAATATTAAGCTGATATAATTCAGATATTTTCATAGATAATTGAATCCCCAAGTAATGAAAGGAATGTGATGCCCATCTTAGTGGGAACGGATCACCCAACACTGCCAAAGTGAATCTGATGAGGCCAGTGCCAAGGACTTCTGTAAATTTAAATAAAAAAACAAAACAGAAAAATCATATTCCTCAAAGGTTTCTATTAGTACCCCAAGTGATTTATGGGGATCAGTAATATGAACTAACAAATCATCTGTAAATGTAGAAACTTTAAATTCAGAAATAGTAAATTTTACTCCTGGGATGTCTGGATTAGCCAACGCATCTCTAACAAAGAAGACCAAGAACATCCTTGACGTGTGCCTCAATGAATCACAAAAGGCTCTGACAAAATCCTGTTAACCCATATAACTGCCCAAGGATCCGAATACTGGACCCACACTGCATCTGAAAAGAAACCCTCTATACCACAGGCCTTCAAAACACTAAAATGAAAATTCCAGTACATCCAATCAAATGCCTTCTCAGCATCAAAACTAATTAAAAGAGAAGACAAATCACGCAGTTGTCTCCAAGGAGGCCGATAGCTTCCTAATGTTCTTAATAGCAGTTCGATGAACAAAGCTCACATGAGAACAATCCACTAAAGAAAGCAAAACCCGAGCCAGGCAAAAGTTTAGCATATTTAGTTTCTAAAGAGATGGGCCGATAAGAATGTGAAGAGCAAGGATCTTTATTTGGCTTCAATAACACTATCATCTGCATGGTGTTCAGTCAGGCAAAATGGTACGACTAACCATTTAATTAAAAAGTTTCACCAAAGAGGGTCCAATTTGTTCATGTAAACTGTTATAAAACTTTTTCCCTGAACCCATCTGGACCTGGAGTTTGATTAAGCACACTATCCCCCGACACAATTGGAGGACCTAGATAAAGATCTGATCGCTGATATTCAAAAGTTGGGGAAGAAAAGAGAGGTGCTGTTGTTGGGAGATTTCAATATGCCGGATGTAGATTGGAAGGTTCTGTCTGCAGAATCGGAAAGAAGTATAGAGATCGTGGATGCTTTTCAAAGTGCTTTGCTCAGACAAATGGTGTCAGAACCCACGAGGGAGGGAGCGACGCTAGATCTGGTACTCACAAATGGGGATAATGTGTCAAATGTCCGAGTGGGTGCCCACCTGGGCAGCAGTGACCATCAATCGGTTTGGTTTGATATGACGGCTGAAGAGGAGGGTGGCCACTCAAAGTCCTGGATTTCGAACATGCTGACTTTAGTAAAATGGGGGAATACCTGAGGAAGGAGCTGATGGGAGGAAATACAAGAAGTGGAAGGACAGTGGTCCAGGCTGAAAGAAGCTATAAATAGGGCCATGAACCTTTATGTAAGGAAAGTAAATAAAAGCAAGAGAAAAAGGAAACCGATATGGTTCTCCAAGCAAGTGGCTGAGAAAATAAAGGCTAAAGAGTTGGCGTTCCAGAAATACAAAAAAACTCAAGAAAAGGGACACAAGGAGGAATACCGGATGAAACTGAAAGAAGCCAAGAGAGAGATACATCTGGCGAAAGCGCAAACGGAAGAAGAAATGGCTAGAAATGTAAGGAGGGGTGGCAAAATTTTCTTCAGGTATATTAGTGAAAGGAGAATGACTAAAAATGGAATTGTGAGACTAAAAGATACTGCGAACCGCTATGTGGATAATGATGAAGAAAAAGCAAATTTGCTAAATAGATACTTCTGTTCTGTTTTCACAGAAGAAAATCCTGGAGAAGGACCGCGATGGACTGCAAAAAGTATAAATGAGATTGAAGTGGATAGAGCACCGTTCATGGAAGAGAGTGTGTATGAACAACTTGAAAAGCTAAAGGTGGACAAAACCATGGGACCGGATGGGATCCACCCTAGGATATTGAGGGAGCTCAGAGAGTTTCTGGCGGGTCCTCTTAAAGATTTGTTTAATAAATCCTTGGAGACGGGAGAGGTTCCGAGGGATTGGAGATCGGCGGATGTGGTCCCTCTTCACAAAAGTGGTGATAGGGAAGAAGCTGGAAACTACAGGCCAGTTAGCCTCACTTCGGTTATTGGAAAAGAAATGGAAGCAATGCTGAAGGAAAGGATAGAGAATTTCCTGGAAGCCAATAAGTTGCAAGATCCGAGACAACATGGTTTTACCAAAGGGAAATCGTGCCAAACGAACCTCATTGAATTCTTTGATTGGGTGACAGGAGAATTGAATCAGGGACGAGCTATGGACGTAATCTACTTAGATTTCAGCAAAGCTTTTGACACGGTTCCCCAAAGGAGGCTCTTAAATAAACTGGATGGGCTGAAGATAGGACCCGAAGTGGTGAACTGGATTAGGAACTGGTTGACGGACAGACGCCAGAGGGTGGTGGTGAATGGAATTCGCTCGGAGGAGCGAAAGGTGAGTAGTGGAGTGCCTCAAGGATCGGTGCTGGGGCCGATTCTGTTCAATATATTTGTGAGTGACATTGCCGAAGAGTTAGAAGGTAAAGTTTGCCTATTTGTGGATGATACTAAGATCTGTAACAGAGTGGACACCACGGAGGGAGTGGAAAACATGAAAAAGGACCTACGGAAGCTAGAAGAATGGTCTAAGGTTTGGCAATTAAAATTCAATGCGAAGAAATGCAAAGTGATGCACTTAGGGAGTACAAATCCACGGGAGACGTATGTGTTAGGCAGGGAGAGTCTGATAGGTATGGATGGGGAGAGGGATCTTGGGGTGATAGTATCTGAGGATTTGAAGGCGACGAAACAGTGTGACAAGGCGGTGGCCCTAGCTAGAAGGTTGTTAGGCTGTATAGAGAGAGGTGTGACCAGCAGAAGAAAGGGGGTGTTGATGCCCCTGTATAAGTCGTTGGTGAGGCCCCACCTGGAGTATTGTGTTCAGTTCTGGAGGCCGTATCTTGTTAAGGATGTAAAAAGAATTGAAGCGGTGCAAAGAAAAGCTACCAGAATGGTATGGGATTTGCGTTACAAGACGTATGAGGAGAGACTTGCGGACCTGAACATGTACACTCTGGAGGAAAGGAGAAACAGGGGTGATATGATACAGACGTTCAAATATTTGAAAGGTATTAATCTGCAAACGAACCTTTTCCGGAGATGCGAAGGCAGTAGAACGAGAGGACATGAAATGAGATTGAAGGGGGGCAGACTCAAGAAAAATGTCAGGAAGTATTTTTCACGGAGAGAATAGTGGATGCTTGGAATGCCCTCCTGCGGGAGGTGGTGGAAACGAAAACGGTAACGGAATTCAAACATGCGTGGGATAAACATAAAGGAATTCTGCTCAGAAGGAATGGATCCTAAGGAGTTTAGACGAGATTGGGTGGCAAAGCCAGTGGCGGGAGACGGAGATGGTGCTGGGCCGACTTATACGGTCTGTGCCAGAGCTGATGGTGGGAGGCGGGACTGGTGGTTTGGAGGCGGGGATAGTGCTGGGCAGACTTATACGGTCTGTGCCAAAACCGGTGGTGGGAGGCGGGGCTGGTGGTTGGGAGGTGGGGATAGTGCTGGGCAGACTTATACGGTCTGTGCCCTGAAAAGGACAGGTACAAATCAAGGTAAGGTATACACAAAAAGTAGCACATGTGCGTTTATCTTGTTGGGCAGATTGGATGGACCGCGCAGGTCTTTTTCTGCCGTCATCTACTATGTTACTATGTTCTACTATCCCTAGTAACCAAAATCAGCTCATCTTCCGTAATAGGGGCGTTCAAAAGTTTTGCCTGACTAGAGGAAATTCGAGGGAGAGGGACTTTCTCTAGATATAGAGAGCCATCCAAAGTATCCTCAGCTGGCGTGGCATACAAATTTTCATAGAAATGTTTATATGATTAATCTCCAAATCCAAAGTTGCCAGTCTACCCCTGCCATCCGACAGCTGTAAGATTCCTGTTGGGCCATATTTAGTATATATCAAGTGAGACAACAATTTGCCACTTTTACTGCCATGTACAAAAAGTTGATTTTTATAATAAGGATTTAGTAGCTTGTTGATGTAACAACATATTCAACACCGTTTTCGAAACCAACAGTGATTTTTCTAGCCCTAGCTGACTTCAATCCTGTCACGAATCACTTGTCTCTCGAGCCATAAGATTTCCTTGTCCCTCATCCTCCTCCTGTGGGCGGCATATGCTATTATTTCACCCCTGAATGCTTCCTTAGCTGTGTCCCAAAAAAGTAAAGGTTGAGAGGAATGATCTGCATTATGTAACTTATAATCAGACCACTTTTCCAGTAAAAAAAGAGCGAAAATATGGATTCCAATACAAGGCAATAGAAAATTTCCTAGAAGACGGAGAACTGTCTATAGGCGATAGGTCGAAGGAGATCCAAATGAAAGAATGATTGGAAGTGCCATATGGATATGGTCCGATCTTTGATGTAACTACATATTTAAATAAGGAACCAGGAACCAAAATATAGTCGATACTAGAATGTGCACTGGAAAAAGTATAATCCCGATCTCCCGTATGAAGCAAATGCCATGAGTTCACCAGATCGAGTGTTGCAGAGCAGGAGTAAGCCCCTAGACAGATGGACCCGCAAATCACCCTTCGAGTGAGGCCTATCCAGGGCTAGGTCACATACCGTATTAAAATCACCACCTAAAATAATATCATTCACATATGGGAACAAAACTTTGAGCAATCTAGCAAAAAACTTTATCATAAATATTAGATGCATACACATTGCATAAAACCATTGAATATTTATTAATTGACATGCTAGCCAAGACAAAACAACCCTCTGGATTCTGGGCCACTGATTGTATCTGGGCATCCAGATTTTTTCAAATCAAAATCAGGACTCCAGCTGTCCTCTGAATGGCAAGAAACTCTACAAGAGAGCCCACCCAACTTTTCTGGAATTTCAGATGTTTAGGTAGGAAATTCTGATCTATTGTAATATTGCAATGTCCATTTGACACCTGTTCAAACACTGCATAATCTTCTGATGTTTAATCGGAGAAGTGATGCCTCCTACATTCCAGTAAGATAATTTTAAGAAAACTCTGGTCAACCAGCTGGAACCTGTAAAAACCCAAGAAGAAACTCACTTATAGAGCTCGAAGGCCATCCCAGCCAGTGGCCTCCCCACTCTTCTAATCAAATGAAAAAAGAAAAAAAAACATACTCATAAACCAGAGCCCCAGGGGGTGTGTCAAGATGGCGCCGTGAGCGGTTGTGTTTGAAGTGGTCTCCTGCCTTCCCTGCCGATTAAATAGATATTCCTGTTAGAATGCCGCATACAAAACGTAAAGGGACGATCCGGGGAGTTCCCCTACCTTCCGGGACATCCACTCCGGCGAGGACAGGCTTGGAGCGCTTCTTCCCCGCGGTTTCCCGCGTTAGCGGAGCGGAGTCCTTAGCGGGGGGAACCGGTGAAGCAGCTCTCCTGCTGGCCATAGAAACATCTCTTTCCCCGCTATGCTCTATAACTCCTCCTTGCCCGGCAACTCTCGCTAGTCGAACGGGGCTTCCTTCAGGACCCCGAAAGGGTGATTCTGAAGAGCCCAGAGGGGAGCTCGACCTGACGGGGAGATCAGAAGTTGCAGGAGAGACGGAGGTGAATCTAAGTCGGATCTGGCTGAAGTTATTAGAAATCGAAAGAACCCTGAAACAATCTTCTGATGAGGTAAAGACATTAAATTTATCGGTGCAGGAAGTGAAGAACTCTATGGAAGTAGCTAATCGGGATTTTTCAAAGAAAATTGAGGCCTTGCAGACAGACTCTAAGCAAACGGAAGAATTCAAGGTGGCTGTGATTAAAGGATAGTATTGAGATCAGAAGAAAAATAGAACAAATGGAGAACTATAACAGGAGGTTAAACCTTCGACTATTAAATTTTCCTAGAATGTTGGGAGTCTCTCCAAATGATATGTTTTGCAAATTTTTGAAAGAAAATTTGAACTTTCCCCAAGAAATATTTCCTCCTTTGAATAAAATTTACTACATTTCAAATACAATGAATAAAGTAGAGGGAGAAGACTCAGTGGATTTACAAAATGTCATAGCCATTTTGGAACAATCAATTACAAATGCGATGGAAAGAGGAACGTTGATAGTGTCTTTTGTTTTCCAGCAGGACTTAAATGCAGTAATGAGACTTTATTTTAAATCAACCAGCCGCATGTTTGCAGGCCAGAAGATCTGGCTCTATCCTGACGTGACTAAAATAACACAGGAAAAAAGGAAAAAGTTTCTGTCAATGAGGTCAAAAATTTTGGAAATGGGAGGTTTCTTCCTTCCTTGCATATGCTTGTAAATGTGTTATCAGGATAAATCAAACAAAATATATATATATTATATGCCTGATCAGCTTCAGAACTTCTTAGATACTAAACAAGCTTAGAGATAAGAAGTATGGGAATAACGGTGTCACTATTTTTCTTGTTTAACGTGTGATATTGTGTAATACACTTCACTAATTCCTACCCCCCCCCCCCCCTAACCTTTACATTGTGGTCTAAGGAAGCCAATGTTATATAAATAATTGAACAAATGTTTTTTTTTCCTAAGTTTGTAAAGTTATTACAGTTATGGCTGTATTACACTTTGCAGTTGTATTTATCTGTATAAGTATATATAAAACAATAAAAATTATAATCTAAACCAGAGCCCCAAAACCCATACTGAAATCCTAGGTGCCAAAAAGGAGAGCAATAAAAAAAAAGGACCCCCCCCCCAAAAAAAAATAACCTTGCAAAAACTAACGACCCCCCCCCCCCCTAAATAACCCAATAGTGAAATAAGTTTTTGTGGAGGCGTGGCCTAGTGGTTAGGGTGGTGGATTGGGGAACTGAGGAACTGAGTTCGGTTCCCACTTCAGGCACAGGCAGCTCCTTGTGACTCTGGGCAAGTCACTTAACCCTCCATTGCCCCATGTAAGCTGCATTGAGCCTGCCATGAGTGGGAAAGTGCGAGGTACAAATGTAACAAACAAACAAACAAAAAAAACCCCTGCCCAGCCTGCCTCACCCAAACCCAACTTTTCTTGTTTATTACAAAAATAAAGGCGTGCAGTTTGAAGTGGACTTTTATGAGCAGCAGCACATGTGTCTCTGGCATGGGATATAGGCTTTCTTTTGGGGCACTGATAGAGAATGGTGGGATTTTTCTTCCCATTTTGTGAGTTCTGCTTTTTTATTCAGGATTTGATTCTCAGGGGGACTGCTCAGCCCACTTATAGTTTAACTTAGAAATTGGTACTCCTCAGTCTCCATCTGCTGGTGGGAGTGCATAACTCAGCAGTCTGTGCCGGTCTGGAAGGACGGACTAGAGGAAAGAAAATAATTATCGGATGAGATCTAATTTATCCTTTCTTTGACTTGGTGCACGATCTATAAGAGCATAATCGGTTTTATACAGTCTTTTGATTGGCTTCATCGGCAGCATTACTCTGCTTAGGTGCATAGTTGACCAACTGGCTAGCCTACCCTGTGTTTTTATTTTTTTTTAATTTTGTGCCACCGCTGCTGCAGCTACTTAATCCCTCTGTCGGGACAGGAAAGAGAAGATAGCTAGCATCCTCCCTCATTTGCTCTCGGCCTTGTGATGTACATCTTCCTGGGTCACGTGACATTTGTACATCACAACACTGGTAGCCAATAAGGGAGAGTGATGAGGACACCAGAACCACCTCTCTAACCCTTATTGGTTCCCAGCTTTGTGTTGTACAACAGTTGCGTGGTGTGATGTGTATATCACGAAATTCAGTCTTCCTTCTCTTTTCTGAACACACAGAATATTGCACCAGATATGATTATTAGGCCAATCTAGTCTGTCCATTTTCATTCTGGTGTGGTGCGGTAGACACAAGATGACGTCTGGATTTTTCCCTTATTACTTCACTACTAAGGATCCTACTTTGTTTACCCTGTGCTTTCTTGAATTTTGTTACCAGTTTTGTTTTATGACTTGGTTGAGCCATTTGTCTGTGGTGCTTGATTAAGAATATCTAGATCTGCTTCAGTCATTTTGGCAAGTGAGGTTGGAATTTTAATAGTAAGATTATGTGGGTTTGAACACTAACCTTCCAAAATTTTCTCCTTGTCCTTGTGGTTGTTTAGCTTCATTCCTGTTCCCTTTTCTCTTGTTACTGACACACAGGATCTTTACTAATGTCATGCGTTAACTTCCCTTCTTCATTAATTCTCAACTCCTCTCTATGTATAATCTGACTTTCTGAAGCAGTTAATGTGACAACATTTGCCTAAAATCTTGCAATCCCCCTTCTGATTCCAATACTACACTCTGATCCCTCCCCCTTTTTACCCAGGCCTTTGGTCCCAAGTGGCCAAGGACATTTATTTCATATTCCCTTCATTCTGCTGCTGAAGTATTTTGAGTATTAATTTGTTGTAATGCAGCCTTTTCTGTGACTTCTTGCTGTCCTTCTTCCTGTTAGGGTAATCAGAGTTTGTATGTATCAGCTGTAAGTCACTCTGAACAGTTTGGCACCCTTCTTGTTGAATTCTTGACCATTCTTCAGAGCAAGATCAAAATCTCTGCCTGATTTCATGGAACAGCCCTGGGGCTTGTGTTTGAGGCAGCCTAGCAAATGTTCTTGCTGCTTGGGTGGAGCATTGTCTGGTTCATGCCATGCCATTCCTTTCTTTGTCCATAGGTGTGCCTGGGCGCAGATGCCAGTGACGATCTGCACAGAGTGGAAGTGGAGGCAGCAAACTCTCAGGGGAAACTGACAAAAGTCCAGCTGGTTGCCTTGAAATCATCCATCCTCACCACGGTCAGTTTTAATACCTATTGCTCCATCTCACCGCCTTCTTTCCCATTTGTAATTTCACTTCAGCTTTTCTCCATTTGCCATCGACTGTGTGTTACTAGTGTTTCTGTTGCAGTATTGACAGCTGCTTTATTACAAAGCCTTGTGGTGAGACATTGTAACAGTGGAATGCCAGGTTTGAATTAAGGAGGGGGTAATTTCATAATATACTCATCTGCCTTAAATGCAGAGTATGAGCAATTACACTGAGGCTTACAACTGGGATAAGTGAATAGACTATTCCAGAACCTGTGGGATAGTTGTGTCCATCAACCAGCAGGTAGAGATAGAGAACTGAACACTGAGCTGAGACATCTTTGCATGCAGTCCATCTCCTCAGTATTTTCTATCTCCAGCAGATGGATGGATACACTTTTCAGTGTCTGGTTCTTAGTGATTTGCAGGGTAGTACAAGAAAAGGGGGTCCACTCATTCCACAATCTCGCAAGCAGAAGTCAACACAGAGTGGAAGAAAAAAACACAAATCCAAGTGACCAGCAAAACACAGTGGTGCGAGCTCCAAACAAAGTTTATTGGGACCCAACAAGTCCGTGTTTCGGCAAAACGCCTTTCTCAGGGGTCGATAAATCCTCTGCAGGATGTATAATCGACTATGTGCGCTAGGGAAGCACAAATATAATATCACTGAAATCCGTGAAAACCGGACGTAGCCAGGATTTATTGACCCCTGAGGAAGGCTTTTTGCTGAAACACGGACCGTGTTGGGTTCCAATAAACTTTGTTTGGAGCTCGCACCATTGTGTTTTGCTGGTCACTTGGATTTGTGTTTTTTCTTCCAATCTGTGTTGACTTCTTCTTAGTGATTTGCTCCTGGTCTATTTGGTCAACTTGTCCTCAGTTGAGCTTTGTGGAACTTCAAATCCATCTCTGTGGTTCCCTTCGAGTTTACTTCTTCCTTCCCTTTACCTCTCCTGTTTCCTGTGGAGCTCTCCTTTTCCAGCACAACAACCTTTTTAAAAAAAAAAAAAAGGAAAGAGGTTTCCTGAAGAGCAAGAGACAAGTGTATTAGTCTTGAGCCTAAGACTTGCGGAGACTGTGAGCTTGTGGGGACCAGCTGGCAGTGATAAGTCCGACTAAAGTTTGACTCAGTCACTTGGAGGCCTGCAAGTTCTACTTGGTGCAGGGGAAGGCAGTGATAAGTTTGACTCAGTTGCTTGGAGGGCTGCAAGTTCTACTTGGTGCAGAGGAAGGATCTTGACTCGCCACTTGGAACACGTGCTGCGCCAGTGACGGGTTGAATGGCAACTTCTGTGGACGCAGTTAAACGGTGTTCCTTCTGTGGGACTTGCCGGCCAGCGCTGGGGCGTCACAGTGACTTCATGTCTGGAATCCTGCGGGATATGGAGGAAGCGTTTGGCGGCAGCACATCTTTGAATTTGGCACAGCATCCAAATATGCCATGGTCTTTGGACTCTCTGACCAGGCTAGTGCACAGTTTGATGTAGAAGAGTGTGGGAAAGGGTGCTGTTTTGTTGGGGCCAGCTTGCAGTGAAGAGCAGCCTCTGGCTGATTATGCGCAGTGCACAGCCACCATTTTACAGCCTCATGGCCTGGCAGAGCATTCAGCTGCAATCGGGATCTTTGTTTCCTTTGGAGTTTACAGTGGTGGAAATAAGTATTTGATCCCTTGCTGATTTTGTAAGTTTGCCCACTGACAAAGACATGAGCAGCCCATAATTGAAGGGTAGGTTATTGGTAACAGTGAGAGATAGCACATCACAAATTAAATCCGGAAAATCACATTGTGGAAAGTATATGAATTTATTTGCATTCTGCAGAGGGAAATAAGTATTTGATCCCCCACCAACCAGTAAGAGATCTGGCCCCTACAGACCAGGTAGATGCTCCAAATCAACTCGTTACCTGCATGACAGACAGCTGTCGGCAATGGTCACCTGTATGAAAGACACCTGTCCACAGACTCAGTGAATCAGTCAGACTCTAACCTCTACAAAATGGCCAAGAGCAAGGAGCTGTCTAAGGATGTCAGGGACAAGATCATACACCTGCACAAGGCTGGAATGGGCTACAAAACCATCAGTAAGACGCTGGGCGAGAAGGAGACAACTGTTGGTGCCATAGTAAGAAAATGGAAGAAGTACAAAATGACTGTCAATCGACAAAGATCTGGGGCTCCACGCAAAATCTCACCTCGTGGGGTATCCTTGATCATGAGGAAGGTTAGAAATCAGCCTACAACTACAAGGGGGGAACTTGTCAATGATCTCAAGGCAGCTGGGACCACTGTCACCACGAAAACCATTGGTAACACATTACGACATAACGGATTGCAATCCTGCAGTGCCCGCAAGGTCCCCCTGCTCCGGAAGGCACATGTGACGGCCCGTCTGAAGTTTGCCAGTGAACACCTGGATGATGCCGAGAGTGATTGGGAGAAGGTGCTATGGTCAGATGAGACAAAAATTGAGCTCTTTGGCATGAACTCAACTCGCCGTGTTTGGAGGAAGAGAAATGCTGCCTATGACCCAAAGAACACCGTCCCCACTGTCAAGCATGGAGGTGGAAATGTTATGTTTTGGGGGTGTTTCTCTGCTAAGGGCACAGGACTACTTCACCGCATCAATGGGAGAATGGATGGGGCCATGTACCGTACAATTCTGAGTGACAACCTCCTTCCCTCCGCCAGGGCCTTAAAAATGGGTCGTGGCTGGGTCTTCCAGCACGACAATGACCCAAAACATACAGCCAAGGCAACAAAGGAGTGGCTCAGGAAGAAGCACATTAGGGTCATGGAGTGGCCTAGCCAGTCACCAGACCTTAATCCCATTGAAAACTTATGGAGGGAGCTGAAGCTGAGAGTTGCCAAGCGACAGCCCAGAACTCTTAATGATTTAGAGATGATCTGCAAAGAGGAGTGGACCAAAATTCCTCCTGACATGTGTGCAAACCTCATCATCAACTACAGAAGACGTCTGACCGCTGTGCTTGCCAACAAGGGTTTTGCCACCAAGTATTAGGTCTTGTTTGCCAGAGGGATTAAATACTTATTTCCCTCTGCAGAATGCAAATAAATTCATATACTTTCCACAATGTGATTTTCCGGATTTAATTTGTGATGTGCTATCTCTCACTGTTACTAATAACCTACCCTTCAATTATGGGCTGCTCATGTCTTTGTCAGTGGGCAAACTTACAAAATCAGCAAGGGATCAAATACTTATTTCCACCACTGTATATTGCTCTTAACACCAGGCCTATTTACTGAAGCAGGGACAGTCAGAGTTGCTGCATAGTTCTTCAGTTTATTACCCTGCTGCCCTTCCAGCTCCTAAGAGATCTTGTTTAGATCTCCAAGATTGGACAGATGAGGCTATCTCTGCTTCTCCCTCCTTACCTGATGTGGCTTTGGTCTATTCAGAGGAGCTATTGTTGAAAGAGCCTTTAGAGGAGGGGAGAGCTCATAATCCAAAAGTACTGAGGTTTCATAAATAGGAGCTCAGTATTCTTATTTCTGAGGCACTAGCAGTGCTTTCTATTGAGGAGCCTTCTGTTTCAGCATTAGGAGTTCCATCTTCGTCAATCATGAGGGGGCTTAGAGGTCCTTCTAAGGCATTCCCAGTGCATCCAGACATTCAGGACCTGATTACAGCAGAATGGGTCTCGCCAGACACGGGGCTGAGAGTGGGAAGAGCAATGGCTCACCTCTACCTGTTCTGGAGCAGAAAGAATTTGCAGCTTCCCTGGGCTCCCTGGTTATGACGGTGACTGAGAAGACCACTTTGCCGGTGGAAGGGGGGCATTGCCCTAAAACATCTACAGGATAGGAAGGCTTGCTGAAACAGTCTTTGAAGTGGCCGCCTCTTGTCCTTCTTGCAACAGTGTGCAGCTGTTTCATAGCAAGAGCATGTCTGAAGTGGCATCAACAGTCTGCAAAACAAGACAGGCGCCATAACATCCAGCTGGAAGTGGGATATGTCTGCTTGGCGGATGCTATTTGAGTCGACACTCAAGAAAAAGATCTAGATGTCATTGTAAACAATATGCTGAAATCTTATGCCTAGTGTGTGACAGTGGCCTAAAAAGCAAACAGGATGCTAGGAGTTATTAGGAAAAGGATGCAAAGTAAGACCAAGAATATTATAAAGCTTCTGTAACACTCCATGGTGCAACCTCACCTTGAATATTGTGTTCAATTCAGGTCACCATATCTCAAAAAAGATATAGTGGAATTAGAATTGGTTCAAAGAAGAGCGACCAAAATGATAGAGGGGGTGGAACTCCTCTCATATGAAGAAAGGCTAAAGAGATTAGGGCTCTTCAGCTTGGAAAAAAAGACGTCTGAGGGGGGATATGATTAAAGTCTATAAAATCCTGAGACGTGTAGAACGGGTAGAAGTGAATCAACTTTTCACTCTTTCAAGAAGTACAAAGACCAGGGGGCACTCAATGAAATTACATGGGAAATACTTTTAAAACAAATAGGAGGAAATATTTTTTCACTCAAAGAATAGTTAATTTCTGGAACTCTTTGCCGGAGGATGTGGTAACAGCGGTTAGTGTATCTGTTTAAAAAATTTGAACAAATTCCTGGAGGAAAAGCCCATAGTCTGTTATTGAGATGGACATGGGGGAAGCCACTTTTTGCCCTGGGATTTGTAACGTGGAATGTTGCTATTAATTGGGTTTCTGCAAGGTACTTATGACCTGGATTGGCCACTGTTGGAAGCAAGGTACTTTAACTACATGGACTATTGGCCTGACCCAGTATGGCTATTCTTATGTTGTTATGACATCTTATAGGTTACAGCCCGCAGTATGTCTTTGGCTGTTGCAGCATGTTGGCAACTCTGGTTGTGGCATTGGGCAGTGGATGCAGGGTCAGTCAAGTCTAGTTAAACTGCCCTTTCGGGGCAAGCGGCTATTTGGAGAAGATCTCGGTAACTTGGTGATGAGGGAAGTTGCTGGAAGATAAGCAGAAAGTCTCTGGTCATCCATCTTCAAGACAGTAAACGGTACCAACCTGGTCGTCAGCAGTGTGGTCAGAAGTCCCAATTTCAGGCATGCCTGTCTTCCTTTCTTGCAGGCAGGAAGTTGCCCCTCTGAGTCAACTAGAGCACCCAATGTCTTTAGACCTTCATAATGATGTGTGGCTGGTCCACTGTTCTCTTCCTCCGGTGGGAGGATATCTTCAGGAGTTTTGAGAGGGGTGGACCAAAGTCACATTGGACCAATGGGTTCTGGATATTCGTAGAGAAGGTTTCGAGATGAGTTCTCCTGCTCGGTCGCTCCTGTCTTCTTGCAGTCTTCTTGTCAAAAGGGAACCAAGGCGATCGAGGTTGAAGCCACTGTAGATTCCTTACTGGCACTTTGAACTATTGTTCTAGTTTCCCAGGCTGAACAAGGACAAGGCAGATTCTCTACTTCATTGTCCCAAAGAAGGAAGGCATCTTTTTGTTCTGTCTTTGATCTCAAAGGTATAAACCGCTGCCTTCAAGTGTCCCGCTATCACATGGAGACATTAAGAGCAGTCATAGCCTTGGTTCAAGTGGGAGAATTTTTTGTCGCCCTCTATCTTGAGGAGGCATACATGCATGTACCCTTATGGCCGCTGCATCACAGGTTTCTACATTTTGCAGTGCTGGGCCGTCACTTCCAGTTCAGGGCTTTGACTTTGTCTTGCCATGGCTCCAAGAACGTTTACCAAGGTTATGGTGGTGGTGGCATCCTTCCTTTGGCACCAAGGAATCAGAGTTCACCTGTATCTCAACAACTGGCTCATTTGTGCATCTTCTATTCGGAAAGCTTGGTGCCGGCAAAGTTTCTGTCTTCTGCAGTCGTTGGGTTGGGTTACCAATTTCGAGACGAGCAGACTCCCATTATGAACTCTGGAGTATCTGGGTGTTCTGTTAGACGCAGCATGGGAGAGGATCTTCCTCACAGCGTAGGAAGTCATAGCTGGTTCAACAGATTTGGCCTTCTCAGTAAAGAAAGACCCAGAGTCTGGGACTATGTCCAGGTTTTGGGGGTCAATGATGACAGTGATGGAAGTGGTGCCATGGGCAAGGGCTTGTATGCAGCCATTAAAGGAATCACTTCTCAGCTGCCGGTCTCCGGTGCACAGAAAATACAACTTTCATCTTCCTAGGATTCTGCTTGCCAGACAGCATATGCAGTGCTGGTTGTTGGCCAGGAATTTGACTGTTGGAGCTTTCTTTCTGATAACACAATGGAATGTGGTGACAATGGGCACCATAGTAACATAGTAAATGATGGCAGATAAAGACCTGAATGGTCCATACAGTCTGCCCAACAAAATAAACTCATTTTACATGGTATGTGATACTTATATATACCTGAGTTTGATTTGTACTTGTCATTCTTAGGGCACGGACCGTAGAAGTCTGCCCAGCACTGTTCTTGTACTAAAAGTTTTGAAGCTAATATCAGAGCCCCTTAAAGGTTACACTTCAGCCCATCCATATCTATTCAGTTACGGTCAGGGCGTAGACAGTAGAAGTGTGCCCAGCACTGGTTTTGCTTCTCAATTACTGGCATTGCCACCCAATCTCCACTGGTTCCATAGATCCAAACAGGATTCCTTTGTGTTTATCCCACGCATGTTTGAATTCCATTACCGTTTTCATCTCCACCACCTCCCGCGGGAGGGCATGCCACGTATCCACCACCCTTTCTGTGAAAAAATACTTCCTGATATTACTCCTGAGTCTGCTCCCCTTCAACTTCAGTTCATGTCCTCTAGTTCTAACAGCTTCCTGTCTCCAGAAAAGATTTGTTTGCGGATTAATACCTTTCAAATATTAGAACATCTGTATCATGTCGCCCGTTTCTCCTTTCCTCTAAGGTTTACATGTTCAGGTTGGCAAGTCTCCTCGAACGGTTTGCAACGCAAATCTCATACCATTTTTGTACCTTTTTCTTTGCTCCGCTTCCAGTCTTTTTACATCTTTAGCGAGATATGGCCTCAAAAAACTGAACACAGTACTCCAAGTGGGCACCAATGACTTGTAGAGGGGCATCAACACCTCCTTTCTTCTGCTGGTTATATTCCTTTCTATGCAGCCTGGCATCTTTCTGGCCACAGTTGTCACCTTGTCACATTTTGTTTGCCTTCATATCCTCTGACTCCACACCTCAAGGTCTCGCTCCTGAATCGAGCTTACTTCCCCTCCTATTCAGTATCTCTCTTTTGGGTTTCTGAGCAGAAAAGCCATTTGAAGACTCGTTTGAATTGTTAAGAGGGGAATCCTGTAATTGAGCTAAAAATGTATTATTCATTGATGTTATAACATGCTGGTGGTAAAGGATTGACTACAGGTGTGATCAAGCAGTGAATGGATGTGGTTGAGTGATAGGCTAGAAATAAGGAGTTCTGGAGTGACTGTTGTGAGGATAATGAGGAGGGGCATCAAAGTATGTAAGGCACTATAATTTATTTAAAATAAATTAGTGAAATACTATGATATAGGTGTAAAAGTGAGTACTTTATAATTGTATATTAAATTTTAACTGCCATACCCTCGACCATTTTTCTAACTTTTGGAGATCCCTTCTCCTTGTTTCTACTCCCTCCAGGGTATCCGCTCTATTGACTATCTTCATGTCATCCGCAAACCTTTCCTTCTAACCCTTCAGCAATATCTCTTACAAATATATTGAACAGAATAGGCCCCTGCAATGACCCCTGAGGAACTCCACTGCTCACCTTCCGAGCGTTCCATTTACCAACACCCTCTGCCACCTGTCGGTCAACTGCCAGCAAGTCGAGTTGGGGAGCTCATTACAAATTCCATCTTGCATAGGGCAGCTGGATGGAACAGGAATCGAAGTGGTCAATAAAATCACTTGGAGGTCAGTGCAGTGTGGAATACCTTAAGCATCTTTGCTCCTTTTCAGGAGAGGGCCCCAGTCTGTGTTTTCTCTGACAGTTTGACAACTGTAGTTTATATCAACAATCAAGGTGGGACCCACAGCTGTTCAACGGTGGTGGAGGTAGCCTCCTCGAGTTGGACAGAGAAAAATTTTCTCCTCTTGTCAACAGCTCACATTGCAGAGTCCTTGAATGTGGCGGTGGACTTTCTCAGCAGGCGTTCCTTGGACCTGGGAGAATTGGAACTATCCATCCAGGGTTTTCAGATAATAGTGGACCAATGGGGTTCTCCGCTTCTGGACTTGATGGCAACAAAAAGGAATGTCAAAGTGGCCAAGCTCCCCAGCCTTTGGAAAGAACTGGGCTTGATGAAGATCAATACCCCAAAGCAACCCTGGCCAGAGACACATCTACTGTATGTCTTCCCTCCTTGGTGTTCTAGCTCATCATAAATCGTTGGTTCATCCGATTATGGATCTCATGGCCATGGCAGAGAATGTCAAAGCTTCGAGGTTTTTCAGTCGCAGAAATGAGCCGCTGTTTGAGGGTCTCAATGTGTTGGCTCAGCCCTGGCCTCGTCGAGAACTGTTGTTTGTGTTTCCTCTGTGGCCACTTATCTGTTGTATTCAGCGCATTCAGGTTCAAGACTGCCACATGATCCTGGTGGCACCTGACTGGCTTTGTCGACTGTGGTATGCGGATCTCGTGAGGTTTCAAGTAGGCCCGATGTGGCTTGCTTCTCGCTTACAGCTTGGCTGTTGAGCAGGCGTGGCTGTTGATGAAGCGTTATTCTGCCGGTGTGGTTCATACCCTATTGAGTTCCAGATAAAGATCCACTTCTTTGACCTACGTGTGGATCCGGCATATTTTTGAGGCCTGATGTGGAGAGAGAGGTTCTATCTTTACGTGCTTTGGTGGTTCATTTGACTTTCTTCACTGTGGATTGGTAAAGGGTTTGTCTATCTTCCGTTCAGGTGCAGTTGGTGGCACTCGCTTGTTTCGGGGACCACTTCAGGGGAAATCGTTGGCCCTTCATCTGGATGTCTCACGTTTTTTTCCAGGGGGTTATAAGGTTGAGACCGACCTCCTATGCACCCAGTAGTCCTCCTTTGGGACTTTAATTTGGTGCTGTCTGCTGTTTGAGCCTCTTCAGCAGGCCACCCTTAAAGATGTCACTCTAAAGGTGTTGTTCTTGGTTGCTATCACGCCGGTGCGACATATTTCGGGGTTGCAGGCCTTGTGTCAGGAGCAGTTTCTTGTCTCCTATAAGGAAAAGGTATCATTGAGGCCAGTTTTTTCCTTTCCTACCTAAGGTGATTTCCCCATTTCATGTCAATCAGTCTGTCTCTTTACCATCTTTTCTGGGGGATGAGACTCCTTCACAGTTGTATAGGCTTGATTGTAGAGCGCTGAATTACGTGAACCGGCGACAGAGTTTCGGAAGTCGGACCATCTCTTGGTTTTGTTTAGGGGTCCATGGAAGGGAGAGGCGGCATCTATGGCCTCCATTGCTCACTGGATTAAAAAGGCGAGTTCCTCTGCATATCTGCTGTCTGGAAAGGAAGTGCCTGCTGTGCTGCGAGCGCATTCCACGTGCACCCGGGAAGATTCTCTGATTCCTCCTCAGGACATATGACTTGGTCCTCTCTGCATTCCTTTGTCAGGCACTACCAGTTGGATGTTCATTCCTTGCAGGATACTTCAATTGGAGCTTCCATATCATCAAGCTGATCAATCCATAGACTGGTGGGTTGTGTCCATCTACCAGCAGGTGGAGATAGAGAGCAAACTTTTGCCTCCCTATATGTGGTCATGTGCTGCCGGAAACTCCCCAGTATGTTCTCTATCTCAGCAGGTGGTGGTCACACACAGCAGCAGCTCTGGCTAGGCCTCCAAGCCTAATCCTTAGGTTTTGTTGAGGCCTGGGGTTGAGGGCTCTTTTGAGCAAGTGCAAACCTGGTGGTGCCAGGTCCCTCCTTTTCTCCCCCCTCCCGCTGGCTCCGTTTATAAAAAAAAAAAAAAAAAAAAAAATTTTAAACGTCTTTAAAGGCGTTTAATTCGACGTTTCTTTAAACGTTCATTGCAGCTACTCACTGGGACACCAGTTCGTTACAGCTCGGAGCGGCAAGCAGGTAATTTTACCTTTTTATAGCGGGCAGGGGGTTCCCCGATTCTTCTCCTCGTGGCATATGGCGTCGGAGGGCGAGGGCGCAAAGGGTCGCTCCCCGGATCGCTGGAGCGCTTCTAGAGGGGATGCGGGGGTTTTACAACCTGATTCGCCCTTGATGGGTGACAGTTTAGTGACCGATGAATGTCCCGGTCGTTCCTCCGGCGTGGCGGTTTTTTCCCGCCATAAACGCCCATCCCCCGCTCCTCGCCTCCGCCATCTTGGCCGGCCACGCGGCTCGGACGGCTTCTTCGTGGGCCGCCCTTGAGGTTGGAGACATTAATGCCATGAACGCCCTTAATTTGGGCGACGGCACAAGCGGCTAAAGTTAAGCGCCGTTCTTCCCGCGCGGCTCCTTCGCGGAGTTTCGCGCCGGACGCCATTTTGGATGCGCAGCATGTCTCTCCCCCGCTATTGCGAGCGCCGGTTGAGAGTGCGTCTAGGGCTGTTGCCCAGGCTGCGGAAGTGCACAGTCTGGGGGGTTTCTCCCCCGAGTTTGTTTTGCTGCTGCATCAGGCTTTCCTCATGCAAAACGCTGCCCCTGCTCCCTCTTCTGATAAAGAGGTTGAGGTTCCCAGAGGTAAACGCCCTCGGGTTGATTTCCAGGCCTTGGAGGACTTTGTCTCCTCCGATGTAGATGAGGGCAGCGTGTCTGAGGTCTC
This sequence comes from Microcaecilia unicolor, assembly GCF_901765095.1. NCBI lineage: Eukaryota > Metazoa > Chordata > Amphibia > Gymnophiona > Siphonopidae > Microcaecilia > Microcaecilia unicolor. Next base: position 444,094,385 of record NC_044032.1, read on the forward strand.
CCAACGGTCCTTTGCGGATTCCTTGGAGGAGATAGATCCCCGCTCGGTTGGAGCGGATGACCCCTCTGCAGCGCGGCTTTTTAGCCCAGAGGATTTGCCCAACCTGTTTTTACAGGCCATGGACACTTTGAAGATTTCCTCTCCGGAGGACGTCTCTCCCTCAGCCCCTGTTGGCTCTGCCATTATGCTGGGGACGAAGCGCCCGCCTAGATCCTTCCACGTGCATGATGCCATGCACACCTTAATTGCGGCTCAATGGGATGTCCCGGAAACGAGCCTTAAAGTGGCTAGGGCTATGTCCCGCCTCTATCCTTTGGCTGTGAGTGAACGTGAGGCCTATCTGTGGCCTACCGTGGATTCTTTAATCACTGCGGTGACTAAGAAAACGGCGTTGCCGGTGGAAGGTGGCACGGCCCTAAAGGACGCCCAAGACAGAAGATTGGAGGCGGCCTTAAGGTCGTCCTTTGAGGCAGCTGCTTTAAGTTTGCAGGCCTCAGTTTGCGGCTCCTATGTGGCCAGGGCGTGCCTGACTATGGTGCAGCGGGCTTCCCCCTCGGATCTTTCCTTGAGGGCTGATTGGCCGGCCCTGGAATCGGGCTTAGCCTATTTGGCAGACTTGCTGTATGATGTCTTGAGAGCCTCAGCTAAAGGCATGGCTCAGACAGTCTCTGCGCGGCGGTGGCTTTGGCTGAAACATTGGTCTGCTGACCACGCCTCTAAATCCCGCCTGGCTAGATTGCCTTTTAAAGGCAAGCTGCTCTTTGGGGTCGAGCTGGACAAAATCGTGACCGATCTCGGCACGTCTAAGGGCAAGAAATTACCAGAGGTCAGGGCTCGGGCTAGTACTCGTCCCGGTACCTCCAGAGGACGGTTGCTGGAAGCCCGTTGGTACCGCCCGGGCAAGTCGGGTTCCTCTGCCCCCTCTTCCTTCAAGAGGAATTTCTCCCCCAAGCAGCATTCCTTTCGCAGAGACCGCCGTCCCGGAGGTGCTCCCTCCGGTCCTCATCCAGGGTCTCGTACCCAATGACGGGGCCTTGGTCCACGCCCCAGTGCAGATTGGAGGACGGCTGTCCTCGTTTCTGGGCGAGTGGACCTCTATAACTTCAGACGCGTGGGTGCTGGAAGTCATCAGAGACGGCTACAAGCTAGAGTTCTGCCAACCCTTAAGAGACGGGTTTGTACTCTCTCCCTGCAAGTCTCCGGTCAAGCTGTGGCAGTGCAGCAGACCTTGGACAACCTGATCCGCCTGGGTGCGGTCGTTCCGGTGCCAAAAAATCAGATTGGCAAGGGACGTTACTCCATTTACTTTGTGGTTCCAAAGAAAGGAGGTTCTGTCCGGCCTATCCTCGACCTCAAAGGGGTCAATCGGGCCTGGAAAGTGAGGCACTTTCGCATGGAGACTCTCCGCTCTGTTATAGCGGCAGTGAAGGCAGGAGAGTTCTTGGCTTCCTTGGACATCAAGGAAGCGTACCTGCATATTCCCATCTGGCCTCCTCTCCAACGCTTTCTGCGTTTTACAGTCCTGAGATGACACTTCCAGTTCAGAGCCCTCCCTTTCGGGTTGGCTACTGCTCCGCGGACCTTTTCCAAAGTAATGGGGGTCATAGCGGCCTTCCTGCTAAAGGAAGGAGTACAAGTCCATCCTTATCTGGACGACTGGTTGATCCGAGCCCCCTCTTATGCAGAGTGCGGCAAAGCTATGGACCGGGTAGTTGCTCTTGTGAGCTCCCTGGGATGGATCATCAACTGGAAGAAGAGCCAGCTGCCCCCGACTCAGTCCCTGGAGTATCTGGGAGTTCGATTCGACACCCAAGTGGGCAGAGTGTTCCTGCCAGACAATCGGATTGTCAAGCTTCAGGCTCAGATGGACTAGTTCCTAGTAGCCTCTCCTATTCGGGCTTGGGACTACGTGCAGCTGTTGGGCTCTATGACGGCCACGATGGAAGTAGTGCCCTGGGCCAGGGCTCATATGAGACCACTACAGCTATCTCTGCTGCTGCGCTGGACTCCGATGTCGGAGGATTATGCTGTGCGCCTTTCCGTGGACCCAGCAGTGCGCAAGGCGCTGAGCTGGTGGACGCAGACAGACAAGTTGTCTGCAGGATTGCCTCTGGTGACCCCGGAGTGGATTGTCGTCACGACAGACGCCTCTTTGATGGGCTGGGGAGCCCACTGCTTGGGAAGGACAGCGCAGGGGCTCTAGTCTCCTGCAGAGGCAAGTGGTCTATCAACCTCCTGGAACTCAGAGCCATTCGGTTGGTGTTATTGGAGTTCATCCCGGTACTGGTGTTGTAGCCTGTACGGGTCCTGTCGGACAATGCCACGGCTGTGGCCTATATCAACCGCCAGGGAGGTACCAAGAGCGCCCCTCTAGCCAAGGAGGCTATGAGTCTTTGCCAGTGGGCGGAAGCGAACCTGGAGCAGCTTTCAGCGGCCCACATTGCCGGAGTCATGAATGTCAAGGCGGACTTTCTCAGTCGCCATACCTTGGAGCCCGGAGAGTGGCAACTATCTGCTCAGGCGTTCTTGGACATCACGAAGCGCTGGGGCCAGCCGAGCCTAGATCTGATGGCGTCATCGGCCAATTGCCAAGTGTCGCGCTTTTTCAGCAGAGGACGGGACCCTCGATCCCTGGGAGTAGATGCTCTTCTCCAACAGTGGCCGACACAAGAGCTCCTCTATGTGTTCCCGCCCTGGCTAGACCGGGTGGCAAAGCATCCCGGCAGGGTAATCCTGGTGGGTCCGGATTGGCCCAGACGTCCCTGGTATGCGGACTTGATCAGGCTCTCAGTCGACGATCCTCTGCGGCTGTCAGTGGAGCAGGGCCGGTTACATCAGGGTCCCGTGGTGATGGAGGATCCCTCTCCCTTTGGTCTTACGGCCTGGCTATTGAGCGGCAGCGTCTGAGGAAGAAGGGCTTCTCAGACAAGGTCATCGCCACTATGCTGAGAGCGAGGAAACGCTCTACTTCTACTGCTTACGCCAGGGTTTGGCGTATCTTTGCAGCATGGTGTGAAGCAGGCTCACTTTCTCCCTTCACTGCTCCAATTTCTTCAGTGTTGGCGTTCCTGCAAGAAGGTCTGGAGAAAGGCCTGTCGCTCAGTTCCCTTAAAGTCCAGGTAGCGGCTCTGGCTTGCTTCAGGGGCCGCCTGAAGGGTGCTTCCCTAGCTTCGCAGCCAGATGTGGTGCGCTTTCTCAAGGGAGTTAATCACCTGCGCCCTCCTCTGCACTCAGTGGTGCCTGCGTGGAATCTCAACCTGGTGCTAAGAGCATTGCAGAAGCCGCCGTTTGAACCCTTGTCAAGGGCATCTCTGAAAGACCTGACGTTGAAAGCAGTCTTTTTGGTGGCTATCACTTCCGCCAGAAGAGTTTCCGAGCTCCAGGCGCTCTCATGTCGAGAGCCTTTTCTGCAGTTCACTGAGGCAGGAGTGACTATTCGCACAGTGCCTTCCTTTCTGCCCAAGATTGTTTCTCGCTTCCATGTGAATCAGCAGCTCTGTCTCCCTCCCTTCCTTTCGTAGGGAGGACTACCCAGAGGAGTTCTCTGCTCTTAAATATCTGGATGTGAGACGAGTCATCATCAGATACTTGGAAGTGACCAATGATTTCCGGAAATCGGATCATCTGTTTGTCCTGTATGCAGGTCCTCGTAGGGGTCTGCAGGCTGCTGAGCCTACAGTGGCAAGATGGGTCAAGGAAGCCATTGCAGCGGCTTATGTGGCCGCGGGGAAGGTGCCGCCTATCCAGCTGAAGGCTCACTCCACAAGAGCTCAGGCGGCCTCGATGGCAGAGGCCAGTTCCGTCTCCTTGGAAGAGATATGCAAGGCGGCAACTTGGGCTTCGGCCCATACATTCTCCAAGCATTACCGCTTGACTGTGGCTGCTCGGGCGGAGGCCCGGTTTGGAGCTTCAGTGTTGCGGTCAGGGATTTCTATGTCCCGCCCTGGGTGAGTACTGCTTCGGTACATCCCACCAGTCTATGGATTGATCAGCTTGATGATATGGAAGGTAAAATTATGTATAATCATACCTGATAATTTTCTTTCCATTAATCATAGCTGATCAATCCATAGCCCCTCCCAGATATCTGTACTGTTTTTATTCTGGTTGCATTTCAGGTTCAAGTTCAGTCTTCAGTTACTTCAGAAAGACTTCGTGTTCAAGTTTTTTCACTTGGATTCTTCAAGAGTTAAGACGAGTTTGTGTTACAGTGAGCTGCTGCATTCCTCTCCCCTCCGTTTTACGGGGCTGGATTGAGACTTAAAATTCTGCCGGCACTCCCTCCCGCTTCGTGCGGCTGTAGGGCAGTTTTGTACCCCTCCCGCTTCGGCGGTGTTAGGGTCAGTCAGCTCCTCCCGCAGTTGCGGTTGCAGGATAAGCCAGATCCCCCCGCATCGGCGGGTGTGGTGTCCCTCCCCCGCTCCGCGGGGATGAGCTGGACGGATTCCCCTCCCCCACTTGTGTGGGGATGAGCTGGGTTAATTCCCCTCCCCCGTTTCGGCGGTGGTGAGCTGGGCAGAGTGTCCCTTCGTGGGTGTAATTCTCTAAGTGCTGAGTCCTGCGGATGGAGCTTTGATATCGACATACTGAGGAGTTTCCGGCAGCACATGACCACATATAGGGAGGCAAAAGTTTGCTCTCTATCTCCACCTGCTGGTAGATGGACACAACCCACCAGTCTATGGATTGATCAGCTATGATTAATGGAAAGAAAATTATCAGGTATGATTATACATAATTTTACCTTCTGTTTTGCTCCAGGGATTTTCCACCCTTCGTGAGTAGTGCTTTGGTACTTCCTGCTCGTCGGGAATGGTCTAGAGCAGACGATAACAAAGGAGAAATTAGATCTTACCTGCGAATTTGCTTTCCTTGAGTCTCTCTCCAGACCATTCCCGAATCCCGTCCGAGAACAGCACTTTAGAAATGTTAAGTAGTAGTAGTAGTTCTGGAGCTGCAAACAGCATCTGTGGTTTCTTTGTTCATGTATTGGTAACTGGCATGGTGCTCCCTTCTGGGGTTTCCTCTGGGAACTTAGTGTTTAGGTTTATAGGTATATGTTTGTAGTTAGGTATTTTGTCTTCTAGTTTGGAAGTTTCTGCTTGGCTATTCAAAATACTGAGGAGGTCACATAAGCACAGCCACACTGGGAAAAGACCAAAGGTCCATCAAGCCCAGCACTCTGTCTCCGACAGCGGCCAATCCAGGCCCCAAGAACCTGGCAAAAACCCCAAATTTAACGATCAATGGACTTTTCCTTCAGAAATCTATCCAGACCCCCTTTAAACTCAGCAAGGCCAGCTGCCGTCACTACCTTCTCCGGCTATGAGTTCCAGAGTCCTATGCGCTGAGTAAAGAAAATCTTTCTCCAATTTGTTCTAAACCTACCACATTCTAATTTCATCTTGTGTCCCCTGGTTCTATTATTGTTAGAAAGTGTAAACAAACGATTCACATCAGTCCGCTCTACCCCACTCATTATTTTGTATACCTCTATCATATCACCCCTCAGCCGCCTTTCCTCTAGGCTAAAGAGTCCTAGCCGTCTTAACCTCTCCTGATAGGGTAGTCGTCCCATCCCTTTTATCATTTTTGTCGCCCTTCTCTGCCCCTTCTCTAATTCCTTTATATCTTTTTTGAGATGAGGCGACCCTATACAGGTGCACTACTTAAATTCTCAGTCTCCCTCTGCTGGTAGGAATGCATATTACCCACTTATTGGAAATGGTCTGGAGAGACTCAGAGAAAGCAAATTAGCAGGTAAGATCTAATTTCTCCATAGTTCACCGATGTACTGGAGACTGTCTCTTTGAAAACTGCTCCTCCACGCCTCCCAGGAGATACTGGAGGCTAGATAGAAGTAAACAACGTGTCCTTGGGTGAAGCCAGCAGCACAGCTGTGCCAAGACATATTTTTCCTTGAAGAAAGTTAGTTTGTGATGTATTCAGGCCTCAGGCTGCAGAATCCGTATTATATCAGGAAAAGATGGTTCAGGTCTAACCAGCAAAGGTGAGACAGTAGGAAAAGACCCCTGCTCTGTTTTTGTATATGGAGACTCTTTGTTTGGTCATTGTCACCATTCGGAATGGGGAATTTCTCACCTCCTTGGATCTCACGGAGGCTTATCTGCATATTCTTATATATCTGGCTCATCAGTTGTATCTCCTTTTGGATGAACTGGGGTGGCATATCCAGTTCTGCGCCCTGTCTTTCAGACTGGTTACTTCACCCCCAGACATTTTCTAAGGTCTTGGTGATTGTAGTTGTAGCAGCTTTACACAAGGAGGACATTCTGGTTCATCCCTGTTTGGACGATTGGCAGATTAGGATGAAAGGAGAGTGAACAGCACACCACTTGGGTGGTCCAGTTTCTCGAGCACTTAGGATGAGTTGTCAATCGCTACAAGAGTCATCGTGTCCCTTAAGAGATTCCCCAACTATCTAGCAGTTTGCTTTGACACCTGGTTGGGGTGAATTTCTGTTGCTGGAGCAGATCCGCAAGTTGTAAGCTCAGGTTCATCACCCCCTGTCCGAGGCTTTTCTGCAAGCATGGGATTTTTTGCAGGTGTTGGGAGTCCAGGGTGGCGGCGACTCTGGAAGTGGTTCCATGGGCCAGGGCTCATATGCATGCCCTGCAGCTGGCATTAACTGGCCTGTTCTCCACGGAGTGATTCCATGGAGAAGTGGTTGCCTCTGAAGGAGGAGACCCACTCCAGTCTCCATTGGTAGTTACAGACCCTTCATTTTAATCAAAGGAATGCCAGTCTTGATGGCTGGGTTGCCCAAGGGCTGTGGTCCTCACTGGAAGCACAGTAGTCAGTTGGCTGGAAGTCAAAGCGATCCCTCTTGCTCTGGATGCCTTTCAACACCTGCTTGAAAGAAAAGCAGTGCAGGTGCTGTCCGAGCACCACAGCTGTGGTGTATGTAAATCAGCAAGGCAGGACTTGCAGCTGGATGGTGGCCAAGGAGGACTCGCAGATCTTTCGGTGGGTGGAATGCCACCTGTCGGATCTGTCTAGCAGGAGTGGACAATGTTCAGGCAGATTTTCTGAGTAGGTACACATTGGATCCAGGGAATGGTCCTTGGCTCAGGAAGCCTTCCGGTTGGTGGTTTTGATGTTGGGGGTATCCAGCATTGGATTTGATGGCGTCTGCAGTGCTCAGGTTCCTCGGTTTTCAGTTGGTGGAGAGATCAGAATTTTGAAGGGTTTATGTTCTGATTCTTCCCTGGCTGACTGCTTCCCTGCTGTGTGTTCTTCCTTGGCCGCTGATTGGTTGTACCATTCAACACAATCACATTTCACCCTGGTGATCCTGATAGCTCCGGATTGATTCCTAAGGCTGTGGTATACGAATCTCATTCACCTCAAGGTGGATGATACCCCTCCCTCTTGGGGGGGGGGGGGAGGGTTGCGGCCACCTGCATCAAGCTCCTATGCTGATGCTGGACCTGTCTCCATTCTTGCTTACGGCTTGAGGAAGAAGGGTTACTCTGCTAAGGTGACCGCTACTGTATTAGGTTCACATAGACATGCCACGTCCTTAGCGTATGTCCGGATCTGGCGTATATTTGAGGCCTTGTGTAGTGAGCGAGGATAGATTCTTTTATGGCATCTGTACCAGATGTTTTAAGATATTCTCCAGGCCGGAATAGAGAGGGATCTATCCTGGCTTCCTTGAAAGGTGCATTTGGATTCCCTGACGTGTTTCCTTGGCAGCGTGCGGGGTAAAGTTTTAGCTTTGTTTATGAATGTGGTCAGTGTTCTCAAGGGATAAGTTGTTGCGGCCTCCCTGTCGGCCGGTGGTTCCCCCTTGGGATTTAAATTTGGTCCTGGAGGTGTTTGTGTCTGCTTCTTTTTGAGCTTTTTTTCTTCGGCAACTCTGAAGGCTGTGACTTGTTTTTCTTGGTCGTCATGTGGTTGATGCGGAGGATTTTGGAGTTGCAGGCCTTATCGTGCAGGTTGCTTTTTTGGAGTACTCCGATGAGGTAGTCATCTTGAAGACTGTTCCATCTTTCGTTTCTAAGGTGGAGTTGGTTTTTCATGTGAATTAGTCCATTTCTCTTTTATGTTTTAGGCAATACCTCTTGGAACAAAGAACATGGCGTTTGGCTCATCTGGATGTCAGGTGGGCCCTGAAGCTGTACTTACAGAAAACAGAGGAGTTCCTTAGGTTGGACTGTTTGTTGGCCCTAAGAGGAGATGGCAGCTTCGAAGGCTTTCATTGTGAGATGAATTAAAGAAGCAATGGCCTCTGCCCATGTTCTTAAAGGGTGGGAGGTGCCGCCTGTCCTTAAGGGTCATTCTACCAGGGAAATCGCTACTTCTTGGGTGGAGAGTAGTTTGATTCCACAATATTTGTATGGCCGTGGTGTGATCCCATCTGCATTCTTTTGTGAAGCAGTACAAGCTTGATGTGCGGTGTGTTGGGATGTGGAGTTTGGTGCTAAGGTGTTGATTTTGGGGCTTCAGAGGTCCCATCCATGGTCTGGATGCCTAAAGGAATGAAAATTAGCAGGTAAGAACTAATTTCTCCTTCCTTTGTTTCAATCCAAACTGATCAAGATGCTTGTGAAGTACCAAAGCAATAGTCTCACGGATGGGACCCCTGAAGCCCCGAAATCAACACTTTAACACCAAATTGCACATGCTGAGATGCCTGCACATCAACCCTGTAATGCTTCACTAAAGAATGTGTCTGAGTCTTCAAGATACATTAGTTAAGTGTTAGAAGGAATTGGCATTCTTGATGATCAATTTTTCTAATTTGGTAGTTTGCTCAATTTTAGTGCTGTGTTTGTAGTTAAAAACTAAATACATAAATAAAATTAAAGTTTTATCCACATTGAGTAATTGAACATCAGTGCCTTGGTGTGGCACGTTGAGGATGACGCTGATCGCTCCTCTACCAGAGACGTTCGTGCAGCAGTACAGTGTGGAGTGATGTTCGGCATGAGGCAAAAGGAGAGGGGCATTGGGTGTCCTTTCATCTACTTTTTTATTGGAAATACTGGCTGCACAGGGATCTTATACAATTCTCACAGTCATTGTTCTCAGTCTCCATCTGCTGTTAGGTGTGCGATTTAACCTGTCTGGATCTTTAAAGGAAAGAAAACTAGCAGGTATGACCTAATTTCTAGGGCTGCACATTAATCAATTGTGATTACAAAAATTTGTACCCCCTCCCCGGTATCGCTTAAAGTGCCAGTGTCCAGCCAAAAACCAGCAGCATAATGAGAATAGAATTCTCATTATGCAGCTGCTTTTTGGCTGGACACTAGCACTTTAAGAGTTGCAAAAGGCTGTGAAGTGTAGTATTATGCTAGAACCCTTTTCAGTGTCTGCCAGGTCAAGGATATATCTCACTTGTTCTGCAGTGTGCTGGTCTCAGACAGAAGACTGGGCTACAGATTTGATATCTCGCAAAGCTGGAGTAGCCTTTACAGTGTCTTTAGGGAATGACTCTCAAATTGTGTGGTAGTAACACAACCTGCATAACTGGGTGCTTAGCAACACATTGATATGAAAGTCTGAGTTTTTATTGGCTTTGCTCGGCTTTTGTTAAGGACCTTTTATTTGTCATAGATTTAGCAGATTTGGGGGAGGGGTGTCAGAATTTTGATCCCTAATGGTCTGCCAAGTTTCAAAAGAATCAGCAGAACAGTCTTTAAGTGGGAGCAGTGTTTTGCAAATGATGTGGCTCTCAGTGTAGAGTTGCAATGCCATGCAATAGTGTGTTAACTGATGTAAAGGATTATTTTGCCTTTTGTGCACTAGGTTAATTGTAGGAGTTTGCATGTAGTGTGGGAGGACAGTATACTCTCATTTTCAGATGGTAGAGATGTTTCTAATTTTGAGTATGTATGGGGGGATGGGCTTTAATCTGTATAGTAAGTAAATATTTTAAGACTTGTTTAATACTTTAACAAAGGGGAGACAGTGCATGAAACATGTTACTACTAGACAATCTGAGAATTGTAGCCTATATGTAGTGTGTGATGGGGGTTGCTAAGACCTAAGGGTGGGTGGAAGTAGTCCAGGATACTCTGCTGTAGTTGTCTTACCTTGCTTTACCTTAAATATGTTTTTTTTTAAGCTAGTAAGATTCTAATATTTTTTTTCGTTCTGCCTCTAGGTGAGTCTTGCTGGCTTTGCTGTTACTCCTCCAGTCTCCTTTCGGCTGAAATCTGGTTCCGGACCCGTGCACATTAGTGGCCATCACTTCATTAGTAAGCACCAGCACAGGTGTGGCTGAGTCCACATGGGATTCTGTTCTCCAAGCTTACACTTGTCAAGGGTTCCTTTATAGGCACTCAAATGGATGGGGATCTGGTTTTCCAGAATCTAGCTTCCTTCTTCTATGATATGGTGACAAGAAGCTATAGAAGAAGTAAACATCGTTATTGGTGAAGGCTAGAAGTGCTATATTGGCATATCTGCCAATGACAGCCCTGTCTTCCCATTTGCAGTTTTCCCTTTCTGCATTTTTTAACTCTGCAGCTGAATGATTCTGGCATATTGTAGTTCTTGCCACTTGTGGGTGCAGGCTGCAGACTGATCACACTCCTGTCTTCTGCATCTCTCTTCAGGTCAAGAAAATTCTGAAGAGGAGGAAGAAGAAAATAACACATCTCCAATCAAGAAGCCCTCTAAGCATCAAGCTCCCCAGGGGTTACTGCTTCCTTCTCCGGTACTGTATCTCATTACCGTGAAGGCACACCTCCATGGTACTGTGTAGACTTGCTGTCTTCCTCTGGGGCACAGTGTATTTCTGAGATTTGGATTTTAGATTTATTATTCATTTTTGCCAAATCCAGACTTGAGGTGTTAGATATTCCTATATATGAGTAAAATCCTATCCACATGTATGGGTGATGTCATTGACAGAACCTGGCATGCAGGAAGCACTATCCCAGAAACTTTTCTAGAAGCCTTTGAGTAAACTCACCCTGTATACATGCTTGTTCCCACCTGCAGCTGTTTTGTGGTTCTCCTCAGTCTGAACTTTTTCATGGAGTCAATATGACCTGTTTTCTGTCATGCTCGCCAAAGTGCCTGTTTTTTGTTTTTGATTCCATCTTCCCCCATGCCCACATTCTTTACTCAAGTCTGCCCTTTCGCTGTTGTGTGGTCTTACGAGTACCTGATAGTTCTATAGTCAGTTTTTTGTTTGTTTGTTTTTTCCACATTAGCTCGGTGTGGGCCACCTGTAGGCCTCACGCTCCGATCTGGGGAATTTTTGTCATCCTTAAGTCGTTTGATTTTACTGCAGCTATGTTTCTGGATGAAGTGTCTCAAGAGACCTTCAGCGACTTCAAAAAGGTGTTTTGGTACAACAGAATCATACATTATGGATACCTACATGTTCATGGAGCCTGCAGTGCTTGGTATGCAACCATGATCACTCTCGTTGTGTTTTCTGTTCACAGATGTCAGAGAGGGATATGTGGTAGGGAAAAGCAGAGAGAACGGCTTTTTGGTGATAAGACCAGTCCATTGACATTGGCATTGGAAGCATCAATGTCCATGGATTCAGGATCTGCATCAGACACAGGGAATGCATTGATATCGAGAGTGTCTCGAGCATCAGTAGAGCTCACTAGGAATGGTCATTGTCAATTTCTGTGTTCAAAGAGGAAAGATTTGACATTGGGGAGAGACTTAGTCTGAGAATTGCTACCCATCCAAGTGTGGCACTGAGAACACATAGGCATCAAGGTCACTGATGTCAACACCCTTCACACTAGGACCGCTCGTCCTCTGTGGTATTGGAGAAGGTGCATCAGCCTCCATGAACTTAGGACCCCAGTTCTGATATACCCAAGTGACTCAGGAGAACATGGCTACTCTACTTTGGTGCCCAAGCTTTGTGAATGGCAGCCTTCAAGGAGCAACTCATGCAGAAGTTCAAGGAATGTATGAAACACTTCTTGTCGTCAAAGCTGCAGCATTGCACATATTTCCACAGAGCTTGGGAAGGAGTAGAAAGATCTGTTCAAGCATTCAGGTATTGGAGTTATGGGTCGTAATAAATTATCCCAAGTCATATTTGAGCACTTCACAACAATCCAATTCATAGGAGCCATGCTAGATATGACTCAAACCACAGCCTTTCTTTCACAACAAAGGATAACCAGTGTGGAAGAAATTCAAGAGAGTCGGCAGGTAGGAGCTGGTCATAATATTGAGGATTTTGGACCATATGATGTCAGTTGCACATGTCACTCTGATGACGTACTTCAATTTGAGGCATGCTCAACAGAGTTGTTAAAAAGATTTTTCTGGAGTTGGGGCACCCCCTTAATAGATCTTTGTCACTCCATACATCAAGAAGGTTCCTGTTCCAGAATAGGATCACATTTATTGGACGAGATGTGTGGTTCCTGCTGCTGGATCTATCCATCAGAAGACGTGAGACTGGCAAATTTTCCAGCAATGGTTGTGCAAGACTAGAGAACACTGTTGCATCCAGCATCGAGTCTGTAGTCCTCACAGCTTGGATGCTAAGAGATTGTCGTTGGCTCCCCTGAATTTGCCTGACAGCATCTCACAAATCTTGCTGGCTGCCAGAAAAGAATTCCACTAAAAGGGCATATAGATTTAAAATGAAGAGGTTTACCATCTGTTGAGGGCAAAACTATAGATACTTTACCTGTCCCACACAGAAATTGCTTCAATACTTTCTACATCTATGAGAGGGAGGTCTAAAGACCAACTCAGTAAAGATACACTTCAATGCAATTGTTTCTTATCGAGTGGAAGGTAAACCCATCTCTGTACAGCCTTTAGTTTGCTTTATGGAAGAATTGCTTCTGTTGAAGCCTACTGTACTAACCCAGCTGATAAAAGCTCCTTTTTAGCCACTAGATACCTGCCATTTGAAATACCTGAAGTGGAAGGTCTTGATTTGGTGGTGGTTATTTCAGCTCACAGAGTTAGCTCCAGGCCCTAGTGACTGATACACCTTACACTAATCTTTTTAGCAATAGTGGTTCTGCAATAAATAAAGAAATAAATTCTAAGTTCTTTCCAGAGCTGAAAGAGTTCTATCTTAACCAGTCAATCTTTTCAGACAGTCCTATTCCTCATGATCACAAAGCACACTGCATACTTTGAACTGCAAGAGAGCTGGAGTGGACTAAAGCCAAAGTCCACCTAGATTTTTGTTTGTTGTGACCTAGACAGGATGAGGCTGTCATCAGCACTCTCTAGTTGGCTAGCAGACTGTATCTCCTTCACTTATGGCCCAGGCAGGACTGACTCCAGAGGGCCTTGTCACAGCTTGTACTGTCAGAGCTATAGCTGCATCAATAACCCACTTGAAGTCTGCCTCCATGGAAGAAATTTGCAGGGCTGCATCATGGACATCTTTCCATACATATACATCACACTATTGTCTAGAGCAGGGGCTCTAAACCCAGTCCTCGGGACACACCTAGCCAGTCAGGTTTTCAGGACACACCCGGTGAATATGTATAAGATAAATTTACATGCCCCTACCTTCATGGTATGCAAATATCTCATGCATATTCATTGTGGGTATCCTGAAAAGCTGACTGGCCAGGTAGTCCCTATGGACTTTCAACGTAGTCCTCTGGGACCACCTGGCCAGTCAGCTTTTCAGAATACCCACAATGAATATGCATGAGAGATATTTGCGTGCAATGGAGGAAGTGCATGGTAAGACATGACATATGCATATTCATTGTGGATATCCTGAAAATGCAACTGACCAGGTGGTCCCAAAGGACTGATCTAGAGTAGGACTCTAATGTGACAGTAAATTTGGTCATACATTCTTCCAGTATCTGTTTGATGTTTTAAAGACTTCAGCCTCAGGGGACCCTCATTGTGTTTTGTTGAAGATGCTTGAAGAGAGCTCAGAGGCCTACTGTTGTCTTTTTGCCTTGGGAGAGCTTCCATGTCTAAGATGGGGAAGAGAAAGGGGAATACTGGATCTTAACCCTCTGAGGCTGGCCAGTCTTCTGTCTTGAGGCAGGCAATGCTGTATGCCTTCAGGACTCTTCTCTGGTTTGGGAGCAATTCCTTCTTCAATGGTTTCTCTGACAGCGCTTCATTCCACCTCAGCTGTAGGGGTGTCATTGAATCCCAGAACAAAGACTGACTCCCCCACAATCTGAAGTGGAAGTAGCAGTCACAGGAAATGCGGAGCTGTCTTTTTAGTCTTTGAGGGGACGCCTGCAGCTTTATCCTCCTCGGTGAGTTGATTGTGAGTACTGACCCATTGTGTGAGAGGTTAGGCAGTCTCGTTCTGGTGCAGTGGCATGTGCACAGACTATCCTATCCAATCCAAGGTGTGAACTGTTCTCTTTCTACAGTGGTTGATAAATTAGTGAATAAGGTGAATGATGTTTTCCAAATTATTACTGCCCATTTTCAGGAGTTGAACCAAGAAGTTGATATACTACCATTGAAACTAGAGTGTAATCAATACAAGATATGAGACTGTATTCCTTAGCGTCCCTCCGGACCGGACCAGGATTGGACTGATGGGTTGTGCACGCCTACCAGCAGGTGGAGACTGAGAAAATTCTAAGACTAGAGAGCCAATGAGAGCCCTGGCCATGTGACCCTAGCCTCAGTATTTTCTCAGTCTCCCAGCAGGTAGGAAGTGAGCCCATTAGTCTCTTTTTCTCTTAGAAGCTAATAATAAGAACAATAAGGCTGCTACTTCTTCTTCTGTCCTGGGGAATCTCTGTTAGAGGCTTGGCAGGTAGGGATTTCTTTTCTTTCTTTTCCAGCCTCTGGGGTGCTAAACTCGGGTGCCCCGAGTTCTTCCCCCCACCCCCTTTCCGCCCCATCTCCCATACTTAGCTGGGAAGGGCTACCCTTTCGCTGGAGAGGTGTATTGCCTTTGGGACAGGCAGCCACTTTTACTTAAACATAAATAAATATAAGACGTTAAAATGTAAAGTTTTTTCTTTCCCCAGAGTGCTCATAGGCAGGCAGCTTTGTTGTGCTTCTTGCTCTTGTGGAGTGTTTTCTTGCCAGTTCTTTTGTTTAAAAAAAAAAAAAAAAAAGAATGAATTGATACAGTTCCCATGGCCTTAACGAGCGATATTTTTTTACTTAGATATTTTCTTCTCCATTTTCCTCCCATTTTGGCAGCGACATGTTAAAAAAAAAAAGGCGCGAAGCGTTGATTCTGGGGCAGAGAAAGCTCAGCTATGACGGGCTGGCACCTATGCATGTCTTCTCAGCGCTGGGGTGTAAGTACTCTCGGCTCCTGCAAGTGCACTACGGGATTAGACGTTGCTTCAGTTTCTTTCCTTCTGTTCGCGTCAGCTGTTTTTTCTTACTTTTCGGTTCGCCGGTCCGTTGCGTTTGTTTCAATACCCTCTGTTCCTCCTTCGGACCTCTCTGGTACTTTAGTTCTCGCGCGGCAGGCCACCATCTTGCCTTCAGCTGCACCTTTTTGGTTTCATCGCGGGGCTTTTATCTGCTTCTCAGTTGGCTGGATGGCAGAAGGAAAACGGAGATAGGTTTTTCTGGGGCAGTCTAGGGGACCTTAGGAGGAGGTATTTTCCTCTCAGCTTGTCCCACTCATATATCACTCATTCTTAGCTGGTCTTGGGACTCAATGTGGGACTGTCTCTTTGTGTCAGATGTTCAGCGCTGCATGTGTCTGGGAGCGTTATATAAATGCTAACAATAATACTAATAATAATAACTCCCAGAGCAGTCATCTAGGTCTTTCCCTTCATCATGCCTACTGGTTGAGATCCATAAGGGGATTCTTTCTTGGCCCAGAATCGGACTACTACGCTATTACCCTTCTCTTCTATGGGGTATGCTTTATATATATTTTTTACATGGCATGATTGTTTGTTTGCGCCTTTTGCATTTAAACTCGTTTCACTCTTTCATACGATTCCTGTATGTCTTTGTACCAATCTATAGAGCATTTGGACAACCTTTTGATGCTTCTTTCTCTATAATATGGGGTGTTTTTTGCTGTGCATAAGTAGTGCGCAGTTATGGCTTCTGTTATAGCAACTTACAAAATGTCATGATTTCGCCCATTTGGTTAGGTATGTGCTTTTCTTCCATGGGCATGATTTCAGTCAGGTTTTGGTTTTTGGCGGGTGCATGTGTAGAATATATATGTATATCTATCTATATATATATATATGTCTGTGTATATATTTCTCTCTCTCTCTTTCTCTCTGTATGTGTATATATATATATATATATATATAACCACTAAAAAAAAAAAAAAAAGAAGAAATATGCCTACTTATGCTTAATTCAGTTTGTATTCCTCTCTTGTGGCTTCAGTTTTAGCAGTCACATATTGACCTGAGGCGCGCAAGAGTCTCAGGTGATCTTCTTGCAGAGGCAGCAGCTACAGGCGTTTTTTTTTGTCTCGTATGAATTTCACTCTGGGATATGTTTCTTCTGATATGATATGAATTATACTCTGGGAGATGCTTCTTCTCATATTATATGTGCCTCAGGTGTATATTGTGCAACTGCAGCGGCTGGCAGTTTATCTGGGGCTTCAGTCAGTTATGCAACAGGGGTTTATATACCTTCTTCTCAGCATGAGATTTTGTTATATGACTGTTTATTTAACTCTACTCTTGTTCTTGCCTCTTTTGATTCAGGTGATCAGGTAATTTCTTGTTGACAGCCATTACATACTTCGCTATCTGTTGGTATGTCGGCAATGCTCTACGATAACAGTAGAATTTGGTACTTCAAGATTCCTGTTCCACTTTCTACAGCTGAGGTGGACCCATTCCACATTTTTTGAGACGGCTGTGCCTCTAGCTTCGCCAGCCTTCTTTCAGCCATTTTTCTGGATTCTCCCTGTCCCTCTCGCTACACTGCTAGTGCGGTAGGGGACAATCTACAGCAGCTCTTGGACTTTCAGGCCTTTTGCTTCGTAATCATCTTATTTTGTTTTTGTTTTCCAGGTAGTCTACCGCGTTCTCAGTGTTACATGTTTTCGTCTGGAGACATTTGAATATGTCATAGTAGTAGTTTGTGCGGGACAGTGTTTTTAATGTCCTTAGATCTGCTGGAATCTTATCTACATATTCCCATCAGGACCGGTCTCCAAAGGGTTTTGTGCGGTTTGCGATTTTGGGACACCATTTTTCAGTTTCAGGCTCTACCGTTGCATCTTGCAACAGACCCTCCCACTTTCACCAAAGTTTTGGTAGTGCTGGCAGTGGCTCTTATGAAAGAGGGAATTCTACTTTCCAGTTTCTAGATGACTGGCTAATCAGGGAAACTTCTTACCTAAAGAGGCGGTAGCTCTTAGGCCGAGCGGTACAATATTTTTTGCAGTTCTTAGGTTGGCTACTAAAAGTGGTCAAGAGCCGTCTGATTACTTTGCAGTTTCTAGGAGACTTAGGGGTTACCTTAGACACAGCGTGGAGTCGTGGGGTTCTTTCTTTCCCACGCCACAGTTCTCAAGCTGCGATCTCAGATTCAAGCATTGCTTCTAGGTCTCCTTCTTTATGTTCAACATTATATTCAGGTTACCTTCCATGGCAGTGACTTTAGAAGTTCTTTCTTGGGCTACACTTTTCATGAGATCTCTCTAATTTTCTCTCATATCCAGATATTCCTTTTGGATGGAATCCCCTCAGCTGAGTTGGTCTCTACATTCTCAACAGCGCAGCACTCTGTTCTGGTGGTTGAGATTGAACATTCTCACTGCAGGTATGCCTGTAGAGTATACACAGTGGACAGTTTTTTTTAACGATCGTTGTCAGTCTCCGTGGATGGGAAGCACGTTGTTTAGGCAAGCTACCCCATATTCAGTGGTCTCCTTTGGCAGCTTTCCACTCCTTCAATTTCTTGGACATTAGAACAGTTTGTCTATCTCTTTAGGGATTTCTTTCCCGACTGCATAGCGAGGTGGTGAGAGTCGGTCGGACAATTCCAGGGCAGTAGCCTATGTCATTCATCAAAGTGGAATGTAGAATCTACTCTTCACATGGCAGAAGGCGAGTCTCTTGGCATGGGCAGACTTTCACCTTACTGCCATTAAAAGATTAATTTCTTATTTCACCCTAGTTCAGGGGAATGGACTCTCACCTTTTCAGCGTTTTCAATTGATAGTACCTTAAGGGGACTCTCCAGTTCTAAAACCTTTTGATTTCGCTCTCTCCTCACAGGTTCCTCGCTTACTCTCTCGCTGAAAAGACTCGTCAGCAGCAGGGGTACATGCCTTCTTGCAGCAGTGGTCTTCCGGTCTTCTTCATCTCTTTCCTCCATATTTTCTCTTGGGTCGTCTTTTACAAAAGATCGAGACACATGAGGGTCCGGTAGATCTGGCAGCTCCAGCTTGGTCCTGAAGTCCGTGATGCGCGGATTTTCTGCGTCTGTCTCGGCATCTTCTCTACATCTTCCTGTTAGCAAGGCTCTGCTGTTCCAAGATCCCATCTTTCATCCAGACCAGGCTTGTTTTTGTCTTAGGGTTTGGCTCTTCTACGGGCTTGAGGAGCTCAGAGAGAATTTGCCTCTTCAGTAATTGTTCCTGTGCTGCGGTTACGTCGTCGGGCCACGTCTCTCACTCATATTCGCACTTAGTGCATTTTTTGAAGATTGTTGTTCAGAAGTTGCAGTGGTAGACATGTGGGATAATGGCTGTTCTCTCTCTTATCTTTCCCTGCAGGTTGCAGCTGTTTTTCTTTAAGATTTTCTCTCTTAAGACACTGTTTTTAGTAGCCTTTGATTCAACTAGGAGAGTCTCGGGGCTGCAAGTTTCTTTCCTGCAGGTCTCCGTTTTTTCTTTAGGAATTTTCTTTTGGTTTCCGAGAAACAAGTACTTCTACGTTTCGAATACTTCTACATCTGGTTCCTTCTTTCCTGTCTACCGTAGTTTCACGTTTTCATCTTTCCCAATCAGTTTTTATTTCTCTTCTGGGGTCTTCCGGAGTACAAGCTCACAGGAAGCTGAACAATTTAGATATTAAGAGAGCCCTTAGCAATTTAGAGAGCTGTTACACGGTATTTGACAGCTATTGAACATTTCTGGCGCTCGGATGGTCTTTTTGGCCTTCTAGCCAGTTGGCGTAAGGTTTTGGCAGTCTCTAACTCACTATATCTCGATGGATTAAGGAGATCAGAACTTCTAATTGTCTTCTCACCGGGAGTGCAGTTACAGAGAGTGTTAGGACACATTCCACAACTTGATAAGCGTTTCTTCCTTGGCAGAGTGATTTTTTACTGCCATCTGCGCTCATTTATAAGGCGGCAGCATTGGCTTCCCTTCATTCTTTTCTGTTTACTACACACTAGATGGTCATTGTCGCCAGTAGGCGGTCTTTGCAACTCCAGTATTCCCAGCGGGTTTGATAGGGTTCCTCCCTTAACATTACTGCTTTGGTACTTCCCATCAGTCCAATCTTGGTCTGGTCCGGAGGGATGCTAAGGAAGGAGAAATTAGATCTTACCTGCTAATTTGCTTTCCTTTAGTCCCTCCGGACCGGACCAGGCCCCTCCCATGTTTAGTCAACTTTTCACATTTTCTTTTTTCTTAAGTTTGCAGTGATATCGTTCCTTTCAACTCACGGAATACAAAAAAAAAAAGACCATATGCTAGTATATATATATAGAACTTTAAGTGGGCCATTCCACGTCTCTGGTGAGAGTTGCTGGTGGGCTCAGTTGCTGATATATAACTGCTATATCTTTAAGTAGCACATACCACTTCTCTACTGACAGTTGCTGGGGTGCTCAGTTGCTGGTATATATATGTAAAATTTTCAGTGAGCCATACCACTTCTCTGGTGAGAGTTGCTGGTGAGCTCTAATACAAGTGAGCCATACCACTTCTCTGGTTAGAGTTGCTGGTGAGCTCTAATACTCGCATTGCCGAGTGCTTTGTGGCTGCTATGATTCCATGTGGCACAGAAGGCTGGTCTTTCTTTTTCTTTCTTTCTTTCTTTCTTTCTTTCTTTCTTTCTTTCTTTCTTTGTTAGTCAAATACCGAGGCTAGGGTCACATGGCCAGGGCTCTCATTGGCTCTCTAGTCTTAGAATTTTCTCAGTCTCCACCTGCTGGTAGGCGTGCACAACCCATCAGTCCAATCCTGGTCCGGAGGGACTAAAGGAAAGCAAATTTTCAGGTAAGATCTAATTTCTCCATAAGTTACGTCTTAAGTTAGAGTATGTAAAGATCCAGTTAAGGAGAAGTAATACCAGATTTTTGAATTTTCTAAGAATACTGCTGGTCTCCCTATTGGACAGGGTTTGGAAATATTTATTTATTTATTTTGAAGGATGATTTGGGAATGGTTGGAGAGGCTTTGCCACCTATTAATGCTCAATACTAGTCTTTGTTTGGGAGATCATCTGAGATTACTGGATGAGGTTGATATTTGGAGTTTTCTTTGGAGGTAATCACACAAAGTGTCTGGTGGCTTTGTGTATTTGAAATGGATCAATAGCTTGGATTTTTGTTTTTACTTCAGACACGTGGAGGCAGTTCTATAGAGCAGCTATTCATATTTTTCCTGATTTTTATCTAAAGCTACACAGAGGAAAAGATTTCTTGGTATCCAAACCAAGAATCCTGGTTCTAGGTGCAAGCTGCTTATTAAAATTTCCTTGAAAATGTTTGATTTTGAAGGGTAAAAGTTTTTTTTTTTTTTTTTTTTTTTAAAATAAAGGGCTCAATATCCTTGGGGTAGCTTCTCTAATGTACAGTTAAAAAAAGCTGTAGATACTGTTTGTGGAAAATCTCCAGCTTGCAGTTGTTAATTTTCCTTGCTTTTCCTTTTCTCTTTTTTTCTGGTCCCACTCCTCATATTGTGGATGAATAAGTAATTTTTGTGGTTGTATTTTTCTTTCTATTATCATTCTTATTGGAAGTGATAAGGCTATAGAACTTTATAAATAATTTAAAAAAAAGTTCAATTCTATTCCTTAGGTCAGTTATTTGTTCCATTTGTTTATTCTTTCCTTTTATTTGTGAGTTGAAGGCAGCTTGTAGCTATGGAGTCTCATCTATGAGGATTTAGCAGCTCTGCTAGTCTTCGGAGAAAATAGTTACTTGTAGCAGGTGTCCTTCAAGGAGACCAGGACTTAAATCCTCAAGATTTCATGTCTGGTGGCACTTGGTATATCTAGTTTATAATTGTGAAAATCACCTAGCATATAAATTTAGGAAAATTTAAAGAAATTACCATTGTCCAGCTAGACCAGTCCACACCACTGGGTTATATTCTCCGACCAGCAGATTGGAGGTAGAGGAAGAACAGACAAATTCTGGTGACATCACCAGTTTCCTTAGCCTTCACTGCAGATGAATCCAGGAACTGGTGGGTTGTGTCCCTCTACCAGCAGGTGGTGATAGAGAAGCTGAAGGCATTGACACCGGACGGCCAGCTCCTCCTTCAATCAGTATATCTCTATCTCCAGCAGGTGGTAGATGACATCTCAGCAGCTCCTGGACTTGTCTCTTAGGTCAGCTACTGGTCTTTTTTTGGCCAGTTGCGCCTTGGGGGGTGTTTGGTCTTACAGCTTTAGAGGCTTACCTGGGTCCCTGCCTCACCCTGTGGCCACTGTCCTCCTCCTTTATAGGCTGTTATTGAGGCTGTAGGCTTCTTCACCTAAACAAAACAAAAAAAAAAAACGAGGAACACTACTGCAGGCAGGACAGTGGGTGAATTCTAGCGGTCTCCGGACATCACTGTCTTTGCTCTGAATGGATCAGTTTCATGGCAGGCTTTTCTGACTGTGCATGGGTCTTGTGCTGTGCTTCTGGTGAGTATCTTCTTTTTTTTCCTGGGGAAATCACGATTATGGTGGCAGAGTCAAATGGTACTTGTATTGTGGCGTGTGCCTGTCTATGGTGGGGGTTGTGTATGGCTGGGTGCGCAAAGGTTCCATCAGGCTCCGACGATGGTCTATCCCCAGAGTGGTCTGATTCTCGCCTCGCAGCTGTTGGTTGCAGCGGATCCCTTGTGACCTGCATCAAGTCTGCATGTGGTGCCTCTGGGAGGTTCTCCCTCAGCTGTAGAGTCTGCTTCTGGCCTTGCTGCAGATGCTTCTGACTTAGTGGATTTCTTTTCTTTGGATTTTGTCGTTCTCCTTCACCATGCTTTGCCCCCGCCACATTTTCCTGTGGCCCCTCCTCTGGGGGCCTTCTCTCCGGATTCAGAGGTGGTCTTGCAGCCTTCCGAGGAGGATCTGGTTTTAAAGAGGCCATATCTTGGTGCTGCTTCAGAGGTGGGGTTGTTGGGGCCACTCTCTGGCCCCCTTTTGGTTGCTACAGGCTCTGGAGAGTCCTTGCGCCCATCTCTGGTGGATGAGTTAAAAGACGGTGTGGTTCCCCAGGAGGAATCTGATGATCCTTCTGTGATTCGCCTTTTTCATCAGGATGAGCTGCCTTCAATCATCTTTCACGCTTTGGAGGCCTTGAACATTGAGGATCCTGAGGCGCAAACTGTGGCTACAGTCAATCCCAAAATGGCTAGCACAAGGAAACCGTCTAAGATTTTTCCAGTGCATGATGCTATTCAGGAGCTTATTTTGGCCCAGTGGTCCAATCGTGAAGGAGGTTTGAAGGTAGCCAAAGCTATGTCTCATCTGTGTCCAGTCGCTGTGGATCATGTGGAGAAGTTGATCCTTCTTCAAGTGGACGCCTTAGGCATGGTGGTTACTAAGAAGACCATACTCCCAGTTGATGGAGTGACTTTGAAAGACATGCAGGACCGGCGCCTGGAGGCTTCTCTTATGCACATCTTTGAGGTGTCTGTGCTAGCCCTTCAGTCCTCTATCTGTAGTTCCTACACCGCCAGGGTGTGTCGTGGCTGATTGCCACAGGCTTTGGAGCAGGAGCAGGGGTTGGCTCTGGTCTTTGGAAGTTCCTTGACTTTCATGGATTCGGGACTCTTTTATTTGGCAGACTTCCTTTATGACCTGGTGCGAGCTTTGGCCAAGCTTGTTGTGTCTTCACCATTGGGCAGCAGATTTGGCGTCTAAACAGAGACTTAAGCGATTTCCCTTTCAGGGCAGACTTCTTTTTGGAGAGGACCTAGAGAATTAGGCAATTCTAAGTCTGAGGCTTCCCGAAGATAGGCCCAAGCCTTCCTCGCGGGGGGTTGTCAGACCTTGTCTCTGTGAGGCTCATCATTACTGACCATATCGAGCTTCAGGGGCTTTTCAGTGTCCTCTATTTCAGCAGCGCTCTTCCTTTCGGAGTGATAAGCGACCCTTGGACGCTGTTGCGCAACAGGGGTCAGGCCCGCATACACTCCAGTGATGGGGCGCCGATCTACTCGGGGATCGGGGGTTGGCTAACTCTGTTTTATGAGGAGTGGACCACCATTACTTCAGACCAGTGGGTCTTAGACATTGTCAGAGAAGGTTACAGGATTGAATTCTCCTCGTCCGCAGGCGAGGTATTCCCTGTTGTCCAGGTGCACCACTGCTTCCAAGTGAGCAGTGGTCGAGGCCACACTGCAGTCTCTCCTGGATCTGGGGCGGTGGTGCCCATGCCCCCATCAGAGATTTGCGCTGGACGTTACTTGGTTTATTTTGTGGTGCCTCACAAAGGGGGCTCATTCCACCCAATTCTAGACTTGTGGAATGTGAACCAGTGTCTCTTGGTCAGTACTTTTGCATGGAGACTCTGCGGT
This sequence comes from Microcaecilia unicolor, assembly GCF_901765095.1. Classification (NCBI taxonomy): domain Eukaryota; kingdom Metazoa; phylum Chordata; class Amphibia; order Gymnophiona; family Siphonopidae; genus Microcaecilia; species Microcaecilia unicolor. Next base: position 444,118,008 of record NC_044032.1, read on the forward strand.
CAGTGTTGGCAGCTGTGCAGCCGTGGGAGTTTCTCACAGCCCTGGACCTTATTTGCACATTCCTGTTTGTCCTCATCAGCGATTTTATTTCTCCCCATTTTGCCATTTTGGGATGGCATTTCCTATTTCAGGCTTTGCCCTTTGGGCTCGCTACTGTCCCCTCGCATTTTTTCCAAGGTCATGGTTGTGGTGGCGGCTTTTCTCAGAAAGTAGGGAATTGGGGTGCACCCTATCTCGGCTGGCTGATCTATGCGGACTTGGCGGAGGAGAATCACAAGGCCACTTTTTGGGTCATCTCGTCTCAAGAGTCCTTGGGCTGGGTGTTCAACCTTCAGAAGAGCCACCTCATTCCGTCTCAGATTCTGTGTCCGGTTCGACATGGCTCAGTCGAGTTTTCTTGCCCAAGGACAGAAGGATCAAGCTTCAGGCTCAGGTGTGCAGTCTGCTGGGGTTGCCGTCCCCTAGATCTTGGGACTGTGTTCAGGTGTTGGGCTCTATAGCACCCACCCTGGAAGTGATGCAATGGACGGCGCACATGCGACCTCTGCAGCTCTCGCTTCTGGGCAGGTGGTCGCCTATCTCTCATGAATATCAGCGGTGCCTTCTGTGGTTGCCCAAGGCGCAGCAGAGCATGAGCTGGTGGCTCTGCAACTCCTCCCTGTGGAAGGGAATGCCTTTGGCACCTCTGCAGTGGGTGGCGGTGGTCACGGATGCTAGCCTTTTGGGCTGGGGAGCCCATTGTCTTCACCGACATGGTCGGGGGCAGTGGACAATGCAGGAAGCAGCGTGGCCGATCAACCTCCTAGAGCTTCATGTGGTGATGAATGCCTTGTGAGCCTTCCAGGACTTGTTCAACAAGCTGGTTTGGGTGCTGTTGGACCACATGACAGCGGTGGCATAGATCAATCGTCAGGGCGGTACTCAGAGTTGGGCCCTGGCGGCTGAGGCATTCCATCTCATGGAGTGGGCCGAGGACCATGTTCTCAGTGTGTCTGCACCTCGTGTTGAGGATCATTGCAACTTGCAGGCAGACTTTCTCAGTCATCATCTCCTGGACCCGACGGAGTGGGAACTGTCAACAATGGTGTTTTCACAAGATTTACCTCCTTTGGGGAACACTGGATGTGGATCTCATGGCGATCTGTCTGAACTCCAAAGTGCCCAGGTTCTTCAGTTGTCGGAGATAGGCCGACTCCGCAGGACTGGACACTCTCCTTCTTCTTTGTATTTTTCCTTCTTGATATCTGAGCGTTCTGTTAATTTTCAAGATCACATGCCACAGGGGCCGGGTCATTCTGGTTGCTCCAGATTGGCCACAATGCCCTTGGTACTCGGACCCGGTTTGTCTGCTAGTGGCGCCTCTGTTTCTACTTCCATTCCTCCACCAGTCTCCCATCCAAATGGAGGATCCCTCCTGCTTTGGCCTGACTCTTGAGAGGTTGCACTCGAGGAAGAAGGGTTATGCAGATGCGGTGATAATGACCTTTCTGCACGCTCGTAAGCGATCCATTTCCACCGCGTATGCTTGGGTGTGGAAGACCTTTGGTGCATGGTGTGTGGCCCACGCTTGGTTGCCATTGCAGGCTTCCATTTGTTAACTTTTATGCAGGAAAGCTCAGCTGTTAGCTTTCATGCAGGAAAGGTTGCACAAGGGTTTGGCCTAAAATTCTCTTTGAGTGCAGGTGGCTGCTTTGGCCTGCTTCCTGGGGCGGCTGTTGGGCTCTTCTCTAGTCTCGTGCCCTGATGTGGTGCATTTCTTGAGAGGAGTCCTGCAGTTCCGTCCACTGCTTTGGTGGCCTTGTCTGCCCTGGAACCTCTCTTGTTCTCTGCGCCTTGTGCGCCCTGGAACCTCGGATCATCTCTTTGTCCTACTCATCCCAATCGGGAGACATGGCGTCTAAAGAGACAATCTCCCAGTGGATCAAGGAGGTGATTGTTTCTGCATATATTTTGCAGGGTCACGTCCCTCTGGAGGCCTTGAGGGCGCATTCCATGAGGCTGCAGTTGGCTTCGTGGGTTGAAACAGGTGTGTTTTCTCTAGATGAGATTTGTAGGTCTGGCCTGACTCCCACAGTGAATCGCAAACAAGAGCCCACACTTGCACAAAGCAAGCAAACAAAAAAACAGCGACGTGGATGAGAAAGGCAGGAGATCTTTTATCGACAGTTCTTCAATCTGATTCGATAGACTGTGTTTCGGTGACTGCCGTAATGGCCTGCACCAGGAGTCTACAAATACATGGAAATACCAGAACTAGCAGCTGTGACCCAGAGCTGTTAACTTGACCTGCTTGTGTTTGATACACATTCTTTTGATATGGGCTTTCCATGCTTTTTCTGTGTATTTTCTCCCTGTCGCATCCTTTTCTTGTTTTCCCCACTCTGTCCCCCTCCCTTTTTTCCTTTCCTCTCCTCCTTGTTCTTTCTTTCGCTTTTTATCAACCTTTTTACTTTTCCCTCCTCTCCTCTTCCTTCCCCCTTTTTCCCTTTCCCCTCTTTCTTTTTTTTATTTCTTCCCTAATTCATTCCTCCTCGTTCCCTTTTCTTTTGTTTGACCCCTATTTCATTGATTGTATATGCTCGCATTTTTATCTTCTGGTAAGTTTCTTTTGTGGACTGAGTATTGCAGTCCTATTCTGTGTCCTTTATGGAGATGAAGACAATGTCTACTCTGATAGATTAGATTACTTTGCTTTGTGAGTTTTTGGAGGACTTTCCTGTTTGGGTCTGTACCGCTACTTAGGCTTGGTTATGGCTATACATATTAGCTCCAGGCTGTGTTTGCTGTTACGTTGGTGATGTCACTGCAACGATCTGTTCTTTCTTTACATCCATTTGCTGGTCAAGCTTTTCCCATGCTGTCCGGCATTCCTCCCCTTCCCCCCTCTCCCATGGTATCTGGAATGCCTTTCTTCCCTCCCCCATGGTGTTCCTTCTCTGCCACAACCCCCCCCCCCCTCGGTCTACCATTCCACTAGATGATACAGTGATGAAAACTCCTTTTGAGCCACTTGATTCATGTCATCTGAAGTATTTGACCTGGAAAGTTGTGTTTTTGGTGGCGGTCACTTTAGCTCTGCAGGGTCAGTGAGCCTAAGGTCCTACTAGCGGTTTCACCTTACACTAAGTTTCACCACAATAGAGTAGCTCTCCATTCACATCCTAAGCTTCTAACTAAGGTAATGTCTGAGTTCCATCTTCAGTCAATCGTTCTACCAACATTTTTCTTGAAACACATGCCCATTCTGGAGAAAGTGTACTGCATAGTTTAGATTGTAAGTGCTACTACTACTACTACTACTATTTAGCATTTCTATAGCGCTACAAGGTGTACGCAGCGCTGCACAAACATAGAAGAAAGACAGTCCCTGCTCAAAGAGCTTACAATCTAATAGACAAAAAAATAAATAAAGTAAGCAAATCAAATCAATTAATGTGAACGGGAAGGAAGAGAGGAGGGTAGGTGGAGGCGAGTGGTTACAAGTGGTTACGAGTCAAAAGCAATGTTAAAGAGGTGGGCTTTCAGTCTAGATTTAAAGGTGGCCAAGGATGGGGCAAGACGTAGGGGCTCAGGAAGTTTATTCCAGGCGTAGGGTGCAGCGAGACAGAAGGCGCGAAGTCTGGAGTTGGCAGTAGTGGAGAAGGGAACAGATAAGGATTTATCCATGGAGCAGAGTGCACGGGAAGGGGTGTAGGGAAGGACGAGTGTGGAGAGATATTGGGGAGTAGCAGAGTGAGTACATTTATAGGTTAGTAGAAGAAGTTTGAACAGGATGTGAAAACGGATAGGGAGCCAGTGAAGGGTCTTGAGGAGAGGGGTAGTATGAGTAAAGCGACCCTGGCGGAAGACGAGACGGGCAGCAGAGTTTTGAACCGACTGGAGAGGGGAGAGGTGACTAAGTGGGAGGCCAGCAAGAAGCAGATTGCAGTAGTCTAAACGAGGGGTGACAAGGGTGTGGATGAGGGTTTTGGTAGAGTGCTCGGAAAGAAAGGGGCGGATTTTACGGATGTTGTAAAGAAAGAAACGACAGGTCTTGGCAATCTGCTGGATATGAGCAGAGAAGGAGAGAGAAGAGTCAAAGATGACCCCAAGGTTTCGAGCTGAGGAGACAGGGAGAATGAGAGAGCCATCAACAGAAATAGAAAACGGGGGGAGCGGGAAGGTGGGTTTGGGGGGAAAATGAGGAGCTCGGTTTGGTCATATTTAATTTCAGGTGGCGTTGAGACATCCAGACAGCAATGTCAGACAAGCAAGCTGAAACTTTGGTTTGGATGCAAGGTGAGATATCAGGGGTAGAAAGGTAGATTTGGGAGTCATCAGCATAGAGATGGTAGGAAAAGCCATGGGATGAGATTAATGAACCAAGGGAAGAAGTGTAGATAGAAAAGAGGAGGGGACCAAGAACAGAACCCTGAGGTACGCCGACAGGCAGAGGGATAGAAGTAGAAGAGGATCCACCAGAGTGAACACTAAAGGTGCGGAGGGAGAGGTAGGAAGAGAACCAGGAAAGGACAGAGCCCTGGAATCCAAGTGAGGACAGGGTATCGAGAAGTATGCTGTGATCGACAGTGTCAAAAGCAGCGGAAAGATCAAGAAGAATGAGGATGGAATATTGACCTCTGGATTTAGCCAGTAATAGGTCATTGGAGACTTTAGTAAGCGCAGTTTCGGTTGAGTGGAGAGGGCGAAAACCAGATTGTAGTGGGTCAAGAATAGCATGTGAGGAGAGAAAATCAAGGCAGCGGCGGTGAACAGCACGCTCAAGTAATTTGGAGAGAAAGGGAAGGAGGGAGATGGGTCGGTAATTAGAAGGACAAGTAGGGTCGAGTGAAGGCTTCTTAAGGAGAGGTGTGACCACAGCATGTTTAAAGGCAGCAGGGACAGTCGCAGTGGAAAGTGAGAGGTTGAGAATGTGACAGATAAAAGGAATAAGAGCAGGAGAGATGGCATTAAGAAGGTGGGTGGGAATGGGATCAGAGGAACAGGTGGTACATTTTGAGGAAGAAAGGAGAAGTGTAGTTTCCTCAATAGTCCCTATTGTCCTAGCATTGTTGTTTTCAGGATTCTGGTAGCTAGGGATTCCCAACTGTGAGAATACAACTAGCCTGCTTGAGAATGTGCTCACTTGCAGCAGGTGTTCTCTGAGGACAGTAGGCCAGGTATTCTCACAAACCCTCCCACCTCCTCTTGGAGTTGAATTCTTTAGCTATATTACATGACTGAGGGACTCATGCTTGTTCGTTGGGTAGGAAGGCACCAGCACATGAGTTAGCATCCCCACCGGGCTCCGTCAGATGATGTCACCCAACTATGAGAATACTTGGCCTGCTGTCCTTGGAGAACATCTGCTACAGGTGAGTAACTTCCCTTTATGGTACCTGCAATCACTATTATGCTTATTAACTATATGTGCTAAATACAGTATTGCTCAGTCTGTGCATTTTATTGTATGTAGTGTTAATGGTGTTGCCTCATCACTTGGATTGACATGAAGCTGGCCTCTCTCTTTCTACAGAAAAAGTTAAAGTTTGAGGATGACAGTGAGGATGAATCAGAAGAAGAGAAAAAGTAAGTGTTTTGTGATTTTAATTTAACCCTGGTAACTATGATTCAGATTATTATTTCCAACAAGCAACAAAGCCTGTTTTGTGAAAAATGAAATGGGCCCTAGGAAGGCTCTCCTCTAAGCGATTTCTCCTCTCTCCCCTCCCTTCCCCTCCGTGTCCCGCGATTCTGGCCTCCCCTCCATGTCCAGCGATTCTCCTCTGCCCTGCCCTCTGTGTCCCGCGATTCTCCCCTCACCTCCTATCCATCCAAATGCACTTCCTGAGCTGGTCCGTCAAGCTCCATCTCTGGCCGTCTTCAAATCTAGGCTAAAAGGCCACCTTTTTCATGCTGCTTTTAACTTCTAAACCTTACTCACTTGTTCAGTACCCTTATTTTATCATCCCCATCTTAGTAATTCCGTTATCCCTTTAGTAATTCCCTTATCCCTTTGTCCTGTTTGTCCTAATTAGATTGTAAGCTCTGTCGAGCAGGGACTGTCTCTTCATGTTCAAGTGTACAGCACTGCGTACATCTAGTAGTGCTACAGAAATGATAAGTAGTAGTATAATCCAGCTATTTGCCTCTGCCCTGCCCTCCCATTGCTTGTGATGTACAGTATGTTGGAGTGTCCCTCTCCTTCTCCTCTCTCCCTTGCCCTACCCTCTATGTCCAGTGATTCTTCCCTCCCCTCCCATCTCACCTATGTCCAGCGATTATCCTCTGCCCTCCTCTCCGTGTCCAGCGATTCTGGCCTCCCCTACCCTCTGTGTCCCGTGAATCTGGCCTCCCCTATCCTCTGTGTCCCGTGATTTTGGCCTCCCCTCCATGTTCAGCGATTCTCCTCTGCCCTGCTCTCCCTTCCCATCCGTGTTCTGCGATTCTCCCCTCACCTCCAATCCCATCCATGTGCAGCGATTCTCCCCTCGCATCCCATCCCATCCATGTGCAGCGATTGTTCTCACTGTGGTAGGGAAATAATCCTTGGTGAGAGATTCAGGCAGTGTGTCTAGGCATTTAAGCTAGAAACTGGGGGTGGCAGATGGAAGCAGGTGAATTCAGGTAGTCACACCCAGCAAAAGACAAGCTGTGACTGTTGTTTTCCTTGCTTTCTTTACTACTATCTTAGCAATTCACTTCTTAGCAATACCATAGTAGGTGAGACTACAAACAAAATAAATACTATACAGAAGATGAGAACGCCACTGAAATGTAGCTGGAAAGCAATGACCACAAATGCTTGTAATCTAAGCAACTAAATTATTGATCTGTAAGCACTGAAGGTAGAGGCAGATTTAGATGATGTTGCTATCACAGAGCCATGGTTCAATGAATGGGACGCATACCAGCTTCTATTCTGTTTAAGAAGGATAGGGATGGTCAAAAAGTAGCTCTATATGTGAGAAATAATATCAAAGCGACTGAAATGCAGGGGGCCTGGGGAAAGGTAGAAGCAATATGGATCACCTTAAAAAGAGACAATGGAACCTCTATCCACACGTGTGTTGTCTACAGACCTCAGACACAGTCGGAGCAGCTTGATAAAGGTCTGGTTGCAGATATCCAAAAGTTGGGAAAGAAAGGGGAAATGCTGTTACTGCGAGATTTCAACCTACTGGATGCGGACTGGAAAGTTCCATCTACTGAGTCGGAAAGTAGTAGGGAGATCGTGTATGGCTGTGCTCTGCTCAGACAGATTGTTATGGAACTCACAAGGGAAGGAGAGACGGTGCTCACAAATGAGGAAAGTGTCTAATGTCTGACTAGGTGCCTACCTGGGCAGTAGTGATTATTCTCCGAGGACAAGCAGGCTGCTTGTTCTCACTGATGGGTGACGTCCACGGCAGCCCCTCCAATCGGAAACTTCACTAGCAAAGGCCTTTGCTAGTCCTCTCGCGCTCATGCGCACCGCGCATGCGCGGCCGTCTTCCCGCCCGAACCGGCTCGTGTTCGTCAGTCTTCTTTTGTCCGCGCTCGGTACGGTCGTGTTTTCGCCGTGTTGTGCCCCGCAAAGTCGACCTCGCGCGTTCTCTTCGTGTTTAAAAAAAAAAAAAAAAACATTCTGTGTGTGGAAAGGGACTCTTCGGTCTCTTTTCCCCCGATATTTCCAGCTTTTTCGCCCCGGTAAGTTTTCTTTCGTTGTCGGGGTAGGCCGCTTTTAGGCCTCGGGTCGAAGTTTTCTTCCCCTTGTTTTTTGTGGTGCCTTTTCCGCCATTTCGACTTTTGCTCTCGCCGGCGTGATTTTTCCGCCCATGACATCGAAGTCTCCCAGCGGCTTCAAGAAGTGCACCCAGTGCGCCCGGGTCATCTCGCTCACTGACAGGCACGCGTCGTGTCTTCAGTGCTTGGGGGCTGGGCACCGCCCGCAGGCCTGTAGTCTGTGTTCCCTTTTGCAAAAGCGGACTCAGGTAGCGAGATTGGCCCAGTGGAACGTTTTGATCTCGGGCTCTTCGTCGACATCGGCACCGGGGGTATCGAGTGCATTGACGTCTTCAGCGTCCAGACCTTCATCCTCGGCCGCCAGTGCATCGAGTGCATCGAGGCATCGGCCCTCTGCATCGGCGCTGAGACATCGGACAGCTGCGTCGACGTCGGTGGTACCGGGACCTCGTCTGCTGATGTCGTCGGACGGTGGTGCTTCGTCTGGAGTGCAGGTGAGGGCTGTCCATTCCCCTGCTGGTGGTGGTGAGCCTTCGGGTGGGTCTCCCCCTACCCTGAGGGCTCCTGCGGTACAGCCCCCCCGAGACCGACCTCCTTCGGCCTCGGCCCCGAGGAAGCGACGGCTGGATTCTACGTCCTCCTCGTCGGTGCCGGGAAGCTCCGGTGACATGCTTCGTTCCAAACACGAGCATACACATGCGGAACAATGTGCGGCAGTTGGCGGGCTTGGTGGATGCGCTCCCCCCTGAGCAAGCCAAGCCTTTTCAGGAGGTGGTCAGGCAGCTGAAGGCGTGCAGAAAATTCCTGGCCAGAGGGGTGTATGACACCTTTGATGTTGCGTCCAGGGCCGCTGCTCAAGGTGTGGTGATGCGCAGACTCTCATGGCTGCGTGCCTCCGACCTGGAGAATAGAATTCAGCAGCGGATTGCGGACTCGCCTTGCCGTGCGGATAATATTTTTGGAGAGAAAGTCGAACAGGTGGTAGAGCAGCTCCACCAGCGGGACACCGCATTCGACAAGTTCTCCCGCCGGCAGCCTTCAGCATCTACCTCTACAGGTAGAAGATTTTTGGGGGGAAGGAAGACTGTTCCCTACTCTTCTGGCAAGCGTAGGTACAATCCTCCTTCTCGACAGCCTGCGGCCCAGGCTAAGCCCCAGCGCGCTCGCTCTCGTCAGCAGCGTGCGCCTCAGCAAGGCCCATCGGCTCCCCAGCAAAAGCAAGGGACGAGCTTTTGACTGGCTCCAGCAGAGCATAGCCGACATCCAAGTATCAGTGCCGGGCGACCTACCAGTCGGGGGGAGGTTAAAAGCTTTTCACCAAAGGTGGCCTCTCATAACCTCCGATCAGTGGGTTCTCCAAAAAGAAAAGTTCAGGATGCTTTCCCTGGGCACCCTTCTACCCATGATTCAGCAAAACGATTGGCTATGCTCTCTGGACTTGAAGGACGCCTATACGCACATCCCGATACTGCCAGCTCACAGACAGTATCTGCGATTTCAGCTGGGCACACGTCACTTCCAGTACTGTGTGCTACCCTTTGGGCTCGCCTCTGCGCCCAGAGTGTTCACGAAGTGCTTGGCTGTAGTAGCAGCGGCACTTCGCAGACTGGGGGTACACGTGTTCCCATATCTCGACGATTGGCTGGTGAAGAACACATCCGAGGCAGGAGCCCTGCAGTCCATGCAGATGACTATTCGCCTCCTGGAGCTACTGGGGTTTGTGATAAATTATCCAAAGTCCCATCTTCTTCCAGTGCAGAAACTCGAATTCATAGGAGCTCTGCTGGATTCTCGGACGGCTCGCGCCTATCTCCCAGAGACGAGAGCCAACAACTTGTTGTCCCTCGTCTCGCGGGTGCGAGCGTCCCAGCAGATCACAGCTCGGCAGATGTTGAGGTTGCTGGGCCACATGGCCTCCACAGTTCATGTGACTCCCATGGCCCGCCTTCACATGCGATCTGCTCAATGGACCCTAGCTTCCCAGTGGTTTAAGGCTGCTGGGGATCTAGAAGACGTGATCCATCTGTCCACGAGTTTTCTCGAATCCCTGTATTAGTGGACGATTTGGTCCAATCTGACTCTGGGACGTCCTTTCCTGCTGACCACGGATGCGTCTCTCCTGGGATGGGGAGCTCATGTCGATGGGCTTCACACCCAAGGAAGCTGGTCCCTCCAGGAACGCGATCTGCAGATCAATCTTCTGGAGTTACGAGCGATCTGGAACGCTCTGAAGGCTTTCAGAGATCGGCTGTCCCACCAAATTATCCAAATTCAGACAGACAACCAGGTTGCCATGTATTACGTCAACAAGCAGGGGGGCACCGGATCTCGCCCCCTGTGTCAGGAAGCCGTCAGCATGTGGCTCTGGGCTCGCCGTCACTGCATGGTGCTCCAAGCCACATATCTGGCAGGCGTAAACAACAGTCTGGCCGACAGGTTGAGCAGGATTATGCAACCTCACGAATGGTCGCTCAATTCCCGAGTGGTGCGCCAGATCTTCCAAGCGTGGGGCACCCCCTTGGTAGATCTCTTTGCATCTCGAGCCAACCACAAAGTCCCTCAGTTCTGTTCCAGGCTTCAGGCCCACGGCAGACTGGCATCGGATGCCTTCCTCCTGCACTGGGGGGAGGGTCTGCTGTATGCTTATCCTCCCATACCTCTGGTGGGGAAGACTTTGTTGAAACTCAAGCAAGACCGAGGCACCATGATTCTGATTGCTCCTTTTTGGCCGCGTCAGATCTGGTTCCCTCTTCTTCTGGAGTTGTCCTCCGAAGAACCGTGTAGATTGGAGTGTTTTCTGACCCTCATCACGCAGGACGAAGGGGCGCTTCTGCATCCCAACCTCCGGTCCCTGGCTCTCACGGCCTGGATGTTGAGAGCGTAGACTTTGCCTCTTTGGGTCTGTCAGAGGGTGTCTCCCGCATCTTGCTTGCTTCCAGGAAAGATTCCACTAAGAGGAGCTACTTTTTTCTATGGAGGAGGTTTGCCGTCTGGTGTGACAGCAAGGCCCTAGATCCTCGCTCTTGTCCTACACAGACCCTGCTTGAATACCTTCTGCACTTGTCTGAGTCTGGTCTCAAGACCAACTCTGTAAGGGTTCAACTTAGTGCAATCAGTGCATACCATTACCGTGTGGAAGGTAAGCCGATCTCAGGACAGCCTTTAGTTGTTCGCTTCATGAGAGGTTTGCTTTTGTCAAAGCCCCCTGTCAAGCCTCCTACAGTGTCATGGGATCTCAATGTCGTTCTCACCCAGCTGATGAAACCTCCTTTTGAGCCACTGAATTCCTGCCATCTGAAGTACTTAACCTGGAAGGTTATTTTCTTGGTGGCTGTTACTTCAGCTCGTAGAGTCAGTGAGCTTCAGGCCCTGGTAGCCCAGGCCCCTTACACCAAATTTCATCATAACAGAGTAGTCCTCCGCACTCACCCTAAGTTCTTGCCAAAGGTTGTGTCGGAGTTCCATCTGAACCAGTCAATTGTCTTGCCAACATTCTTTCCCCGTCCTCATTCCTGCCCTGCTGAACGTCAGCTGCACACATTGGACTGCAAGAGAGCATTGGCCTTCTACCTGGAGCGGACACAGCCCAACAGACAGTCCGCCCAATTGTTTGTTTCTTTTGATCCCAATAGGAGGGGAGTGGCTGTGGGGAAACGCACCATATCCAATTGGCTAGCAGATTGCATTTCCTTCACTTACGCCCAGGCTGGGCTGGCTCTTGAGGGTCATGTCACGGCTCATAATGTTAGAGCCATGGCAGCGTCGGTAGCCCACTTGAAGTCAGCCTCTATTGAAGAAATTTGCAAAGCTGAGACGTGGTCATCTGTCCACACATTCACATCTCATTACTGCCTGCAGCAGGATACCCGACGCGACAGTCGGTTCGGGCAGTCAGTGCTTCAGAACCTGTTCGGGCTTTAGGATCCAACTCCACCCCCCCGAGGGCCCTGTTTGTTCTGTTCCAGGCTGCACTCTCAGTTAGTTGGTAAATTTTTTAGGTCAATCTCAGTTATGTCCTCGCCGTTGCGAGGCCTAATTGACCATGGTTGTTGTTTTGAGTGAGCCTGGGGGCTAGGGATACCCCATCAGTGAGAACAAGCAGCCTGCTTGTCCTCGGAGAAAGCGAATGCTACATACCTGTAGAAGGTATTCTCCGAGGACAGCAGGCTGATTGTTCTCACAAACCCGCCCGCCTCCCCTTTGGAGTTGTGTCTTCCCTTGCTTTGTTTGCTACTTATGGGACTGACGAACACGAGCCGGTTCGGGCGGGAAGACGGCCGCGCATGAGCGCGCGAGGACTAGCAAAGGCCTTTGCTAGTGAAGTATCCGATTGGAGGGGCTGCCGTGGACGTCACCCATCAGTGAGAACAATCAGCCTGCTGTCCTCGGAGAATACCTTCTACAGGTATGTAGCATTCGCTTCAGACTGGTTTGATAGCTAGAGTGGAGGGTAGTCACTCAAAGTCTTAGATTTCAAACATGCTGACTTTTAGTAAAATGGGGACATACCTGAAGAAAAAAATCTGATAGGATGGGAAAACATACAAGAAGTGGAAAGACAGTGATCCAGGCTGAAAGAAGTTATTAAAATGGCTACTGACCTTTACATGAGGAGAGTAAATAAAAACAAGAAAAAAAGGAAACCAATGTGGTTCTCCAAGAAGTGGCTGAGAAAATGAAAGCAAAAGATGTGGTGGTCATGAAATACAGAAAAACTCAAGAGGAACACAGAAAAGAATATAGGATGAAACTGAAAAGTCAAGAGAGAGACGTCTGGCGAAAGCAGAGGCAGATGAACAAATGGCTAGAAACGTAAGGAAGGGAGAGAAGAAATTTTTCAGGTATATTAGTGAAAGGAGGACGGCTAAAAATGGAATTGTGAGACTGAAATATGCTGTGGACAGCTATGGGGAGAGTGATGAGGAAAATCAAATGTGCTAAAAAAAATTACTTCTGTATTCATGGAAGAAATTCCTGGAGAAGCACCACGATCGTCTGGTAAAGCTACATATGAGAATGAATTGGATATCGCACAGTTCATGGAAGAATGTGTTTCCGAACAACTAGAAAAATTAAAGGTGGACAAAGCCATGGGACTGGACGGGATCCATCCCAGGATATTGAGGGAGCTTAGAGAGGTTCTGGAGGGTCCTCTTGATTTGTTTAACAAATCCTTGGTGATGGGAGAGTTTCCACTGGATTGGAGAAGAGCAGATGTGGTCCCTCTTCACAAAATTGGTGACAGAGAAGACGTGGGAAACTACAGGCCAGTAAGCCTCACTTTGGTTATTGGAAAAGAAATGGAAGCGCTGCTGAAGGAAAGGATAGTGAATTTCTTGGAATCCAATGGGTTACAAGATTGGAGGCAACGTGGTTTTACCAAAGGTAAGTCGTGCTAAACAAATTTGGTAGATTGAACTCTTTGGACGACCAGAGAATTGGATCAAGGATGTGTGCTAGATGTAATGCACTTGGATTTCAGCAAAGCCTTTGATACAGTTCCTCACAAGAATCTCTTAAACTTGGCAGGCTGAAGATAGGACCCAAATTGGTGAACTGGATTAGGAACTGGTTGACGGATAGACACCAGAGGGTGGTGGTCAATGGAATTCACTCGAAGGAAGGAAAGGCGAGTTACGGAATGCCGCAAGGATCGGCACTTGGGCCAGTTCTATTCAGTATATTTGTGAGTGACATTGCCGAAGGGTGAAAAGGTAAAGTTTGCCTTTTTGCGGATGATACCAAGATTTGTAATAGAGTGGACACCCCGGAGGGAGTAAAAAACATGAAAAGGGATCTGCAAAAGTTATAGTCTGCCAATTAAAATTTAATGGAAAAAAGTGCAGTGATGCTTTTGGGGTGTAGAAATCCAAGGGAGGCGTATGTCCTAGGAAGTGAGAGGTTGATATGCAGCGTATGCCTTGTAGCGCTATAGAAATGCTAAATAGTAGTAGTAGTACAGGGAGAGGGATCTTGGGGTTATGGTGTCTGAGGATCTTAGTGTGACAAGGTGGTGGCTGAAGCCAGAAGGATGCTAGGCTGCATATAGAGAGGAGTAACTAGTAGAAGAAAGGAGGTGTTGATGACCCTGTACAGGTTACTGGTGAGGCCCACCTGAAATATTGTGTTCAGTTTTGGAGGCCGTATGTTGCTAAGGATGTAAAAAAGACTAGAAGTGGTCCAGAGGAAGGCGATAAAAATGATATGGGGCTTGTACCATAAGATGTATGAGAAGAGACTGGAAGACCTGAATATGTATAGCTTAAAGGAAAGAAGGGACAGGGGAGATATGATACTGGTGTTCAAATACTTGAAAGGTATTAATATAGAAATAAACCTTCTCCAGCGTAGGTGAAAAAGTAAAACTAGAGGACATGAGCTGAGGTTGTGGGGTGGTAGACTTAGGAGTAATGTCAGGAAATTCTTTTTCACGGAGAGGGTGGTCAATGCCTGAAATGGAGGTATGAGTAAGGAGCGTTTCTGCTTGCTCTTCTAGCTTCAGTTCTACTTCCTCTACCCTTCCCCCCAGCTCATGGAGGTCAGAGCTTAGTGCCGCCAAACTGTACAGGATTTCCTCTTTGGATGTTTTAATTTCTCCCTGATTTCTGGTCAAGAATTTTCGCGTTCACTAGAAATTCCCTTCTTTGAAGGCGGCAGTCTCGTTTCTGCCAGAGATAACACTGAGTCTGAATCGGACTGAGGTAAATGTGCTGGTGACACATGGCGGCTCACCGCCCTGCTCCTCGGTCATCCTACCAAGCGTTCCAGATCTTTTTTCTGCGTGGATGCAGATTTACTCATAGTCATAGATGTACTGTATATCCGCTGACATTTGAAAAGGAGGACATGTCCAGGACAGTCCTGACGTATTGGTAACCCTATACGTTACAGGGTTGTGGTTTGTGCCAGTTGGTGTTTCTACTCACAATGGTGGTGGGGGGGGGGGGGGGGGGGGACATATTTTATGATTTGGTTTGTGGTTTTGAAAGTGCGTTGTGTGCTTGGCTTGGTTTTTCGGAGGGTTAAGTCCTTTTCTTGGTCAGATCACATTGGGATTTTAGTTTCTTTTTCTCTAGGGGTGTAAAAGGGGAGAGGGAGATCAGGGGGCAGTTGAGATGAAAAAATGGAAGAAAGTGACTGCTCAGGTATTTTGTGATCATTGGGAGTGAGGTGGAGTGGGAAGCGAGATATTTCTAGTTTGGTGGGTGATTGGGAAAAGAAAGTGGAAGTCTTGATGGATGAGACTGCACTTTGTAAAGAGGCAACTGAAGGGGGTGGATAAATAAGAACCATGGTATTTCTATAAAGCTTAGGAATTTGAAGACGTAACATAACATAGTAGAGGTGTGTACAGATATTTAGAAGTTGAGAGAGCCTCCCTTATTAACATTAATTGGAGGAGGCAGTTAATAGATGCAGAAGTCAGGCAAAGAAATTTTAATTCTCCAATACACGAGTCTAAAAAATTTGTTTGGAGTGGTGAGTAGACTAGTATAACAGAGTGTAGGGGGAAGATTGGGGATTGCCCTTGGAAGATGGATGTATACAGCTAAGTCTTTATGGATAAGGTGCTTGGGTTGAAAGAAAATAATTATCAGATCAAATATTTAATTGGGAATATGGGATCCATGTGAACACAAGAGAACCTTTCAGCTAGATCTACTTTTTGTTTCTCTGTGGCGAGATAAGGATACTGCTTTGACTAGGTTGAACAAGTTCTTAAGGTGATGGTGGAATGGGTAGGTTTTGAATTGGCAAAAGAGAACAATTTTTAGTGGTGGGTGGAGCGCAACATCCTGACTTTTGGGAATTTTATGGTTGGGTTTTGGGGGGTGGAAATTTTGCTGTCATCGGAGGTTAGGGACTGAGGGGCCCGATGCACAAAGCTTACTGTGCTGTGAACATTTGCTTTAGATTGGGTGTAGCCACTCTAAAGCAAATGTTATTTAATGAGTAACGCACAAAGGGGTTTTCTGTGGCTCTAATGTGTGCCATTATCAGCTACTGAAAAGCCTATGCATATGCATTGCAAGGAGCTCATTAGTATTAAAATGAGCATTCCAAACAATGCACAGACCTGAGCGCCTATCGTGCAAAAGTTTATGGCAGGTCTTGACCGGCTGTTAATGGGGAGCACCCTGCTTGCACTTGACCCGAAACCCCCCCTATCCCCAGATCTAAACACCTCCCTACCCCCAGACCTTAAACACCTCCCTGGTGGTCCAGTGGAACCTGCTTCCCCGCCCCCCCCCCCAAAAAAAAAAAAAAACAAAACAAGAATTGCCCTGGTCTAGTGATACTCTCCCCGTACCTTAAAAACCATGGAGGCAGGAGGGCAGAAGCATCACCTCTTGCCTCTGGGCCCGCCTGCACAAAATAGCGGTGCCCAGCCCCTGCCCGGTGCATCCTGCAATGCAGTAGGTGGGTCTAAGCATAATATATGGAGTTTTCTTGTATGGTGTTTAGTCCTGCCTAGTGTATCCCAGAAAGCACTGGGCAGGTAGAGAAGGCCAGCCCAGGAGCAGGAGAGGAGGAAGTGTTGCTCCTTCCCTCCTGCCTCTATGGTTTTTAAGGTACAGGGAAGGGATCACTAGACCAGGGTGATTCTTGTTTGGAGGGAGGGATGCAGGGGGGGGGGGGGGGTTGGGGTCCACTGGACCACCAGGGATTTGTTGCTTGGAGGTATTGGGGGGGCGGGGTCCACCAGACTACCAGGGAAGTTTTTAGGTTTTTATTTTTATTTTTTTGGGGGGGGGGGGGGGGGGGGGTGTTGGGTGAGGTCTGGCATCATTGCTGTCAAATGCATTTGACAACTCTGAGTCGTAAACAGCGACCAGTGCACAAAGGGAGATCCGTTCATCTCATTTTCATGCGATACCCTTTGCATCGGTCGCTGTTTGCAACTCGGTAAGTTTTCCCAAGGCAGCCGTATTTAACGGCTGCCTTTATGCAACGGGCTCTTATGTTGGTTTTCAGTCAGGACTTTCTCGGGGAAAGTCAAGTGAGTTGTGTAATTCAATCTGTGTTTGATAAGCTTTGTACTCTGTGGAGGTAAGTCTTTTTCTGTCTAAAGCTCTATGTCAGGTAGTGGAGCAGTTATTGATTTCTTCCAATTCTGCATTACTGTAATGCTTTATATTTGAGTTTACTAGGAAGGCTGTTGTGTCATATACAAGCAGCACAAAACACGGCATAATCTTTGCTGAATTTGCATCGTAGGTTAACTATTGGGGCTTGAGTGCAGTTTAAATATTTGTATTTGGTGTTACATAAGTACATAAGTAGTGCCATACTGGGAAAGACCAAAGGTCCATCTAGCCCAGCATCCTGTCACCGACAGTGGCCAATCCAGGTCAAGGGCACCTGGCACGCTCCCCAAACGTAAAAACATTCCAGACAAGTTATACCTAAAAATGCGGAATTTTTCCAAGTCCATTTAATAGCGGTCTATGGACTTGTCCTTTAGGAATCTATCTAACCCCTTTTTAAACTCCGTCAAGCTAACCGCCCGTACCACGTTCTCCGGCAACGAATTCCAGAGTCTAATTACACGTTGGGTGAAGAAAAATTTTCTCCGATTCGTTTTAAATTTACCACACTGTAGCTTCAACTCATGCCCTCTAGTCCTAGTATTTTGGATAGCGTGAACAGTCGCTTCACATCCACCCGATCCATTCCACTCATTATTTTATACACTTCTATCATATCTCCCCTCAGCCGTCTCTTCTCCAAGCTGAAAAGCCCTAGCCTTCTCAGCCTCTCTTCATAGGAAAGTCGTCCCATCCCCACTATCATTTTCGTCGCCCTTCGCTGTACCTTTTCCAATTCTACTATATCTTTTTTGAGATACGGAGACCAGTACTGAACACAATACTCCAGGTGCGGTCGCACCATGGAGCGATACAACGGCATTATAACATCCGCACACCTGGACTCCATACCCTGGGACTTGGGTACTTAATCTCCTAAATTGGTTCTCTATGTTCTAGACATCTGTTCTGTTCTATAAAGTGCATCAGGAAAGCTCGGTGGAAATCTTAGGCATTTTCAGTGGTTGCTCTATAAACTTACTTGAGGAATTGCTGATCTTGTAGCATTATGGATGTTTATGTAAAGGATTTTCCTTGATTTCTTGGGTGTATGGATTTGAGGTAGAGGTGGCATTGTCTACTTTTGGGGTTTAGAAGGGTTTGTAAGATGGGTTGGTTTTGGTTTGGGGTTTGATAACATTTTTATTTTATTGACGTATACCACTTCAGTTGCTTGTTGATACTATATAATTGTAAATAAATAACTAAATACATAAATGTAAATAAAACTGATGACTACATAGTGGATATTCAGTTCTGCTGTGGCTCTTAGAGTTTGAGACTCGTGCGCGTCCACTCCATTAGCTTTCCCCTTCCTTGGCTCCTTATTTGGCATGGTGCATATAAAACACAAAAAATGTGTCTTCCCCCCCTCCCCTCCCCCCCCCAAAAAATCATGCAGTATACAAAATAAGAAGTAGGGGGTAGACCAAATGTATATCCAAACCTCAGGTTTATTCTCACATAAAAAAATCTTATTTTTTATTACGATATTCAATAGTGTACATACTATATATACACTATCTATATAAATAAAATCCTCCCTCAGACGTTCTGAAGCTCATTCCATCTGTCCTGTCCTCCTGGTAGGCTAGGCTATTCGGATTACTCACCCTCAGTCTCAGCCACGCCCATCTGGGCCGTAGGCCACGCCCCATCTGCACATAAAAAGCACCCTCAACGTTCTAAAGCACACTCTGAGGCTTCAACAGTTCGTATGTTCGAAGCTCTGTAAAGAGTAGTTACTCACCTGTAACAGGTGTTCTCCGAAGACAGCAGGCAATATATTCTCACTGATGGGTGACGTCACGTCGGCCCGGAGGACTTTCCAGCAAAGTCCATGACAAAGTCTAAAATGTCCCCCGTCGCGCGGGCGGATGCAGTGCGCATGCGCGCGTCCACTTTCCCGCCCGCCGCGCGGGCACATTCCTCAGTTAATTACAAGAATTAGAGGAATACAACTCCAAAGGGGAGGTGGGAGGGTTGTGAGAATATATTGCCTGCTGTCTTCGGAGAACACCTGTTACAGGTGAGTAACTACTCTTTCTCCAAAGACAAGCAGGCCAATATTCTCACTGATGGGGTATCCCTAGCCCCCAGGCTCACTCAACACAACAAAGAATGGTCAATTGGGTCCCGCAACGGCGAGGACAAAAAACAAAATTGACCTGAAACCAAATTCAACTATTGAGAGTGCAGCCTGGAACAGAATAAACATGGGCCTAGGGGGGTGGAGTTGGATTCTAAACCCCAAACAGACTCTGCAGCACCGACTGCCCAAACCGACTGTCGCGTCGGCTATGCTGCTGAAGGCAGTAATGTGATGTGAATGTGTGGATCGAAGCCCACGTCGCAGCTTTGCAAATCTCTTCTATGGTGGCTGACTTTAGATGAGCCACCGACGCAGCCATGGCTCTAACATTATGAGCCGTGACATGACCGTCCAAAGTCAGCCCGGCTTGGGCGTAAGAGAAGGAAATGCAATCTGCTAGCCAATTAGAGATGGTGCGTTTTCTGACAGCAACTCCCCTCTTGTTGGGATTAAAAGAAACAAACAGATGGGCGGACTTTCTGAAGGGGCGCGTCCGCTCCACGTAACAGGCCAGTGCTCTTTTACAGTCCAAAGTGTGCAACTTGCTTTCGCCCGGGCTCAAGTGAGGAGGGGGAAAGAATGTTGGCAAGACAATTGACTGGTTCAGATGGAACTCCGACACCACCTTCGGTAGAAACTTTGGGTGGGTGCGGAGGACTACTCTGTCATGATGAAAGACAAGGAAAGGTGCATGAACTACCAGGGCTTGAAGCTCACTGACCCTACGAGCTGAAGTAACAGCCACCAAGAAAATGACCTTCAAGGTCAAGTACTTCAGATGGCAGGAATCCAGTGGCTCGAAAGGAGTTGTCATCAGCTGGGTGAGAACGACATTGAGATCCCATGGCACTGGAGGAGGTTTGATAGGGGGCTTTGACAAAAACAAACCTCTCATGAAACGCATGACTAAAGGCTGTCCAGAAATCGGCAAGCCATCAACATGTGAATGATAAGCACTGATAGCGCTAAGGTGAACCTTGACCGAGTTAGTCTTAAGACCAGACTCGGATAAATGCAGAAGGTACTCAAGCAATGTCTGTGCAGGACAAGAGAAAGGGTCTAGACCGTTACTGTCACACCAGACGGCAAACCTCCTCCATTTAAAGGAGTAACACTTATGTGTGGAATCTTTCCTGGAAGCAAACAGAACTCTGGAGACACCCTCAGAGAGACCAAAGGAGGCAACCTCTATGCTCGCAACATCCAGGCCGTGAGAGCTAGAGACCGGAGGTTGGGATGTAGAAGCGCCCCCTCGTTCTGAGTAATGAGGGTCGGAAAACAATCCAATCTCCATGGCTCTTCTGACGAAAGTTCCAGAAGAAGGGGAAACCATATCTGGCGGGGCCAAAAAGGCGCTATCAGAATCATGGTTCCCTGGTCCTGCTTGAGTTTCAGGAGAGTCTTCCCCACTAAAGGGATGGGAGGATAAGCGTACAGGAGTCCTGTCCCCCAAAAAAGGAGGAAGGCATCCGACGCTAGTCTGCCGTGGGCCTGGAGTCTGGAACAGAATTGAGGAACCTTGTGAGTGTCCTGGGAAGCAAAAAGATCTATCGATGGAGTTCCCCAAACTCGAAAGATCTTTTTGGCAATAGTCATGTTCAAGGACCACTCGTGAGGCCGCATAACTCTGCTCAGCCTGTCGGCCAGACCATTGTTTACACCGGCTAGATAAGTGGCTTGGAGAAACATTCCGTTTTGATAGGCCCATAGCCACATCTGCACAGCCTCCTGGCACAGAGGACGGGATCCGGTACCCCCTTGCTTGTTGGTGTAATACATCGCCACTTGATTGTCTGTCTGAATGAGAACAATTTTGTTGGCTAGCCGATCTCTGAAGGCCCTCAGAGCGTTCCAGATCGCTCGCAATTCCAGGAGGTTGATCTGGAGATGCTTCTCCTGAAGAGACCAAGCTCCTTGAGTGTGAAGCCCATCTACATGCGCTCCCCACCCGAGGAGGGATGCATCCGTCGTCAGCACTTTTTGAGGCTGAGGAATTTGGAATGGGCGTCCCAAGACCAGATTGGATCGAATGGTCCACCAACTGAGGGAATTTCGAAAATTGGTGGACAGTCGGACAACATCCTCTAGATTCCCTGTGGCTTGAAACCACTGAGAAGCTAGGGTCCATTGAGCCGATCTCATGTGTAGACGTGCCATGGGTGTCACATGAACTGTGGAGGCCATGTGGCCAAGCAATCTCAACATCTGCCGAGCTGTGACCTGCTGAGATGCTTGCACTTTGGAAACCAGAGACAGAAGTCTGTCTGCCCTGGGTCCTGGGAGATAAGCACAAGCTGTCTGTGTACACAACAGAGCTCCTATGAATTCCAATTTTTGCACAGGGACGAGATGGGACTTGGGGTAATTGATGACAAAGCCCAGCATCTCTAGCACCTGAATAGTCATCCGCATAGACTGCAAAGTTTCTTGCGGGGAGGTGTTCTTCACCAGCCAATCGTCCAGATAAGGGAACACATGCACTCCCAGTCTGCGTAGCGACGCTGCCACAACTGCCAGGCACTTTGTAAAAACCCTGGGTGCAGACGCCAAGCCAAAAGGCAAAACACAGTACTGAAAGTGCTGTGTTCCCAGCCGAAACCGAAGATACTTCCTGTGGGCTGGAAGTATCGGTATGTGAGTGTAAGCATCCTTCAAGTCCAGAGAGCATAGCCAATCGTTTTTCTGAATCATGGGAAGAAGAGTGCCCAGGGAAAGCATCCTGAACTTTTCTTTGACCAGATATTTGTTCAGGGCCCTTAGGTCTAGGATGGGACGCATCCCCCCTGTTTTCTTTTCCACAAGGAAATACCTGGAATAGAATCCCAGCCCTTCCTGCCCTGGTGGTACGGGCTCGACCGCATTGGCGCTGAGAAGGGCGGAGAGTTCCTCTGCAAGTATCTGCTTGTGGTAGGAGCTGAAAGACTGAGCTCCTGGTGGGCAATTTGGAGGTTTGGAAATCAAATTGAGGGTGTATCCGCACCGGACTATTTGAAGAACCCACTGGTCGGAGGTTACGAGAGGCCACCTTTGGTGAAAAAATTTTAACCTCCCCCCGACCGGCAGATCGTTCGGCACAGGTACTTTGACTTCGGCTATGCTCTGCTGGAGCCAGTCAAAAACCCGTCCCTGGTTTTTGCTGGGGAGCTGCAGGGGGCTGCTTCGGTGCCCGCTGCTGACGAGAGCGAGCGGGCTGGGGTCGAGCCTGAACCGGCTGACGGGAATAAGGAGTGTATTTTCGGTTCCTAGAAGCGAAAGGAGCACTTCTTTTTCCCTTAAAAAACTTCCTAGCAGTGGAAGTGGTTGCAGAAGGCGCCCGGCGGGAGAGAGAATCCATAGCGTTGTCACGCTGGTAGAGATGATCAATCATCTCTTCAACCTTCTCTCCAAAAAGGTGATCCCCCCGGCATGGGATATCTGCTATTTTCTGCTGAGTTCTTTCCTCCAGGTTAGAGGCACGCAGCCATGAGAGCCTGCGCATCGCTATACCTTGAGCGGAAAAGCGAGATGTCACATCGCAAGTGTCAAAAATGCCCCTGGACAGGAACTTGCGACATGCCTTCTGCTGCCTGATCACTTGGCGAAAGGGTTCAGCTTTCTCCTCAGGGAGTGTATCTACTAAACTCTCAAGTTGCCTCACAGAGTTCCGTAAATGCACACTCGTGAAGAGTTGGTAAGACTGGATTTTGGAAGCGAGCAGACCAGCCTGATACGCCTTCCTCCCAAAAGAGTCCAGAGTTGCATATTCTCGCCCCGGGGGCGCCGAGGAAAAATTTCTGGAACTCTTGGCTCTTCTGAGGGCAGAATCCACCACCGCTGAATCATGAGGCAATTGGGTCTGCATGAGACTGGGTTCCCCGTGGATCCTATATTGGGACTCAGCTTTCTTAGGGACGGTTGGACTTGAAAAAGGCTTCTCCCAGTTCCTTAGCATAAGTTCCTTAAGAGTCTCATGAAAAGGAACTGTGGCAGAAGATGAAGGTGGAGATGGATAGTCCAGAACCTCAAGCATTTTGGCTCTGGGCTCGTCCACAATTTCCACGGGAAAGGGGATGGCCTCAGACATCTCCCGAACAAAAGATGAAAAAGACAAGCTCTCGGGAGGAGACAGCTGCCTTTGTGGCGAGGGAGTGGAGTCAGATGGAATGCCTTGAGAATCCTCGCCAGAGAACTCCCCATGCATTCCTTCATCATCCTCGGATGAGGTACCATCAGATGGGGCTAAAAGCTCAGACAGAGCCGCCCGAATCTGAGCCCGTCTCGACAAAGAGGCTTGATGGCCTCTATGATGGTGCCGAGAAGTTGATGGTCCCTGAGGCTCCGGGGAAGCTTCCTGCTCTGATGCCTCGGGAGAGTCAACTTGGGAGGTCAAAGGCACCGGCACCGGAGACGGCACCGGTGAGACAGACCTCACCACAGGCTGAAGGCCTGATGCAGGAACATCCGGCATCGGCAATGTCGACACCTTCGACGCCGTCGGCACCGGTGCCTCTGAAAGCATCGACACCGGCCCCGTCGACGCCGTCGGCACCGACAACCTCGATGCCGACTGCCACTGCTGCATCATGTTCAAGAAAAAAGGGAACATGGCCTGCATACTCTCATCCACAGCTGGAGTCGGAAAAGGCTGCGGGGTCGGTTGAGGTGCCAGAGGCAAAGTCTGCTGAGGTTGGGGAGTGGGGACTCGGCTGCCAGCGACCCCACGCGTCGGAACCTCAGTAATAGAGGGAGAGCGATCCTCTCGGCACCGACGCTTCTCGGGTATCGAGTGCATCGATGACCCGGAGCTCCCGGTGCCGTGTCTCGAAGGAGATCGACGACGATGCTTCTTGGCCTTCGCCCGACGCATGTCATCGAGACTCCTCGGCACCGGAGAGGAGGACGTGGAATCCACACGTCTCCTCGGGGCCGGGTCCGACGCAGGACGGTCCCGGGGGGCCTGCACAGCAGGAGGCGCCGAGGCGGGTGGAGACCCACTCGATGCATCTCTGCTCCCAGCGTGCATGGGTCTAAAGGCAGCCTGTCCCCTGTCTCCCGGTGCCGACGCCTCCTTCGACGTCGACTTCGACGACGTCGGCCCCGAAGACATCATCCTCGACGGCACCGACTTCACCGGCACCGACTTGCCCGGCGCCGGTTTGGAGGGCGCCGACTTAGACGACGTCGACGGCGCCGACGCCGAAGCACCGGGCCCAAAAATCTTCTCTCTCTGGGCGTCTCGAGAGAGCAGTGTCCGCTTCCTCATGGCGAGACACAATTTACAACTCTCCGAGCGGTGGTCCGGCCCAAGGCACTGAATACACCACGAGTGTGTATCAGTGCCAGAGATGGCCCGATGGCAGCGGGCACAAGGCTTGAAGCCGCTGGGCGTCTTCGTTGACATCTCGGGAAAAATTGTCCCTGCCAAATCAAAAGACGCGATTGTGTCTAGAAAAATAATGACACAGAAAACAAAAGAAAAAGACGGGAAAAAATACCCGACCGAGCGATTTAAATAAAATCGCAGACTAAAATAAAGGAAACTTAATAAACGAAAACAATCTAAGATAACAAAAAAAGGATACTTCGCTTTTTTCTTTCTTCACCTCCGGGCACAGGAGGAACACGAAGACGAGATCGTCGAGCTCCGTGTCACCTCAGACGCGGAGAAGAAAAAACTGAGGAATGTGCCCGCGCGGCGGGCGGGAAAGTGGACGCGCGCATGCGCACTGCATCCGCCCGCGCGACGGGGGACATTTTAGACTTTGTCATGGACTTTGCTGGAAAGTCCTCCGGGCCGACGTGACGTCACCCATCAGTGAGAATATTGGCCTGCTTGTCTTTGGAGAACCATTTTTAAGCACACTGCATCTCTGCCCCGCCCTGACCTATCAGAGAAGGGAGGAGTGTCACAGCTGCACCGCTCTGACCTATCAAAGGGAACTGAAACAGGAAAAGGGAGGAGCGTCACACCGAATGACGGACCTATCAGAGGGAAGTCAAATAGAAGAAGGGAGGGGCGTCAGAGGCCAAGGGGACAGCCGTATCTACGTCTCATAGGTTTCCTTGCTTTCTTTTCAGTGTATTGCAGCTGCAGCCACTTAGGTAAGTCTAGCAAGCCTGTCAGCTACTGAATACAGAAAGCAAAAGATAGCATGTGTGAACTTGCTCCATTTTGTTCTCTGGAATGCAGTGATTATTATACAAATGGTCTTGCTTTCATTATTTTGGTAGGGACTGCCTTCATGACTGTCCACAGTCCCCCCAGTCCTGACACCTGACAGGGGGGACAGGGAAGGACACTCACTGTCTCACATACGCACTCGCACACACTCATTCTCACATACACACACGCTCTCTCACAGACACACTCACACCCACTCTCTGTCACACGCACACACTTGCACATTCTCACTCTCACACAGTCACTCTCACAGACACTCTCTCAAACATACACACTCCGCGCAAAACCTTGCTAGCGCCCGTTTCATTTCAGCCAGAAACAGGCCTTTTTTACTAGTATCTATATAATGTGTATATCTTTTGAATATATTTACGTCTTTTACTGTCTGTAATACATGTTATATTCTGTAATACATTTTGTTTTTCATTCTTTATCTGTATGTTCATTATTTTATTATGATTTGATGATACAAAATGTTTATATTATTTGTTGTTTGTATACAGAGATAATTGACATTGGCTTTTGAGGTAAGCACGGTAAGCGCCAAAATGCAGGACTGCTTCGTCTTTTGATTTTTTTTTAATGTGAGAATAAACCTGCTTTTTGGATATACATTTGGTGTACCCCCTACTTTTTGTGTGTGTGTGTGTGTGTGGTGCATACAACTATGTCAGTATGTCTTTTTTTTTTTTTTTTCCTTGAACCTCCACCTGTGGCACTTTACATTGTTACAGTCTGAAAGGACAGAAGATTTATGTGTCTGGATTGCCTGGGAAGTGGGCACTTAAGTAGCCTGCGGAAAAGGAGTGTCATGTCCCCTACCTCAAGGCAAGCGCCGTACTCGGGCTGCGCAGGGTCCTGTCGACACGCACACTTGACTGGCACAGCCCTGAGCCATGTGTGTGTAGTCCTCTTTGGGTTTGTTCAGAGAGCGGTGGTTGCAGGCTCCTTGATTGCTTTGCTTCCGTGCACCTGGCTCTGCTCTCTGTGCCTGGCTTCCAGGCTCTTTGATTGCTTTGCTTCCACCCACCTGGGTCTGCTCTTCCTCTGCCTGGCTTCCCTTGCTTCTCTCCTATTGGTCTTCTGGGTCCTCCTTCCCCTGCTCTTGTCCTATGGCTGTGCCCCTTTTCCCTGCTGATGTCAGCCACCAGCACTTTATCAGCTGAGCTCTCCCTAGACTCCTTGCTTTGGCTTCTACTTTGGTAGGTGTTACTTGCTCAGTAGTGTGCTTCTCCTCTACTTTGTTCTTCGTTGCTGACTTAGCCTGTACCTGGATTACTGTTGTGTCTGCTGCCTGCCTACTGACTCTGCCTGTACCTGGATTACTCTCTTGACCTGCTGCCTGCCTACTGACTCTGCCTGTACCTGGATTACTCTCTTGACCTGCTGCCTGCCTACTGACTCTGCCTGTACCTGGATTACTCTCTTGACCTGCTGCCTGCCTACTGACTCTGCCTGTACCTGGATTACTCTCTTGACCTGCTGCCTGCCTACTGACTCTGCCTGTACCTGGATTACTCTCTTGACCTGCTGCCTGCCTACTGACTCTGCCTGTACCTGGATTACTCTTTTGACCTGCTGCCTGCCTACTGATTCTGCCTGTACCTGGATTACTCTCTTGACCTGCTGCCTGCCTACTGACTCTGCCTGTACCTGGATTACTCTCTTGACCTGCTGCCTGTCTGGCCGTCACGTTCATCACCCCGCTTCCTGCTCCATTTCGTAAGCCCTGCAGGCCTGCTCGCACCTAGGGGCTCAACCTCTGGGGAATGGCGGGCAGCGCAGGTGAAACCCTGGGTTGTCCTGCCGCCAAGCAGAACCTGGTCCGAGTACCGGGCTTGGCAGCGCTCTACTTGGTACAAGAACTCACAGGTCTGACAGGGAGGAATCAGCTATATATAGAGATAAGGGGTATCTTAAGCAATAGCTATACAAGCATATGTCTGGAAAGCATTTACCTGCACTTTTGCTCCCTCTGGTGGTTTTATCACTTCTTTTCTGTTTTTTTTCTACTAAGCAGTATTTGTTGGGAAGTCTGTTCCCTTTCTGCCTTTTTTAACTAATTTTTCATATGGTCTGATTCCATAATTTTACACCTCTTCTGTATGGTTAGAAACTGCAGCTTTGTTTGGAGACTTGCACACATGCTCTTGGAACAAGCCAGTAAGTGTTAGTGGGACTCCATCCCTCCTTGGATCTGCAGTTGCCGCATTCAGAGATTCCCCAGAATCCTTTTGGCCTGAGCAGTAGTAGCTGGATTTACAACTGAACTTGGATCTTTTACGCAGCAGTGCACAGTGTTGCTGTTGAGACCCTGCTATTCAGGTTGAATAGGATAGAGACGGGGAGATATGGGCAAAATGAAGCGTTAGTAAAATACTTTTCTGTTGTGAGTTGAACCTGGATGTCTGTTATACCTTAAAGAAAACAAGCCTGAAAGTTGGGATAGAGTGATACAGATTAAGAAGTACCATTGGATTCCATCCTTGAGTTTATGAATAACAAAAGTGACTTTATTGGCATGAGAGGTTTCTGAATTTCTAGCTTGCCTCTACTCCGTTTCATGGTCTTGTTTTACCCATTGCTGTTGCAGGCTGGACAGTGATTAAGCTCAGCTTTTCCTCATTTTGCTTGTGACTTGCATCTAATGTCATAGCACGCAAAATGGAATTCAGCCGAAGCCCTTGCAAGCCATTTGCCTGGCGTGGCTTACAAGCTTGTGGAAACGTAATGTTTAGTCAGCAAACCGAGCAGCTATAAGCTGCAGATTTGAAAGTTGGCATTGCCACCGAGAGCCTGCGATCATCAAAGAGATGTTAAGTGTTAAAAAAAATAAAATATAAATAGAGAAGCAAGCACTGACTGAATCTGAATAGAAAAGTGCTGTGCTGGACATATAATCTTAGTAGAGGTAAAGTAAAGCCTTCTATTTTTCATCTGAATGAAAATTGGCCATCTGGCAACAGGTACAGTATTTTGTGGTTCTGGGCCTTACTATTTTTCAGCCTAATTTGAATAAAAACAAAGAAGTGTGTGTGTGTGCACTCCATTAATAAAAGTGTATAGTGCTCGCTTCGGCAGCACATATACTAAAATTGGAACGATACAGAGAAGATTAGCATGGTCCCTGCGCAAGGATGACACGCAAATTCGTGAAGCGTTCCATATTTAAAAAAAAAAAAAAGATCCAAGATGGCCGTCTGACCAGATGTGTGTGCGAGAGCTTCAGAAACTTACCTTTGAGGATTGGCGATACGGAGCGCTCCCCAGGTGTAATGGGGAAGAGAAAAGGTAAAACTGCTGCTCCTACCTCCTCGAGTGCAGTTAATGTACCCACACTGGAGAGCTACGGAATCCGCCCACCGGGAACGCCGGTTCAAACTTCTAGAAGTTCCATAACGCTATCTTTGGAACACAGTACAGAGGGAGCTACATTGAGCCCCGCTTCCGGTTTGACCCCTCCGCAACCTGGAAGGAGTAGCGGAGCTGAGAGAGGGCCGTATGAGGGAGCGTCCGGAGTTGGCGACTTTCCGACAGCTGTGGGAGGACTAGCCCTCGCTTCTACCCCAGGTACTATAACAACAGAAGGTGGATATTTACCCCTAGGTATAATCCAAGGAGAGTTTTCCCCTGGATTAGGAAGAGGTTCGTCAAAACCTGAAAAAGTCACTATGGACACTCTCTGGGAGGCCATCCAAGGGGTAAACACATCTCTACAGCAGATATTGAACTATGCCCAGACTGAAATAAGTCAACTAAAATCTATTAATGTACAGATATCCACTAAGGTTGAAAATTATGACTCTGAATTAAAATCTATGCAATCTACCGTGGTTTCTGTAATTAAGGAAAATAATGCCCAGGCATGTAAAATGGAGTATATTGAAAATCAGCTTAGAAAGAACAACTTAAGATTCTTGAATTTTCCTTCATCAACGTTTATTTCACCTACTGAACTTTTGAAAAAGTATTTCTTAGAGATTCTGGATATTCCTTCAGAAAGTCACCCTCCAGTGACTAGAACACAATATCTTAAAAAATGTACGCGATCAACAAATGGAATACCAGAACAATCGCAAAATCTGAATTTAACTGATTTTCTTGAAAGGTCTGAAATTTCAGATCGAGCTACATTGCTTGTAACTTTTGCACTGGAGTCGGATAAAAACTTGGTACTGCGTACTTATTTCCAGAAAATGAATGCTATCTTTATGGGAGCTAAAATTCAGATCTTTCCAGATCTAGCGAAAGAAACTTTAGTTAGGAGGAAAGAGTTGATGGTTTTTAAACCAAAAATTCTTTCACTCGGTGGAACTTTTCTTGTTAAATTTCCTTGTAAGTGTATGATTTCTTTGCATGGAGTTAATTACCTTTTTTCTTCTCCCAAAAGATTACAAGAATTTATTACTGCTAGAGAGAATGTGAGGGATACCCCTGAAATGGTAACTTCCAGTTAAATGTACTGTCTAGGCTGTATGCTCCTAAATTCCTTCTGGTCAATGTGACTTATTATATAATGTTTATTTCTGATATGTATTTAGATACGTGGATTTATTTCCTGTTCTTGGATCCACTTATTGTGGACAAGTTATTTTGATTTTTCCTTTTTATTATTAGGTTTACTGTATTATATAGAATATTGTGAATTTCTAAAACATTTTGATGTAATGTCATCTTTATGTGATTATATTAAAATTAATAAAAGAAAAAAAAAGTGTATATGTGTGCCCCCTCCCCTGATCAGTTTAGAACAGAGGGTATAGTATGTATTATGTTTGGCATTCAAGAAGCAATAGTCTCCATTCTTATTCTAGCATTAGCAATGCATGGATCCCTTCCCCAATCCAGGCATCTTGTTTTTGTAACTGGGGGGTGTCATTAAAATGTGCTAGCTACAAAATAGTAAGATATAGAGGAAATTATTTATATTGCCTCCATCCAATTAGTCATGAACTTGGAAACAGAGAAAATGACAGCAGATAAAAGTCCATATAGTCATCCATAAATCTATTATCTCTTCCTCTTTCTAAGAGATCTCACATACTTGTCTCGCACTTTCTTGAATTCAGATTCAGTACTTGTCTTCACCACCGCCACTGGGAGGCTGTTCCACATATCTACTACCCTTTCTATGAAGAAGTATTTCCTTAGGTTACTCTACAGTATATCTTTTTTAACTTCATCTTCTCATTCCAGAATTTCCTTTCATTTGAAAGAGACTTGCTTCATGTGCATTTATGCCATGGCGATATTTAAATGCCTTTTTATCATATTTCCTTTTTTGTCTTTGGAAGAAAGTATACAAAGTGAGGTCTATGTCTGCCCCTTTATGCTTTGATGGAGACCACTGACCATTTTAGTAGACTTCCTCTGACCCAGCTCCATCCTGTTTCTGAATACACACACTCAAAATGGCTATAATCCCAAAGTTCTTCTGATTATAATAGTGTCAACTGTATAAAAGAACTTCCTGTGTTGAACCGCTTCCAGTGTTTCTCAACAAAATGTGCTTTTATAATAGGAAAAAGGACCTCAGACTAAGCTACATGATACAATTGCCACAACTTTTTATGGCTTGCTTACATATCATGAGCAAACATTTAATCATTGGTCCAAAAAAACCTATTCAGTTGTCTCTTATTCGAGTGGAGGAGTAGCCTAGTGGTTAGTGCAGTGGACTTTGATCCTGGGGAACTGGGTTCAATTCCCACCGCAGCTCCCTGTGACTCTGGGCAAGTCACTTAACCCTCCATTGCCCCTGGTACAAAATAAGTACCTGAATATATGTAAACCACTTTGAATGTAGTTGCAAAAACCTCAGAAAGGCAATATATCAAGTCCCATTTCCCTTCTTGATAACATGTTTTTTTTTTTTTTTAATTTTAATCTTCCATCTAATACGTTTGTTTTGCAAATAATACTGCACATTTACAATACTTGCAACATAAACTATACAAAGCAACATCTTGGAGAAGGTCTTTTTGCACATTATGGAACTCTGCTTTAAAATCTTAACAGGCACCCGTTTTGCCTGACTGACTTCATCAGAGGATCTCTCCCATTCCTTTTGCAGAAACAACTTCCCATTCATCTTGCATTGTTAAGGCTGATTATCAAGGCATAAAATGGCACCTAGAGGTCTATTTAAACTCTAGCACCATTTTATGCCTTGCTATCCGCCTTAATAACGCAAGATGAATAGGAAGTTGTTTCGCAAATGGAATGGGAGATCCTCTAATGAAGCCAGTCAGGCGAAACGGGCGTCTGTTAGGATCTTCTTAAAGCAGAGTTGCATCATGTTGACCTTGTTGTATAGTTTGTTGTAGTCAAAGTGGTATTGTAAATGTGTAGTAGTATTTGCAAAAGTATTAGATAGAAAATTAATCATTTAAAAGAAAAAGCAAAAAATACATGTTATAAAGAAGAATAAAAGACTATTCAATTGATTGAATGTTTGCTCTTGATATGAAAGCAAACCATACAGAAGTTGTGGCAAATTGTATCATGTAGCTTAGTCCAAGGTCCTTTTTCCTATTATAAAAGCAAATTTTGTTGAGAAACATTGAAAGCGGTTCAACACAAAGTTATTTTATAAATACAGTTGACACTATTTTATCTTTCTGTATGCCTTACTGTTGTGGCCTGAAAGCTTCATGAATGTTTAGATGGTATTTTAAGACTCTTCACATGGTAGATGGCATTTATTTTCCATGTTCATTTTCTTTATTTTGCCATAATCTTCAATATGCTCAAGACTACCCATTCACAAAAACAATTTGTGTTTCACAACACAGCTTTGTACCATATCCTCTGTGTATGATATTGCACATATACACACTTTCACGTGTCACTTTTCTTTAGCATCCCTTGACACCAGCCTAGACGGATGGATTATGCACTCCTACCAGCAGGTGGGTAGAGACTAAGAACTACGGAATTCTAGTGGAGCCTATAAGTTGGCTGTGCAGTCCCTCCTAGAGTCAGTATTTCTCAGTCTCCCAGCAGGTGGTAGAGGTGCGAGCCTATGCAGACTCGACTGGTCTAGTAGGCCTGGGGATTCCTAGTCCTAGGGGAAAAAACATTACTGGGATCAGCAGTGTTCGTAATTCATTTTGGCTCC
This sequence comes from Microcaecilia unicolor, assembly GCF_901765095.1. NCBI lineage: Eukaryota > Metazoa > Chordata > Amphibia > Gymnophiona > Siphonopidae > Microcaecilia > Microcaecilia unicolor. Next base: position 444,150,173 of record NC_044032.1, read on the forward strand.
TAATTTCTCTTCTTCTTTCCCAGGCTCCTTCTTGGCTGCAGGTTGGGGCTGTGGCCCATGGGGGTCACATTGTGCCCTGAGGGTGTGAAACCCGAGTGGTTGGGTACCTCTCTCCTTTCCTCCCCTTCCTATTCCTCCTGGTTCCTTGGCCGTGAGAGGTTCCTTTTTGTTTCTGGAGGTCCTTTTTGTGCCTTGGTCCCTGGTGCTGTCTATGGGCCTTGAGTGCCTGGGAAGTGAGCCTCATCTTTGCTCTGAGTCTGGGGGGTGGGAGGGAAGCAAAGTCTCTGGTTTGGTAGTGCTCCTTGGTCTCTCTTGTTTTGTGCTCGATTTGTCAGCACCCAGGCTTCGCCTTGCTGGCAGGTGGTTTTCAGCAGTGTTCAGACCCTCCCCCCTTTCTTCTGCAGCTCCTGACTTTGTTTCTAGTTAGTTTTCATTTGAGCTAAAATTCTTTTTATGGAGATTTTCTCTTCTGAGCCAGTTTTTATTCTGAGCTCCATTTAGGGGTCTTTTTGATTTTTCTTTTCTTTTCTTTTTGCTGAAACAGTATTTCTGCTGTTCTTGTCAAGTTGGGGGTGCCTTTGGGCTTTTTCTCCTGTCCCAGTTTATACCTGGGTTTCAGTTGAGTTCGGTGGTGCCTTGCTTGGCTCTAGGTCCTGTTACAAATACAAAAAAAAAAGTGGAAAGTGGAGCAGAGGTACATCTCAGAGATCTTCGAGTTCCTTTTGAATCCTTGAGATTGAGTGATATGAATATTGTAACTGCATTTGTGTGCCTGGTAGAGGCCCAGATTCAGAATATGGAACTGAGTACCTCGTTGGCCCCATTGACTGAGATTGACTTGAGCAGCCTGAAAATACATTTTCAAGCTAAGTGTTCTTATCTTTGAGTTTTGCACCATCGCATTTTTGTTTGGGTTGTTATTAATTTCTGGATTGTGGAAATATACATATTTATTTAAAATATGAAGCTCGTCAATTAGGTGACTGCATTTCAATTTTGTTTTATTTTTTATTTTTCTTGCAAATATACCAGTTTTAAATGTTAATATTTTCTCAAGGTATTGTTGTATCTTCATTCACTCTTTCATACAACACTCATTCTCACACATCACTTATTGCCACTCATCTTACAATTCATATAAATGTGCTTAAACACCAAGGTAATCACATGATACTAGGTTTTCACCAATCCCATAAATGTACAACCATTTGTGTAATGATCCTCTTAAGACTATTAAAGCCTCATTTGTCATGGGAATAACCTCATTTCTCAGCGATTCTTATACATAACAATAAAGCTGTAAACAAAGTGGTAGAAAAATGTTCTCCAGGCTCCACAAATGGCGAATTGTTCTTGCCACTCGTGTTTCTACCAAAGTTCCTTATCTGTAGTATCACGTTTCTTCCTTGGACGGTTTCTTCCTTTCCAGTAGCCTTAGTTCAACTTATTGGCCTCCATCTAGTTCCATCTGTGGTAGACCGAGCCTGTACGTCTAGCCCCGTCTTGCCGTTTTCAAGTCCAGACTTAAAGCCCACCTCTTTACCACTGCTTTTGACTCCTAACCATTACTCACTTGCCCTGTCCTTTATCCTCACCTCTTTATTCCGTTACCCTTAATTGTTCTGTCTGTTTTCCTGTCTTATCTAGATTGTAAGCTCTTTGAGCAGGGACTGTCTCTTTTTTTGTATGGTGTACAGCGCTGCGTATGCCTTGTAACGCTATAGAACTGATAAATAGTAGTAGTATCCCGCACCAATCATATTGATGTCCGTCAAACTCTACGCTTGCAATGTGTTTCACCAGATGGCATCCTTGGGTTTAACTGTGATAAAATAGATACAGTACCTAACTATAATACCAATGCATCCTCTTACTACATTTAGATATATTCTCAATGATCTTAGTTCTCATACCTTTTAACTTTTAACCGGCTGCTTGCACAGGATCGACCTCTCACAGGAGTCCTGGAGAAATGGTGCCGGGGCTTAATAAAACGCCAGCGCATGTGCTCCTCTAATATACCAAAGGGGAACCATATGTAGCCAATCAGTATCTAGAACTCACAGCCCAGGCCACTCGACTTTCTTATTGAGCCCCGATGGTATAACTGTTCCCCATTCATAAATCATTCTTTGCTCTTTATTCCTCATTCTTTGCAGAATATTGCCAACACCAGCTTTATCAAATTGTATTAGGACTACAAAACGGAGTTCAGAAATAGTATGATTCTTGGACATCCAATGTTCCACTAATGGCGTATTCGTTTTGGATAACCTGATGTTACTAAGATGTTGTGCCAAATGATGTTTGATTTTTTTTCACAGTCTGACCTATGTACCACATGCCACAAGGGCAAGTGATCCCATATATAACCACGTCAGACTCATAATCTGTTCGACTATGTAGATAGAATTTCTTATTAAGTTGATTTGGTACATATATCCATTTTGTTTCCCACGCATATTCACAATATACACATCTCTTACATTTAAAATGTCCTCCCTCCTTTATCTGTATATTATTCGTATTGCCTAAGTGTTTAAAATATGAAGGAGTGTTATGGGTGATGTAACTCTAAATGTGTTGTTTAAGAGCCATGATAGCTTTGAATACATAAGCATTCAAGAGCAACGGTTGTTGCCACTTAGTTGATCGTTACTGAAACATTTTCCTTCATTCACTCTTATATTTATTTACTCATAAGTCTGAAACATGTCTTGTATTGTTAGGAGACTATTTTTCCTATAGCAGGTCCACCTTATTGGCATATGCTAAACAGGATTTATATTCATGGGATGTGTTGAGCTCAGTGTCACAATTTCATTGGAGCTTAGCTTCTTCGCTGCTCTGTGTAATGCAGTTGGCGGAGTTCTAGGCTAGTGCACCACCTTGAGTGAATTAATTCAAGAGATGGTACATTACTCCTAATACATAAACACAGCTTGCTGGAAGAGCCATACCACATGGCTGCATATGGTTCCTGTTCCAGGAAGCTGACTTATACTTATTCAGTTGTTTGGCTTCCCAGCTCACCAGCATAACCATCTTCTGGAAAAGCAAGGTATCTCTTGCAGCTTTGCAACACAGCTGCACCTAACCTCCTAGTCTTTTCTGTCTTTAAATGCATGAACTTACCTGATCTTTAGCTCACTGGGCCTTAACCGTTTGGTCCCATTTGAACCTTTCTTTTAAGATTAAGCTGAATTTCTCCTATCGGCCTCCTTGTATTCTCTGGGTTTTTGTCGTCTCTTCTAAACTCCTGTGTCAAGTTGCTTAACCTAATGGTTTGAACTACACATCTCGTACTAGCTGGATTTTCATTCTTTTCTGTTTGGCTACCTTTAGCCCTATAATAGGGCCAAAAATATTTTTTTATTTTTTGGAGAGCAGCTGGGATTTCTTAGGTGTTCACCGATTACATTACTGTCACTTTTGGTAGGCAGCTGCCTTTTTGCTCTAGAGCTTTTCTTTTTTCACTCTGCCTTACCTAGATTGATCGAGTCAACTTTTGCCTTCAAGGCTTTAGCAAAATCCTTCCTTGATGGTGGCTTTTCTCCTTTTGGAAGATGTGGCACCTTGAGTAGATGTTCGTAATACAGCTGGCCTCTACATATCACATTTAGGTGAGCACTGCAGTTTTGTCATACAGCTGTCTTTGGCGTGTTTTCCATTTCCCTTTTGATCATGATTAGACCCTAGATCCTACTTGATAGAGCTCTAATTCAGCAAGTTCCAATAGCTGCTGATGTGGTGGTTCAACTGTACATTGTTTCTTTGCAACTTGTTTTCTACCAGCAGAGCATGCAGTGTTTTCCTTATATGATAGATTTTTTTTTCCTGCAGACTGTTTTGTTCCTTGAAAAATATGGCATGTAACCCAAGATTTGTCGTCCTCATACATCAGCCTTCTGCCTTCCGAAGGGGCTGGTGTTGGAGGCCCAAGAAAAGGCCCTTCCTCTGTACAACAGCTTGAAGATGGGCCATTTTTAAGAAAGAGGTCAGGAAGAGACCTGGAGGAGAAACTAGGTGAGGTGTGGCCTCTCAGGCAGTGGTGGATTTGCTAGATATCCTAGAAGGAGGCACGGGAACTGTAGAGGAGCCCCTAGAAGAGGAAGCGATTTGGACTTTTCACTTGGATGAGTTGGTATCTGTAATAATGGAGGTGTTGGCAGTATTAAAGATCACGGAGGAGTGGCCCCTCCGATGTTGGATCTCTGGAAGACCCTTTCTTGGAGGATATTTGGAAACCTACCAAGGCATTCTCAACCTTTAGGACTAGAGGAATGAGCAGCAGGCTGAGAACTAGGGGAGCCCAGTTCAAATCCTACTTTAGCTTCTTATGATCTTGGGCAAGTTACTTAACCCTCCCTTGACTTGGGCACAGACTCGGATTAGATTGTGTCCTCCATTGACAAAATTACCTGGTGTACTTGAATGTATCATGCTTCAGTAGCTTACAGGTGATATAAGAAATCAATTCAAGGATATGATTATGGCAATTTAGGACATGCCGGATGGAGGTCTGAAGGTGGGTAGATCCATGGCCTGCTTGTACCTTCTGCCTGTGGAAACAAGAGTGATCCTTCTCTGGTGGATGCATTAGTGTCTTGCAGTAACCAAGAAAATGATCATTCTAGTGGAGGGTGAAGCAGGCGTTTGAGGTGTGTGCATTGGCATTATAGACGGTGAAATACAGAGGTTAGGTGGTAAGAGCCTGCCTATGCTAAACTTTGCAGTTACTAAAAGGATTTCTTGTTTGTTCCTCAGAAGGACTCTAGGGGGCACTGCACTTGGAAGCAGGTGCCACCTTCCTTGCTGATGCCTTGAATCTCTTCCTAAAGGCGGTTAACAAATCCCAATAAATAAATAAATAAGCATTGGTGAAAAATATGTTGATGGTGATGACATGCCAGTTACTTTAGCTCAGGAATTGGTCGGCAGACTTTGAGGCTCATTTTCAAAGCACTTAGCCTCCCAAAGTTCCATAGAAACCTATGGAACTTAGCCTCCCAAAGTGCTTTGAAAATATGCCTCATAGTGTCTAAGATGCAGTTCAGTAAGCTCCCCATTAAAGGGAGGCTGCTGCTCAATGAGGATTTGTAGAAATTAGTGAAAGTCCATGGGTCTGAGGCGTCTAGAGGACAACTTATGGGAACAAGGTGCTTCTCATCTACAAGAAAGCATTTTACAGGTGCTGGGAAGTGTTCTTTAGGGAAGGTGTGGTGTCGCCACGGAGTAGATTTCTATCCAGAGGGCATTTCTTTTGAGTGGAGGAAGGGGCATGGGTGTGTAGGGGTATATATTCAGGAGGACAACTCCTAATATATATCCAGAGGTACTTAGCTGACAGAACACTACTAACTAGCAATTATTCTGGACTTGTGTCTAGTGGAAGCGTATCTCTTGGGCCCTATGGCTAGCTAGCTGTGCTGGAAAAAGGAACAATGCCACAGATGGAATATATTATGATTGATTAGAAATAATTAGAAATAATAGTTATATGTATGTGTGGCAAATTGCAAAGCAGATTACAAAACTAGATTAGTTTCCAAAATATATACAAAGGGTATATGGTTATCTAAACAGACTATCTAAATGAGTGATTACACAACCAATCACAATACTGATATCCTAATGATTGTTATGAGAACTTACACCATACGTCTTATGCAAAATACACAGCAGCTAAATTCACAGACCATAAGTCCTGACATAAAACCAATCTGTCTCAGACAAAAGCCAAGAACTAATTATCCCCATGACCATAGGTAGTATATCCCGTTATCTCACCTTGCCGTCTTATGGCAGACTTCCAGTGGTAAAGAAGTGGATTCCTCCTCTGAGGCTGAAGCCTCAGCGAGTCTGTCAGTCCAGGAATAAAGTCCAAGGTCTGTATTCTGGATATAGATGGCACAGTCTTTAGGTAAGGCCATGTATCGTAGCTGAGAAACCTTGTTAGTTTATTACAAGGTCTGCAGTTCACTGGTGTTTTAGGAAATCAGTCTCTTTCTCTCTCTCTCCAGCTTCATGGTCATGAAGAGAGGTCTTTGTTATAGCAAAGAAAGTGTTATCGATGGCATGCAAACCTCCCTGTTGGATCCCATACTCCTGGAGCCACTGTCTCTCTCTCTCCTCCATTCTTCCCAGGAGATAACTGGGCTACTTTGCAACAAATATGTCCCTGGATGAAGGCTAAGACCAACAAATGTGAGATCGCAGGTAAATACTCCTACAGTGCCTGAAAAGGAGGCTGAGATGGTGATGTAGGAGGTGCCCTTAGTTTCCAGTGATGCTTTGGGGGCTTGTGCTCTGGTGACTCAGGTGGTTGGATGCCTGGGGTGGCTTTACCAACAAAACACCAGCAAGATACCAACTGATTAACATGAAAGGTGGACACCATCTTAGGCAAAAAAGAAAGAACTGGTGAGAATCTCAGCCTTCCCTGATATCACCAGCAAGAGAGCTCCAAGAAAGAGAGAACCTACAACATTTGAGATCCTCCTAACTGAACAAATTGCTATGTGGATTACTGCCTTTAGCGTCAGATCTTAAGGGAAGTAATGAAAGTGGGAAGCCATGTCTAAGATGACCATGGCTTGGTGGAATAAGAAAGCTATAATGTCTGTGTATATAGTTCATAGATATGGTTACCCTCAGGTTTTAGGGCAAATTCAACTAAGTCACAGGCATGATCTCAGCTTGGTGCCACTGTAGGAAATTTGTAAAGTGGCCACTTGAACATCCCTGTATTCCTTTGCCTGACATTATAGCCTGGATGTCAGGCTCTGCAGGACGCAGCCTTCAGATCAATCATTTTGGAAGTTGGCTTGTCAATCTCACCCTTGGTAGTTTTGTTTTGGTACTTCCTTCACATCTGGACTGATCTGGAGGGACAAAGAGAAAGGAAGCATTAGGTCTTACCTGCTAATTTCTTTTCCTTTAATTCCTCTAGAGTAGGGGTTCTCAACCCAGTCCTCGGGACACACCTAGCCAGTCAGGTTTTCAAGATAGCCACATTAAATATGCATGAGAGAGATTTGCATGCATATTTATTGTGGGTATCCTGAAAACCTGACTGGCTAGGTGTGTCCTGAGGACTGGGGTGAGAACCCCCTTGCTCTAGATTAGTCCAGAACCCAGCCCTTGGTTCATTCATGCTGCAGTGCTCTATGTTGGTTTGGTCCAGACTGAAGAATATGGCAGGATCAGAATGTGTGGTTGTGCACCGCTCCCTGGGCTTTACATATCATTTGCGACGAGATTGGGGTTGGCGTATTGATGCAGGATAGGAAGGGTGTGGGTACTGTCATGAAACTCCTAGCCATCCACCTGGGCCACTTAGAGGGTCCATCCCCAGCACATCTCAGGTCCACCTGCACCTGCCGCTTGTGCTCTACACTAGCATTCTCCTCCCACCGACTGTGTTACAACCGCCTCTGGGCAAGTCGCCCACTCTCAAACTGGGGATACCCAGTGATTTCTAGGTTACTGGGGCCACACTCTCAGTGGTCCCATAGTTCCCAGAAAGCACTCGCAAACCCAACACACATCACCAGGATTCTTTACCAGTCCAGACAGAGAGGCAATAAACTAAATATTGTTTGTCTTTTAAGAAATCAAACAGTTGAACAAAATAGCGCAAATAGCAAACAATAACAGGTAACAGAAATATGGATCACTTATAACACCAACTAAACATTTGCATACTTCATAGAAAGTACCTGGGGAGGTCAGGACAAATATTTCACTGAGCCTCAGCAAAGATATCAGTCTCTGTCTTCTCCCGGTCTAAGACTGAAGCAACAGCCAGCAACAACTGCTGGGTAATTTCAAACTCCAGGCCAATCAGAGCTCAGTCAACAAGTTCTAAAAGTATACTGCTTACAGTACTATAGATTCACTTCTTCACTAAGTGAAACTAAAAGAAGGTATGCACTTAACAGCTTTAACATAAAACATGTACCACCTGCTGGCCAAACTAGAGAAATGCACTTCAAGGTTTAATAAAGACAATTTTACAGGTTTAAAACATACAGTTCTGTCACAGGTAGTTTCTAGAGCTGTGGATCTAGGGCAGAAGGGTAGTGGGGGTGAAACAGGTGGGGAATCAGGAGACGAAAGGCAAATTTTGGTTCCAAACAAGGCAACTTTATTGCTAGCAAGTGAACAGCACCGAGTAGTCTCGGGACACTGTGTGTCATAAACCATCTGACACTTACATTTATACTCCCCTACTGGGCCTGCGCATTTGGCCCCTTACACGTCACAACCGACATGCGCAGTAAACATTTGTAGTTCTTACAGTACAAAATTGTAGTCCCAGTACGTACACACGTCATAACACTGAAATGATACTGGCAAGAAAAACGAAACTTAGCAGCTTATTCTTGAACACACAATGCTCCTTTCTAGCACAGGAGATAAGGTTCGTTCGGCTCAGGAATGCAGGGCGGGGTGTCAGCACCCACCAAGGTCGTCTATTCAGATGGCGTTGCTACATGCAAGCTGGTCTTGTATAGGCCTTGCAAACTACTGTTACAAGCTATATGTCTAATAGCCCTGCATTCTGTCTTTACATTAGTAAACAGCAAACTTCTTTCGTTAGTAAACAGTAAAACTGGATAAGGCACAAATGTCCAGTGCAGTGATAAGATGTGGCTAAACAGCCAAAAGCAGAGGTAGAGTGCATAAGTATAAGTCCATCAGTAGGCACAAAAGGAAAACATGAGGTTGTCCTGTTGCTCAGTAGTATTCATAGTATTCGAGCAGTATCCGGCGTTCCACTCCTTCATTCCCCCCTTTTGATACTTGAACATCCATTCTGGTGGAGAGTATCACCTCCATGAACCCTGAAAAGGAAAGAAAGGACAAGGATAGTTAGCGAGGGAGGCAACAAGCAAGCCCTAAGCCCTTGCGCAGCCGGTGGTTGCTTCGCCGGGGTTGAGACGGAAGGCCCCTAGTGGAATCCCCCCCCCCTTTGTAGCCGGTCTTAAGCTGGCACAAGGGTACTGGCTCATTAAGTGACTCAGGAGGTGAAAAGTGCCCATCAGCCACAAGGTACTTCATCGTCAGCTTCATCAGACTGGGGAATGGGGGAGTACATTTGGAGAGCCATAAGTTGGGCAGCAGCACGGCGATCAGCGATGCTTTCCATGGTGGAGCGGAAGCACCTGAAAACCAAGGGGAGAGACAAAGGTATTAATAAGCAGGACAACAAGAACAGGCCACCCATGACGAGGAGGCCATGCAGGCTCCTGGAGGTTGGAAGCCAGTTGGTTAGGGAGGAAGTCCAATCCCACGCACTGTTCCAGGTCTGGACGGGGACGTGGGCTAATTTGACCATCCGGTCAGTTATTTCTCTGATGACATGGCTCTGGTCATCAATCTGTAAGCAGCAATTACTGAGGTTAAACTTGCCACACACCCCGCCCTCCTGGGCTAAGAGGTAGTCAAGAGCCAAGCGATTTTGGTAAACTGCGGTAATGAGCTTAGTGTTCTGTCGAGCTAGGATATTGAGGGCAAGGGCCGAATCGTTGGTAAGGATTTCGAGTACGGCCTGTAGGCGAATAATGCGATTTAGCATGTAGATAGGGGTACGGTACCCGTATGTACCATCTTCAGCCCATGTGGCCGGTCCATAGTAATGAATGATGCGTTCAGGCGGCCACTCGTTGTCTTTCCAATCTCCAATTTGGACTTTGGGCTTGATGTTTGGGAAAGACCGTTTACGTCTGGCAGGGTTATCAGGCCCCTTGTCCACGTATAGGGGGATACCCAAAGTTTCGCCGACTCGCAGGGGCAGAAGGAAAAAACTAGGTCGGACAGTGCCCAAGAGACAGGTACCGTACCAGCGGGCCGGGAGCTGTTCATAGGCCCTGCGTCCGCAGATATAGTAGTAGCCTGCCGGGGCTACCCACTTGAGGGAGGCGTTTCCTCCGTACGTCCATGTCGTGTTCAAGGTGGGTTCTGTCCAGATAGGCTCCGGGGCGGGCAGGTTGTCTGTTTGCCACCAGGTCGTCCGGCTTCCATTATACTGAAGAACCCCCGTGCAAGCGGAATCTCCCACTGGTACAGAGTAACGCTTCGATGGCGCTCGACTAGCGCAAAGGGTACCTATGATATTTGTTCTCAGGGCCCATTCGTACGGCTTCGGCCGCTGGGGAAAGGTAATGTTGGTGGTGTTGAGTGTATCCCATGTTTGCTGTCGAATCTCTCTCGCTTCCCAGGGCCATTGTTCACCCATGTCGGTGCCTCCACAGACGAAACAGTTGGCAATTCCCAGGGAGAGGGCAATGTTTTCAGCCAAGTTGAGGAACATATTCCGGGCTTCTGGGGAAATGGGGAATTTAGTCTCGGTCTGTTCAGCACGAGCGATTTCATCGAATACGTCTTGGTAGCCGACGACAGTAGTCTGGTAGTGCGTAGGAGGCTTCGTTTCGAGACTCTGATATATGGTAATATATGTCAACGGATCCATTCCTCCGCCGTCAATGCCGAGGCCCCACGTCCCCCTCCATGGCATGTCGTGTCCTCGAATGGGCCAGTCTAGGGACACATAGTTACCAGAACCTCGACGAAACTCGCCCAGGCCGGTACATCCAGCATATCCTCCTCCCGTATAAGCACATACTCGGTCCCAGCCCGAGGCTCGAGTGTCGCCGGCGCATGGGAGCCAAACCCACGGGGAGCAGCATCTCATGTCTGGACTGAAGGGGCAGACATACTTGTGGTCGTTAACATATGCCTTACGCCAACTCTGGCTGCCACACTTGCGAGACCAAGGGTGTTTGTCCATGGCGGCACAGACGTCGAAGGTTAGGGTTGCTACAGTTTGGATGCCACCGACAAGGATGCGAGTGGAATTTATGTAATATAGAATGCCATCTCCCTCGACTCCCGGAGGCCCGGCCACATACGCAGGGAGTCCTACGCTGAGGGTGACATTGTAGTATCTCGGCTTGGTAGGGCTATGGCAGATAGTGAGATTTCCTTGGAGGCATCTGTGGAACTGTTGGAGGCCATTCGGAGTAATGAGGGCACAAGTCGGGAGAAGCCGGCAATCGCCTTCCGGGGGCTGCGTCTGGTGAATGAGGGTGGTGACTAGGTGATATCCTCCCTCTATACGATGGCGCACGAGGCGCAAACATTCAGTGCAATTCAGGCTCAGGGTGGCAGGATAGCTCGGGACTGCACACAGGAGAAGGAAGATGGTCAGCATTATATATGTGGTGGGAGGTATCCGAGCTTTTGCAGCAAGAAGATAATGAGGCCCACGATGAAGGCTGCGATAAACAGAGAGCCAAAAACGCAGTGGGTCCAGAAGCTGAGTTCCTGTTGCTGGGCAGGCATGAATCTGGTGGTTCACGTCTTTCTTAGAGTCAGCCGTAATGGAGCGTCAGGATGTTGGTGCGCAGTCCAACGCTTCAGGGTGCTGCTAGTGGGAGCAGCAGGTTTCAGTCGGGTCCAATGTATCCACACTGGGCTTCCTGCAATTTTAACAGCGGTTGAGGTCGTTAGGAGAACAAGGGAGGGCCCCTTCCATTTGGGCTTTAGGCAGTCAGATTCATCCCACTCTTTTACCCAGACCTCATCTCCTACCCTGAACCGATGTGTGGGACTGGTGAGAACCAAGGGAGCTACTCTTTCAGTGTATTGCTGGATGTCTTGCACTACCTCATGTAATGCTTTCATCTGTTTCACTAAGGAACTCTCGCCCTGTATCTGCAAGGAGTCGGGAAAAGAGGGTAGTGGTGGTGGCCTAGCATACATCATCTCGTAAGGAGTGAGGCCGGTAGCCTTGGGGGTGCACCTAAGATGCAGCAAGGCCAGTGGGAGCAGGTCGGGCCATTTGGCTTTTGCTTCTTGGCATAGCTTGGCTAGCTGGTTCTTCAGGGATCGGTTAGCCCTCTCCACTACTCCACTGCTTTGGGGTCTCCAGGCACAATGCAACTTCCAATCGAGGCCCAGTCTGGTACTGAGCTGTTGTGTTACTTCGCTGGCGAAGGCGGGACCGTTGTCAGAGTTTATTTGCTTGGGGAGACCGTATCTGGGTAGGATTTGATGAAGCAATAGGGAGGTGACTTCTTTAGCCGTTTCCGTTCTAGTAGGCTGGGCTTCAATCCATCCGGTGTAGGTACACACGGCGACGAGGATAGCTTTGTAGCCTCGTGCCGGGGGCATGTGTGTGAAGTCAATCTGGCATACGTGGAAAGGGCTGGTGCCTCGGAGAACATGTCCTGGCATAGGGCCGGGCCCCGTTCGAGGGTTGTTCCGGGCACAAGTTGCGCATCGGCTGGAAGCGTTTTTGGTCCACAGGGATAGTTTGTTGATGTAGTAGGTCTTCTCAAGTAAGCGCCCCAGGGCGTCCCTGCCCAGGTGGGTGCGGTCGTGAGCCTCCTTGGCCACCGTCCAGGCCAAGGCTTCGGGTATCCATATGCGCCCATCCTGTAGTATCCACCAGCCATTGCGTGACTCCAGACCCTCTTGTTGGGCCCACTCCGTTTCTTGGGGGGTGTAGATAGGGGTCTCCGTAGGGAGCTGGACGACGAGTACGGGGTCAGAAGGGTGAGAGGAGTGGGGGAGCTGACTTGCCCTTTTTGCAGCGTCGTCTGCCCGCTGATTTCCCCGGGCGATAGGATCCGTTCTCCCGGTGTGGGCCCTACAGTGCATCACAGCCACCTTCTTCGGTTTCCATACTGACTCGAGTAACTGGCAGATCTCAGCGGCATTTGCAAGCCCTCTCCCCTCAGCTGTCAGAAATCCCCTCTCCTTGTACAAGGCTCCATGCACCTGGAGGGTGAGAAAAGCGTATTTGGAATCTGTGTAGATGTTAACAACTTTTCCTTCAGCCCACCGGAGGGCTCTGGTGAGAGCTATCAGTTCCGCCTTCTGGGCTGACGTTCCGGGCGGCAGAGCCATAGCCTCGATCACGTGGTCCTCAGACACAACAGCATAGCCAGCTCTTCGAATTCCCTCTATCACCTGGCTGCTTCCATCGGTAAAAAGGGTGATGCCCCCTTGCCAGGGTTGGTCCTTCAGGTCAGGTCTGCTTGAGTGCACAGTGGCCATTACCTCCTCACAGTCGTGGAGTGGTGATTCAGGGGCCGGAAGGAGGGTGGCGGGATTAAGGTTGGTTGTGTCCAGGATCCGCACCTCCGGATTTTCGCACAGGAGGGCTTGGTATTTGACCAATCGGGAGTTGGTCATCCATCTAGGTCCATGGCTCTCGAGTAGGCCGCGGATGGTGTGGGGTGTGGTCACAAAGAGTGTCTGGCCGAAGGTGAGCTTATTGGCCTCGTGTATCAGCAGACAGGCCGCCGCAATGCTTCGGAGGCAGCCCGGCCATCCTCGTGCCACATTGTCCATGCCCTTGGAGAGGTATGCTACAGGGCGTTGCCAGGTGCCGACCAGTTGGGTGAGGACTCCAAGTGCCAATCCCTTCTTTTCGTCGATGAACAAGTGGAACGGCTTAGTCACATCTGGCAGTCCGAGCGCTGGTGGGGCCGCAAGGGCATCCTTAAGGTCCTGAAGGGCTTTCAGTTCGCTTTTCTCCCACTGGAGATCTTGGCCCTCGAGTTCAGGCCCCTTCAGTTTGGCATACAAACTGTGGGTCAGGATAGCAAAATTGATGATCCAAATGCGGCAATATCCAGCGGCTCCGAGGAGTGCCCGCAATTCCTTCTTATTTGCAGGAGTGGGTTGGTCGCGGATGGCTTGGGTTCGGGGGGGTACCGAGCCTTCGGGTTCCTTCTCGGAGGCGGAAACCCAGGTATTCGACTTCGATCTCGCATATCTGGGCCTTCTTGCGACTGGCCCGGTACCCCTGGGCTTCCAGGGTTTTCAAGAGGTAAAGGGTAGCTTCTGCACAGTCCGTGTACGTTTCACGGGCCACCAACAGGTCATCCACGTATTGGACGACCGGCCCGTACTCGTCTTGGTACGTTTTCAGGTCCTGGGCAAGCTGGTCACCAAAGAGGGTGGGGGAGTTCTTGAACCCCTGAGGAAGCCGGGTCCATGTATATTGCTGCTTGGTTCCCGTCTGTAAGTCTTCCCACGTGAAGGCAAACAACTTCTGGCTGTCGGCAGCAAGGGGGATGGAGAAGAAGGCGTCCTTCAGATCAATGACACTATACCACTTGGTCTGGGATGGCACTTGGGCTAAGATGGAGTAGGGGTTTGGCACGAGGGCGACTATGTCGGCCACCTGGTTGTTGACCTTCCTTAAGTCCTGGACGGGTCTGTATTCGGATGTTCCTGGCTTCTTAACGGGCAACAATGGGGTATTCCATGCGGATCTGATTGGTTTAAGAACCCCCTGTTGAAGGAGTTTCTGTAGATGAGTGTGCATACTATGCCGGGCTGCATAGGGGACGTGGTATTGTCCTTGGTTGACAACTTGAGCATTCGGTTTGAGCTCAATTCAGATGGGGATAGCGTTAACGGCCAGTCCTCCGGGGTTCACTTCTGCCCATACATCAGGCACTTCATCCATTATGGCTCGCCTCTGCTGGGCAAAAGGGGTATTCTGGTCGTAACGGCAGTCGCCAGGTCCTACAGTTGAGGGAGCATGTAGTCTCCATTCTTCTCTTACTGGACAGATAAGTGTTACTGGCCGATCTTCAAAGCGAGCTTCCACTTCACCCGTGGTCTTGAACTTCAAGGTGGCCTGGAGCTTACAGAGCAGGTCTCGACCAATCAAGGGGACTGGGCATCCAGGGATGTGTATGAACTGATGAGACACCATCGTCCCTCCGATCTGGACTTGGCGCTCCTTGAGGAGGGGGGCCGCAAGGGATTTCCCGGAGGCTCCCACAATTGGTATAGTCTCTTTCGTGGCTGGGGCTATGGCGGTGGTGATAACAGATCGCTGGGCCCCCGTGTCTAGTAAGGCCTTCATAGACTCTGTCCCCACCCGAATTTCCACCAGAGGGTCAGTGGGGACTCTGCCCTCCCGGTGTCTTCATGCTGTGCTGTCTCGGGTAGCGTCCACAGCCATCTGCCATTCCCTCCGGTCATCCCGTCCTCTATCTCTTCGGCCCCTTCCCCGGCCTCGTCTGGGGGCCCCTGTACGGTCGCCCGTCTCCTCCTCTCTCTGCCGGTCCCATGGTTCCTCTTCTCTCGGGCTGTCCCGTATCTCCTCTGGACAATCAGCCCACCAGTGTCCTTCTTGTCGACAATTTGCACACTGGTTCCGTCCTATGGGGGACCGCGTTCCTCTGGTTCTTCTGCCCCTCCCCTTTGGTCTAGACCTCATCCGTTCTTCCAGCACCGTGGCCAACACATCTGCCTTCTCCCGCATCCGCCTGGTCGATTCCTTTCAGGCCTCCGTCTTCTCTTCCTGGTCGCGATATCCGAATACGCGATCAGCTATAGCTTTCAGTTGGCTGAGGCTCATCCCTTCGAACCCCTCCGTTCTCTGTAGCTTTCTTCGTATATCCGGTGCTGACTGGCTAACAAAACTCATAACCACGGTTGGGAGGTTCTTAGGGTCTTCGGGATTTATCGGGCTGTGCCTTCTGAATGCCTCCATAAGTCGTTCAAGGAAGTCCCCTGGACTCTCGTCCTTTTGTTGGACTACACTGTGGATTTTCCCCATGTTGGTAACCTTCTGCTTCCCTTTCTTTAAGGCGGTCAGGTACGCCTGCTGGTATCGGCGGATAAGGGTTTGGCCTTCAGCGGTTCGGTAGTCCCACGCAGGGGCAGCGATGGGCGCCTCCGTCTCTATTAGGTTCTGTAAGTTGGCATGGGTAGGGTTCGCATCCCGGACGGCTTGCTCCATATTTTGTTGTAAAAGGCGGCGTTCTTCAGTGGTCAGGATGTGGGCGCTCAACTGCCTAAGGTCTCCCCAAGTCGGATTATAACTGTATATAATGCCTTCCACCAGCTCTACCAACTGCTCGGGTTTCTGGTCGTAGGATGGCCCATGGAATTTCCAGTTATACAAGTCGGCACTTGAGAAGGGAACGTGGCTATAAACTGTTGATTCAATGGGCTGGCCCCCCCCTTCCACCGGGTTAGGGGTATAGGTGGTAGATTGTCGAACTGGAAATAAGTGGGTGGCTCCCCCTTTCCTACTCGAAGGGAGGGCATTGCGCGGACTCGATTGAGGGAATCGAGTAATGTTCTTCACAACCCGTTTACTCTTCCGTATGGTTGCGGGGCCAGGTGACTCAGGTGAGTCTGGACGGGACATCTCTCCGGCATCCGACTCTGACCCGGAAGCCTCAGCGTTATCCGGGCCCTCCTCCAGGCTCGCGATGTCGGGGTATATCGGGGCATATGGCGGTGGCGCGATGTCATCTTCGTATGCTTCCGCCGTAGCAAGTATCGGGGCTTTTGGAGGCTTCTTTTCGGGCAAACCCTGAACTTTCCCTGGGGTTTTCTTTGGGGGTTTCATTCTAGAAAGTGTGTTGGTCGTACTGGGCGTAGCTCCTGCCTTACCAATGGTAGCAGGGGGCGTGGTCTCAGTGGCTTCAGCGCTAGGGGCGGTAGGCCGTATGGGGGCGGTCCCTGCGGCCTTCGGGACGGCAGCGGTTGCCGAACTTTGGAGAGCGAAGGCATGGGTCGGCAGGGTTTTAAGTTTAGTTTTCCGGCCTTTTCTCTGCTTTACCAACATGAGGGCGGCCTTTTCTACCTTTCGTTGGGCCCAAGCCGGCGGATCCCGGACTACATCCAACCACGCTTCTATGTATGGAATGTCCTCGGGACAGCCTGGGTTTCCCTCGACTATAACAATATTCATGACCGCCGCCACTTTTTCATACTCGAATGACCCTTCCGGGGGCCATCCAGCAATTCCTAGCCCTGGCCACATAAATTGACATCTCTGTATCATCCCGGCCCTGCTACATTTATCTAGGTCGAACACTTCGCTAAAGTGTTCCGTCATTAAATCTAACGGTGAAGACCCACCCCCGCCCATCCTAACCTGAGTGCCAAAGGACAGGTGACGGACAAAGGGGGAAAGGGGCGGTGGAGGAGTAAGGGGTCTCGTTCCACCAGACACAGAAGGGTCAACACTCGGCCTGACCAGGACGCGGTCGCCCGGCCTGGAACTGCAAGCCCATTCACACACTTTCATACGCCACAAGAAACCCTCCCGTTCGCCGCTCGGTTTCGTCGTCGGAGCCTAGTGAGTTTCGGGACCTAGTCGTATACCAATAGTCCGTATTAGTCACTGGCTAAAAGAGGGTGATCACGCCTCTTCTTCGGTCCTTACTGGGCCGGTCACTACGTAGAGTATACTCGCCTGTCCGCCGGGGTCGCAGGCCGCGCCGTCGTACGCTTCTCTCTGAAATGGAAAAGGTGCCTTGTCGGAACCACACAGCCCCCTCTACAGTCAGGCGGAGTTGATCGGCCCTCCTCCGGGAGATGGACGCTGAAATCAGCGGTGGCCACTCACCACCTTCTCGGGTGGGGGTCGATGACCCGATCCGACCGCAGTGGGGGAGGGGAAGAATATAATCCGATTCCCCTTTCTACTTCTGTCCCATCTGGGTCGCCAATGAAACAGGTGGGGAATCAGGAGACGAAAGGCAAATTTTGGTTCCAAACAAGGCAACTTTATTGCTAGCAAGTGAACAGCACCGAGTAGTCTCGGGACACTGTGTGTCATAAACCATCTGACACTTACATTTATACTCCCCTACTGGGCCTGCGCATTTGGCCCCTTACACGTCACAACCGACATGCGCAGTAAACATTTGTAGTTCTTACAGTACAAAATTGTAGTCCCAGTACGTACACACGTCATAACACTGAAATGATACTGGCAAGAAAAACGAAACTTAGCAGCTTATTCTTGAACACACAATGCTCCTTTCTAGCACAGGAGATAAGGTTCGTTCGGCTCAGGAATGCAGGGCGGGGTGTCAGCACCCACCAAGGTCGTCTATTCAGATGGCGTTGCTACATGCAAGCTGGTCTTGTATAGGCCTTGCAAACTACTGTTACAAGCTATATGTCTAATAGCCCTGCATTCTGTCTTTACATTAGTAAACAGCAAACTTCTTTCGTTAGTAAACAGTAAAACTGGATAAGGCACAAATGTCCAGTGCAGTGATAAGGTGTGGCTAAACAGCCAAAAGCAGAGGTAGAGTGCATAAGTATAAGTCCATCAGTAGGCACAAAAGGAAAACATGAGGTTGTCCTGTTGCTCAGTAGTATTCATAGTATTCGAGCAGTATCCGGCGTTCCACTCCTTCAGGGGTACATGTGAAGGAGGGAGGAAGAGGGAGGAGACAGTGGATGAAAAGAGAGGAGGGGGCAAGAGAAGGGAATGAGGGGTGAAAGATGAAAGTAAGAGAGAAAAGCATATGAGTGTATTGAAGGGAAGGGTATACCACACACAGCTTACCCTGCTGTCCACCCACTTCCCAAACCCTCAGGGGACCAGCAGATGGTGAATGCCTAACCTGTTTATCTGTCTATTTTTAAAAATTAGGTAATACTGAGCTGTCTGAAGAACATAAGTACATAAGTATTGCCATACTGGAAAAGACCAAAGGTCCATCAAGCCCAGCATCCTGTTTCCAACAGTGGCTAATCCAGGTCACAAATACCCGGCAAGATCCCAAAAATAGGGGCCTGAGTTTAGTGGAGGGGTGGAGGCAGTACTGGAAACTTTATTTAATGTCCGTATTCAGCCACTGAATGGATGAATATTGCGGAAGGGCTGTCTGGTAAGGTTTGTCTCTTTGCGGATGATACTAAACTCTGCAACAGGGTGGACACCCTGGAGGATGTGAATGACATGAGGAAGGACCAGAGGAATGGACCGATATTTGGCAACTAAAGGTTTAATCCCAAAAAAATGCAGGGTCATGCTCTTGGGTCGCAAAAATCCGAGGGAAGTATAGGGGGTGTAGTGCTTCAGTGTGGGAAGGAAGAGCGGGACTTGGAGGTGATTGTGTCTGACGACCTTAAAGCTTTCAAACAGGTAGAAAAAGTGACGGCCAAAACCAGAAGGATGCTTGGGTGCATAAAGAGAGGCATGACCATGCACCTATGGAAAGATATAAACAGGATGGAGTCGGTCCAGAGGGCGGCTACGAAATTAGTAAGCAGTCTTGAATGCAAAAATTATAGGGACAGGCTTATGAACCTCAACATGTATACACTGGGAGAGAGGAGACATGATAGAAACGTTTAAATATTTCAAGGGCATTTATGTACAGGAAGAGAGCCTTTTTCAAATGAAGGAGAACTCTGGAATGAGGGGGCATGTGACAAAGTTAAGAGGGAATAGGCTTAGGAGTAACCTAAGGAAGTATTATTTCACAGAAAGGGTAATGGAGGCGTGGAATGGTCTCCCGGTGGAGGTGGTGGAGTCGAGGACTGTTCCAGAATTTTAAAAGACATGGGATAAGCATGTGGGATCGCTTAGGAACAGGAAGAATTAGGGGTTACAGAGGATGGGCAGACTGGATGGGTCATATGGCCTTTATCTGCCGTCATGTTTCTACGTTTCTGTGAGTTTATCTGTTTTAATTTAGGGCAGCCAAATAGTGGGCCTAAATCATATGGATAATTGGTCAGTGACAGTCACTGCTTAGGTTTATATTTTGCAGCACTAGGCAAATGGATAGTGCTGTTGAGTGTATGTACAGTATAAAGTTAAGTGCCAGGGCCAGCATTAAATTGTATATGTAAGCTGCCTTAGATGACTATCAGGCCCTTTGTGTGTTTTGGGAAAAATGCTCAGCACATAGGTGCATTTTCTCCCCTTTATCTAGGGGATCTAGCAGGTGGCATAATTTTAGTACTTGTAGCTTAAACTTTATAAAACTGCCATGTGAAGAGAAGAGGATTCCGTTCTGGGATACAGGTTTTCAAAGGGAAAGAGTTCTTTAGAATGCCTGAATCGGTTCTCCCCGCTAAAAACAAACAAAAAAAAAAACCCTCCTGTGGTAGTTGGTTTCTGTAGATATAGCTGTTGTGTGACAGGAAATACAATGTATGAATGGGACCATTTTGAAATCCTATGGCAAGTTTCAGCCTGGTAGGTAGGTACATTTCACCTGCAGGACTGCAAACCGAGTTTCAGAGGAAAACCCTGTGTGAGGTTTCATTTTGAAAATGAAGGGATTGGCTGTAGAGTTTACTTTTGCTTTTCCGCAGTGGAGTTTTTCACTGCTGTAACCACCACGGTTACTTCAAAATTAAATTTCTTGCGTGAAGTTACTGCTTCTGCCCTCCTGGCACCCCCAGAGCCACAGGTACGTTTATCTGCAGAGGGCAGTTGCAGTTTTTGTCAGCCCTTTATATGCGGATGTAGGCATGCTACAGATGTCCAAGACCCTCTGGGGTTTAAGTGAAGACAGGGGATTTGCTTAGTTTGGAATTACTGAATTTTCATTTGTCACCTGACAGGAACACTATCGCAGTGCTGCTTATGTATTTTCTTTCTTCAATAACTACTACTGTACAATTAAGAGCGTATATTTCCTTTTTCAGTGATTCAGGCCCTGAGGACTTTCAGATCTAGCCAGCCCTGGGGCATTACACAGTTTTAAAGCCACTTTCTAACAGATATTCCTGGTTTCTTATATGTAGGTGCTATGTGAGTAACTGGGATAAGGGGGGGGGGGGAGGTTAATCAGTTCTAGACATCCATGAATGCTACAAAGTGTGCATGGGATATATAGCTAAGAATACATATTTTGCTCAAACTGATAGCATTAGACAACTGCTGAGAAACACATTCTGGTTTTCATATTCTGTTCCCACTGTGAAATTCTAGAGTAAGGTGGTGATTTTGACAATGACCATACGTAGCTGGGAAAGTCCTCTTATTATTTGAATTAGGGAAGAAACTCCTGGCCCCTCCATCATGAGAGAGTTTTGATGTGAAATTGAGCTGTTCAGAAGGTGCTGCTGCACAGATATCCTCTGATATGAAGAGTATTCAGGAAAGAGTGAGTTTTTTTTTTCTTTAAGCAAGTGTGTACGGCATAAATCTGCAAATAATTTCCTTTTTTACAAAATTAAGATATTAGATAAAGAAATATATAAGCTGAAAAAGTCTATAAGGTATGAAACCCTAAAAAGCAAGAAATGGAGTTGAAAAATAGACACGTTGCTATTTTGAAAAATGTAGGTGGTAGTATCACCAGATCCCCAAGATGACGAGCACTCTTATGTGTATTTAGGCTGGTAGAAGACAAACATTTTAATTTAAACTTGTTTTTTTATCCACAGTGGAGTTTGAGCTTGAGGGATGTTCTAGGAGGGCACAGAATTGTGAACAGTGGTAGTCAAGACAGGAACTCAACTGTGATCAATGATGTAGACAGAGCAGTATTGTGACCTTGCCGTGTATTTAGTGACATAGGCAAAGGAAGACTACAGCTTCATCCTTGGAAATGTCATTTGAGCGATAATGCCATCACGTGGTAACATCTGTTAAATGTTAGCCTGCTCTAAACATGTAAGCAGTGAGTGAATTCTAGCTAAAAAGCTGCATGCTTACTTGACAGTGCTGGCCACCTCTGTTTTGCTTATGTTAAAATATGGCATTGGTGTGCGCTGTGCAAGAGGCAACACTGGAATTGTGGACTTCTTGATCTGGTTTCTCTGTTTTAGGTGTACAGGTGATGCTACCAAACTTGGCCATCTCTTAAGAGTCCTTTTTCTTACTGCTTGGCCTGGGGTTGATGAAGTGATGACTTTTCTCTCCCCCCCCCCCCCCCCCTCTTCTATTTGTCAGAGCGAGTGAAGATGAGGAAAAGCAAAGAAGTCCTGTGAAAGTGTCCAGTAAAGTAAGTTCCCCTTTCTATTGTTTCTTCTGCTGTGAATGGCAATCAAGTTGGTATTTCTTTAACCCTTTTGACATGAATATGTACAGGAGTACATGTGATGTGAAATAGCCAGCACTCTGCATAAAATGGATAACTGCATCTTTCTGTAGCATGTCTGCCATGAAGTTGTTTGCATTTTGTGGAAGGGTTGTATGCTCCCAAAAGTGGCTGATCTTACTTGTTCAGGATTGCTGATGTCAGTGACTGAAACAATTATTCTGTTTATCTTGAAGCCTGGAAGGTTTTTTTTTTTTTTTTTTTAAACCAAGGGAGCATAATGGACTGTGAAAATCTGGATTTTTTAAAATTATTTCTATTAACTGCTAAAAATAGCTGCCCAGTTACAGAGTAATTTGAAGAAAGTTTAACTTTTAGTCACAGGGACTTCATAATTTTGGGCTTTACAAGTTTCTTACTGTTATCTCAGGCTTCCAGTTTGCTCAAAACATAGAGGATTCATGCCCTGATGCTCAAACCTCCAGCACTGTTCCGAATAGTGGCGTAAAAATACCACCGGAACAGCACAGAAAAACGCCCTAATGCTAAACGCTAATGGGATGCAAATATAGGCACGCTCGCAGTGTTGAGCATTAGGGAGTTCGGCAGGAGGATTGTGCTTGGAGCACGCGCAGAAGAGTTTCGCGTTAAGCTCGGCTCCTGTGCACATTCACCTGGTGAAACCCGAATTTGAAGCACACATTTGTGCCTGTTTTCTGCTACCTAAATATGTGTTTTTAATTATTTTTTTCAGCTTGGGTGCTTAGATTTAGATGCAGGAAATAGACGCCAATGTGTGCTTTCACTGGGTGTTTGTTAGCATGGGCGCTTTAAATTTAGACGCAGGAAAGAGGCACCAGTATGGTGGGGTCTGCTGTTTCTCACAACCAGCGCTTAAGGGCTTGCATGGGCTTCCTTCTAAACATAGTAACATAGTAGATGACGGCAGAAAAAGACCTGCATGGTCCATCCAGTCTGCCCAACAAGATAAACTCATATGTGTATACCTTACCTTGATTTGTACCTGCCTTTTTCAGGGCACAGACCGTACAAGTCTGCCCAGCAGTATTTCCCACTTCCCAACCACCAGTCCCGCCTCCCATCACCGGCTTTGACACAGACCGTATAAGTCTGCCATCCACTATCCTCGCCTCCCAACCACCAACCTCTCTTCCCCCACCTGCTCCGCCACCCAATTTCGGCTAAGCTGAGGATCCATTCCTACTGCATAGGATTCCTTTATGCATATCCCACGCATGTTTGAATTCTGTTACCGTTTTCATCTCCACCACCTCCCACGGGAGGGCATTCCAAGCATCCACCACCCTCTCCGTGAAAAAATACTTCCTGACATCTTTTTTGAGTCTGCCCCCTTCGATCTCATTTCATGTCCTCTCGTTCTACCGCCTTCCCATCTCCGGAAAAGATTTTTTTGCGGATTAATACCTTTCAAGTATTTGAACGTCTGTATCATGTCACCCCTGTTCCTCCTTTCCTCCAGGGTATACATGTTCAGGTCAGCAAGTCTCTGCTCATACGTCTAGAAATGCAAATCCCATACCATTCTCGTAGCTTTTCTTTGCACTGCTTCCATTTTTTTAACATCCTTCGCAAGGTACGGCCTCCAAAACTGAACACATACTCCAGGTGGGGCCTCACCAACGACTTATACAGAGGCATCAACACTTCCATTTACCACTTTCCATTTACCACCACCCTCTGTTGTCTGTCCGTCAACCAGTTCCTAATCCAGTTCACCACTTCGGGACCTATCTTCAGCCCATCTAGTGACCTGGCGTTATTTTTCTACAGTGGAAAGGCAGTTTTGTTTCAGGCGTTCTTTTCTGAGCATTGGGGAGGAATGCAAAATGATCATTAACATGAGCTTGACTACATTTGCATGCTATCTGCACTAAGACCTGGCACGCTCGTTTGCCATACTATACCCCTCTGAACATTCTGCACAGGTAAATGTGGGTTCTAGTACGGCACTAATAGCCTCTGGCGCCCAAGTTTACTTTTGAGCATCGGCGGCCCCAGTGCCTTCATTTTGACTCTACCTGGGGTTTTTATTCCCATTTCCAATTCTCAGTCATTGCCCTGATGGTCCTTCAGCAGATTGCATCTCCCTTTTCTCATGTTATTTACTTATTTATTTTTGTTATATTTGTACCCTGCGCTTTCCCACTCATGGCAGGCTCAATGCAGCTTACATGGGGCAATGGAGGGTTAAGTGACTTGCCCAGAGTCACAAGGAGCTGCCTGTGCCTGAAGTGGGAATTGAACTCAGTTTCTCAGTTCCCCAGGACCAAAGTCCACCACCCTAACCACTAGGCCACTCCTCCACTCCTTTTTCTTCAAGCACTTATACACAACCCTTTTTTACATGAGTTTGGCCATTAGCTGGTAAAGGCCCTTCCCTTTCCCTGTTGTCCCAGTGCTGTGAACTGTATCTCTTTAGTATTCATGACTGGAGCTGGGCTTAAAGGGGAGAAAAAAGGGGGATGCCTTCTCAGAGTCAGTGCAAGGGTATTAGGTACCATAGGCAAAACTTTAGCCTCCCCCTGCCCCCAAATTAATGCTTAGACTCCTTGCCCCCCCCCCCCCCCCCGCAACAATCGTGATCACTCTTACCACTATTCCCAGAATAATTGGGGTAAATGAGCTGCTTGAAAACTTAAGTACCACCCCTCCCCCTGCTACTAGAAATACTTGCTGTTTCTTTGAGTTTGGTTGTCAGAATATATTGTTTGCCTTGAATGTAGCTGGTCTGTTCTGCCTACCCCCCCCCCCCCCCCCCCCCCCCACAAAGTGTGTCTTCTAGGTTACTGCTTAGTCCTGCCTATTGGTTCTACTGGACCCAGGTCTGTTCTAATGTGATCCCAGATTTTTCTAGAAACAAAGGCAAACATGATTTGAAAAGCCTTAAGTATATCCTAAGAAAATGATCTTATCCTTTTTTTTGCCCCTCCTACCTCATCCTCCTTTATTTTCCTTTTCTTTTTATTTCCTTGTCCTACCTTCTAAAGGTTCACTGTTATGGGAAGATATCCCATGGACAGACTTCTCCTCTTTTCCTTGTCCCCTGCCCAAGCACACATGCTTAGCAGTGTATCTTGCACAGAGCTGACTCATTTGTGGCTTTTCTTTGATCTGAATTTGGCTGACAGTCAATTTGGATAAGACCTGAAATTACAGTGCTCCAAGCCAAATGCATGCTCCAGGTGTGCAAGGGAGGGGGTGCTGGGAAGAGGAGGGCTAAGGGAGCTGGAGAGACAGAGGGGGAGAATAAGGAGGATGTGTGGGACAAGAGGGGTCGGCAAAGAAGTTTGAAAGTAGGAGAACACTGGGACAGGGAGGAAGAGAGAGAGAGAGAGACAGTTGGTAGGTAGATGGTGTCCAGGTTTACTGGTTCTACATGGAGGAACTTTTAATCAACACAATAAATTAGCGTAAAATTGTGTTATCTTTATTGGGTTTACTTCCTCCCCATTCTTCATTCACACGATAGCTCCTCATATGTACAAGCTGTAATGCTGTGATGTGAAGACCAGTTTGAGTCATCCAAGATTTTACAACACCAGGTATCAGGTAGCCCTGATTTTTTTAAACCTGGTTTTTAGGTGTTTCACAGAAAACAAGAGCGCCTGTTGAGGCTGTCTCTATGCATTTAAGCACACATGTGCAGCTGCATACATGCAGAGCAAAGGTGCTAAAAATTGCCGGGGCAATGCTTACCCCAGTCTCCATTACCCAAAGTGCAGTTGGCATGGGAGTGAGGAGCAGGTTAGTGGGAAAGGAAGATAGAAATGGAGAATGGGCAGGGGAAGAATTAAAAAAAAAAAAAGAAAAGAAAACAGATTGCAGGAGAGGGAAAGAGTGAGAGAAGAGATAGGAGAAGTGGAAATAAAATAAGAGCAGTGCTGCTCAAACTCTTACCCAGTAGGATCCTCTTTTAAGAACTAAATATTTACACGACTTCCTGGTGATGAAAACTAAATAGCAGGTCTCCAACTTCTCTTTTGCTCAGGAAGGCAGGAGAATATCAGTGGAGACAACACTGGCAACCGTTAGCGTAGATCCCAATATTCCGAATAGTTTCTAGTCCAACAGGAAACTTACTTGGGAGGATGCAAGGATGTATATTTTCACTGGCTTACAGTATCCATGCTGATTACAGGAATAGGAAGTCCAGAGGGAGGGTGAGTGGCCTTGTTTCTGGGACTCTATCTGCTCATGACGTGACCTTGTTTGGGAACTACAGCAGTAGAGAGTTTGGGAGGGGTGGGTGGGTAAGATCATGCTCTCACACATATGCACAAAGGCACCTACACAACCCTTTACATGCTACCTACACAACCCTTTACATGCTGCCTGCACTCTTCCACCACACATAACACACACCCTAACTACCCATCTCATATACAAATAAACATTTGTCTCGCATCTCCCCTAGACACAAATTTTCCTCAACCCCCTCCAGTGCAAATGTGCACACTTCTCCTCCTCCCCAACACATACATACAACATAGATGGCACCTTGCCACCGTCAGGGGCATATGGATAGTACAGCCTCCCTGTTGACAATACTACCAACTGCCCTACTGAACTACAGTCCAGCAGACCTCTTTCTACTGAGCCACCTACACGGACATATCAGAATTTGCCAATGGAGGAAAGGGGAAATGCCATCGTGTTTCCCTCATGTTAAAATATTTGACATTAAGGTTCTCAGATGTTCATAATGTTTTCTAATGTTTTAATGTAAAAGATGGTGGCTATCGTAAACTGAGCCTTCAGTGAATGCATATAAGAGATTCTGTGATCAGAAGTGCCTATTTGTCCATATGCAAGAGAACTTGTTGCCCTCATTTGTTGAAACTAATCAGACAAAGAAAATGGCAATAAGGAATGACATGGTAGATGAGCCATACATTCTTTTAAAGCATTATTCTGAGAGGTATTATCAGAGACTCGTGTTGCTGAGCTAAGTGCGTGGTTATATCCCCAGGGCTTTTACCCTTTGTGAGCTTAATCACATACATTTGATTTTGTTAGCAGTTTTGAGGTTTTGGTTCATATATCTTTATCTCTTCTTGCAGGCTAAACCATGGGTGCTATAGAGAACATATTATAGATGTACAAAGGGCTGAATATAGGTGCAGGAAAGATTGATGGATGACACAGATATGGATGCCTAGCTGTAGGTGAAGCAGAGAATAGGCTCAGGAAGGGCAGGCGAAGGAGGGATATGCTTCAAGCCTTAGGAATAGAAGAGATGAACATAAAGGACTGCACAGAAGAAAAGGAGCATACTGGGATTCTGTGTATGAGGAGGGGGGTGTACGCTTACATGGAAGTATAGAAACAAAGAAAAATAAAGACCATATGGGCTATCCAGTCTGCCCATCTGTGCCATCTACTATCTCCTCTTCTTCCTTAGAGATCTGTATTTGTCCCAAGCTTTCCTGCATTCATATACATTCTTAATCTCCACTACCTCCACTGGGAGGCCATTCTTTGCATTTGCCACCCTTTCTGTGAAGAAGTATTTCTTAGGTTACTCCCGAGTCTGTCCCCTTTCACCTTCATCCTATGCTCCTTCATTCCAGAGCTTGCCTTTTTTTTTTTTTTTCAACATTTGATTATGAATAAAAGCAGAAACAGCAAAAAACAGTAACTCAGCAGCCAGTCCAAACAAAGAAAGGAACCCTCCCCATGTACACCCAGCCCCCTCCTCCAGTGTGCTGTGGTGCCATCAATAGTGTTCCCAGACCAGAATGGGATCTCCACTTTTCATAAAGTTGCCAAATTTTGGAAAAAGACAGCAGACATCTCAAAGTTTGGAAGTCTGCTTTTTGAAGAATATGAGACACAGCAGGCAAATATTTTTGTTTCCAGTTCCATGCCAGTGCTAGCTTAGCTGCCATAAACAGATGAATTGCCATCAGAATCAAAGCCTGTTGCACTAACCATTGGGCTACTCCTCCACTCTACATTATTTCTCAATGCCTGTAATTGCTTCTGCTTGCTTCTCAAGGCCCACCTCCGTACCAGCAATTTGCTTACCCAAGTCCATGATCTCACTTCTCAACTGTAAGCTCCAAACGAACCACTTTATGGTCCTTTTTTATTTCCTGAAGCCATGTGCAGACTGTCACCATGAGATCCTCTGCTACCATCTGGAGTGGTGTGGTTACAGAAGGGATACATCAGCTGAAACTGTCTGGAGCTCCTCTGTGCTTTCTCCTCCGTACTCGTGGGCTAGGCCCAAAGCCGCTGTATGTTGCTGGGAGGCATAATCCTGTAGGTTCACTGCACGTAGATGGGATGAGATTATTTCAATCACTCCACTGGCGTTTGACTAAAGATAATCAGCACTATTCCAGTACTCTGTGCCTGGGATGGCCATGGGGGCTGCTGATGTTAATCCGACAGCAGAGGTCTCCTTGCTCAAGCAGCCAACAGAGATGGTGATGTCACTTCCTTCCCATTCCAGAGAGACTTGTCTTCTGTGCATTTATGCCATGGAGGTATTTAAATGTTTCTATCATATTTCCCTTCTCATGCTTTATTTCAACATATATTGAGATCTTTGTCCCCATATGCTTTATGATGAAGATCACTGACCATTTTAGTAGATGCCCTCTGGGACTGACTCCATCCTGTTTATATGTTGAAGGTGCAGCCTCCAGAACTGTACACAGTACTCTAAATAATGTATCACCAGAGACCTTACACAGTGGCATTGTTACCTCCTTTTCCTATGCACCCAAGCATCCTTGTGGCTTTTTCTATCACCTTTTCTACTCGTTTAGCCACCTTACGATGATCATATATGATCACCCCGAAGTCCTACTCCTCTTTTGTTTGCAGAAGTACTTCACCCCCTAAACTGTACTTCTTCTAGTTTTTGTAGCCTAAATGCATGACCCTGCATTTTATAGCATTAAATCTTAGCTACCAAATTCTAGACTGTTCGAGCTTTGCTTAGTCCCTCCTCATGTTTACACCTTCAGGGGTGTCTACTCATTGCAGAGTTTGGTATAATCCGCAAAGAGGCAAACTTGAGAGTGAAGGGCATATAGTAGTATGTAGGGACCTATTCTGTGGAATTTCTCAAGCAGGCCCAATCCTCTGCACATTGCTAGTGGCAGGCACTGTTGTGCTCCTGGTGCTGCTTTTTCATTTCAGTTATTGCTTTTACGCCACCATTCCTGCAGGCGAAGGCTGCTCACTGTGATGCACAGTCTTGAATGAAACATTCTGTAATGGATGTCTTCAGCGAAGCTGCAGGGAGGGAGATTGAGAAACACCAACAGGAAATTTCTTCACAGAGAGTGGTGGATGCCTGGAATGCCCTCCCAAATGAGATTCTGAAGACAAAACAGTAATGGAGTTGAAAAAGGTGTGGGATAAACATAGAGGTTTCATGAAGGAGATACCAAGCATGATTGCCTCACTTCAGAAAAGCAGTGAAATATCTTTTTGCATTTCAAAGAGATGGGAATAAACTTCATGGAGCAAGCAGTTACCATCCCTAAATGAAAGCATTAGGGAGTAACTGCATGGAGTGGCAGTTACCACCCTATCCTCTAAGCTGTCTACAGTATAATATAATCACATTCCAAAACAACCGTTGTTCATTTACTATTAAATCTTTATTCAAAAATTATACTTATACATTTCACTTCATTATCCATTTACTTGTCATAAAATCCACATTACAACCCCATACTACATTCTACATACCCCATACTACGTTCACTCCACTCACTCTAACCTTCATACATAATATACACTCTCATTATTATTGCACAAATACTATTCCGTTATCCACAATTAACATCAAGGATAGCAGTGGCCATATAATCAAACAGTAACAATGCTATAGAATGGTATGCTTATTAGCTGTATGTATTTGAATCTTGTAGGCAAAGTTCTTTCAATTAGTGACCAATATTCGCCAAAATATTTTGACCAATCCACAAATTCATATACCACCAGCAATCCACTCAATATAGTATAGATTCCATCTTCAAACAGCTGTAATAGGTCCACTTTACTTCACTCACTCCCCGATGTTCTCCTTTAATATCCTTCAATATCCTTTAGAAAAAACAGGCTTCAGTTCATATTTTATGCTCCATAAATCATTCCTCCGCTGCATATATAATATCCCATCAACGGACCATGCCGTCAAAGTGTCTCTGATCTCTTCAGCTGAAAGCGTCACAGGTTTTAACTTTATAGCGATTCACTTTTTCATCAATAGGACCCTATACACACGTGTTTTGCTCTTCCGAGCGTCTTCAGGGGTCAGATTCTAAATGGACAACAATACGCTATTAAGTTCCTAATACAAATCTACCAACTTATAAACAGCTAAAATCATGCTTACTGGCTATCGCAGGCAATTGAGATCCCAAAAAAAAGCAGTCACTCACCGGGTCGTCACACAGGACGCCCACACATGTGCACTGGCTTAGTCTGGATGCAGTATTTAACCATCACCATTAAAGACTTAACCATTCAATTTCCTTGTTAAGACCTTTTGGAGTGACCGTGCCCCACCTAAAAATTAACTGTTGCTCTTTACCTAGCAACGTACGTGAGATATTCCCTCCTCTATCAGATTTCACCTGATTCAATACGACAAAATGTAAATCTTGTAACGTATGGCCCTTAAGTTGCCAATGAGACACTATAGGTGCTTCCTTACGACCAGTACATACTACTACTACTATTTAACATTTCTAGAGCGCTACTAGGGTTACGCAGCGCTGTACAAAATAAACAAAGAAGGACGGTCCCTGCTCAAAGGAGCTTACAATCTAAAGAACGAAATGTCAAGTTGGGCAGTCTAGATTTCCTGGGTAGAGGTGTAGAGGTTAGGTGCCGAAGGCGACATTGAAGAGGTGGGCTTTAAGCAGAGATTTGAAGATGGGCAGGGAGGGGGCCTGACGTATGGGCTCGGGGAGTTTGTTCCACGCGTGGGGTGAGGCGAGGCAGAACGGGCGGAGCCTGGAGTTGGCGGTGGTGGAGAAGGGTACTGAAAGGAGGGATTTGTCTTGAGAGCGGAGGTTACGGGTAGGAACGTAAGGGGAGATGAGGGTTGAGAGGTAAGGAGGGGCTGCAGATAGAGTACATTTGTAGGTTAGTAGCAGAAGCTTGAATTGAATGCGGTACCTGATCGGAAGCCAATGAAGTGACTTGAGGAGAGGGGTGATATGAGTGTATCGGTTCAGGCGGAAGATAAGGCGTGCAGCAGAATTCTGAACGGATTGAAGGGGGGATAGGTGGCTAAGTGGAAGACCAGTGAGGAGTAGGTTGCAGAATTCTGCCACGGTACTGCACTCACATGTTTCACCCATGCTGTCTCCAGCTTTCCCTTTGTCTCCCTCATCTGTTCTTTTCATCTCCCCACTCTCCCTCCACCCCTGAGCATGCTCCCGCCCTCTCTCGTTCATTACCTCTCCTTTCCCTCCTTCCCCGATGCTGTACACAAATGCAAGAGGAGGCCAAGTGCTGACCGTCGGATCCATTCCTATCACTCTAGTCTGCTGCACTGGCTGAAAGTGGAACCACGACAAGGCTCTACGGTGTCCCCAACGGTTCAAATAAATTCAGCCGTGAGATGTTGAGCAATACGTGCTTTAATTTTCTGAGTTGTTTGCCCAATATACCATAGCTTACAAGGGCATTGAATCCCATAAATGCAGTTGTTAGTGTTAGTCAGAAAGTTCCCTAACTGGCGAATATTGGTCACTAATTGAAAGAACTTTGCCTACAAGATTCAAATACATACAGCTAATAAGCATACCATTCTATAGCATTGTTACTGTTTGATTATATGGCCACTGCTATCCTTGATGTTAATTGTGGATAACGGAATAGTATTTGTGCAATAATAATAAGAGTGTATATTATGTGTGAAGGTTAGAGTGAGTGGAGTGAATGTAGTATGGGGAAGTGTTTGGGTTGTAATGTGGATTTTATGACAAGTAAATGGATAATGAAGTGAAATGTTTAAGTGCAATATTTGAATAAAGATTTAATAGTAAATGAACAACGGTTGTTTTGGAATGTGTATGTACACTTACTACAACTAATTGTAATTGTTTTGACCTATTTTTGGAATACAGTATAATATAATAAAACTTATATTCTGGTGCTCTCCAAAAAGTACTTCAGGTCAGATTACGATAAAAGAAAAATAGATAGAAAAATAGATATTTCTAGAAGTTAAAATAAAATTGAAAACATTAGCCAAACTAACTAAAAAATGTCTGAAAGAGATTTTAGTTTTCTCTGAAAACTCATTTACTGGGCTCCAGATTTAACAGGGGGAAGAGAATTCCAGCATAAGGCTACTTTGTAAGAAAATGAGCATTTTATTTAAAACTAGGTAAAAGGGCCCGTTTCTGACACAATTGAAACGGGCGCTAGCAAGGTTTTCCTCGGAGTGTGTGTGTTTTACAGAGTGTGAGTGAGTGTGTGATAGAGAGTGAATGTGTGAGTGTGTGTGACAGAGAGAGTGAGACTGTGTGTGAGAATGAGTGTGTGTGCTAGGGGCCCCCTCCCACCCACCCAGTTCCAGGGTTATTGCCCCCCTCTCCCCCTCCCAGTTTCAGGGTCCGCCTGGCCCCCCTCCCAGTTTCAGGGTCTGCCTGGCCCCCTCCAAGTTCCAGGGTCATTGCCCCCCTCCCACCCACCCACTCAGTTCCAGGGTCGTTGCCCCCCCTCTCTCCCTCCCAGTTCCAGGTTAGTTGCCCCCCCTTCCCCCCCTCCAGCCACCCTGTGATGTTTAAGTGAAAAATTAGGGAGCTGTGAGTGTGCGTGTGTGAGAATGACAGTGTGTGCCAAGGGCCCCCTCCCTCCCAATTTCAGGGTCCACCCGCCCCCCCTCCAAGTTCCAGGGTCCGCCCTCCCTCCCACCCACCCAGTTCCAGGGTCGTCACCCCCCGTCCCTCCCAGTTTCAGGGTCCGCTTGGCCCCCCTCCAAGTTCCAGGGTCCGCTCTCCCTCCCAGTTCCAGGATAGTTGCTCCCCTCTCCCCCCCCCCCCCCCCCTTCAGCCACCCTGCGATGTTTAAGTGAAAAATTAAGGAGCTGTGTAGTGTAACAAAACGCATCTGCAGCGTTGTGAAGCTGACTCAGTGGCTTCATTGAAGTGAAGGGTTGGTAAGGTTCGTCAGATTCGTGAGTCTGTCACCATCTCTCTTGGCCCGGCCCTCGCGCCTCTGATAGGTCCGCCGCCCTCGACGTCAAAACGTGATGACGTCAAAACGTGATGACTTCGAGGGCAGCAGACCTATCAGAGGCACGAGGGCGGGGCCGAGAGAGATGGTGACAGACTCACGAATCTGACGTACCTTACGAACCCTTCACTTCAGTGAAGCCATGGAGTCAGCTTCAGAACGTTGGAGGTGTTTTTTTATTATAGTAGAGATGGTTTCTTTTGCTGATGGAAAATGTAGCATCTGAAGGATCTGTCTAGATGGGCATTTTGGTCTTTATCTGCTGTCATCTACTATGTTACTGTAAAAGTGAAAAATGACATAATTCCACTACCCATACACACAGCGCTGCCAGTTTCTGGCTTTGCAAAGAGAGATCAGGAGGGTAAGCCATTGGAAAGCAGCAAGCTGTTCATTGTTGAGTCCTATTCTCACTTCAGGTGTGCTGTTTTGGCATTGTGCCTGCAGCCACCCAAAGAACAGAGAGAGCCTGCAGTGTTGTAGCACTCTGATGAAAAGAGACCTCCGTTCAGTCCTGTCATACTTTGCTCTTATCTGCACTAGATAAAATACCTGACACTGGCTGTTTAATATTCAGATGTGAGTAGTGATGTAATTCCATTTCCCTTTACTCAGTAAGCATTCCAACTTGTTGAGGCATTACTATTTTCTGCCCCAAAGCAGAAAGCTAAAATTTCAGAGTGTGGTGTCATTGCCCACTGAAATGGACAAGCCAGGTTTTTAGTTGTGCATTGCAGCTGATCCTGTAGTAATGTGCTGAATGGTCATTTGGGAGCAGCAAAAAGCACAAATGAGCTTTCAGTAGTGGAACAATGGAGAGTCCTTTAATTAAATAGACCTGACATGGGCTGTGTTTCGGAGCAAACTGCGTCTGTCTCAGGGGTCTGATAAAAAATAACATAAGCATATGTATAGAATAGAATGAAAAATATCTAAATGTGACTGAATTGTGTCCATGCATCAAATATATACATCACAATTGAATCTTACATATCAGTGATACACGTGAATAGATGTACATCATATTCAAAATTGGGAATACATGTTCTAAACATATGAGAAATAAGTTAAGTGACAAAAATCATCATTAAATAAATGAACAAATAAATATGTTGATACTATATAAAAAAATACAAAATCAATAAAATCAATTACATATACATACTAAAAGTGATCAACTAATGGAATGTGTTAGAATCTGCATGTCTTACCAAAGTAATTCTCTCAGCGAGTGCAAATAAAAATCCAAAAAGGGGTGTTCAAAACAACTATAAAAGCAGCATAAAAAAGGAAATTAGATCTTACAGATACCAGACAAAAACATAAGCTGTGTTGAATAAGCTGTGCACTGTGATACTTCGTAATATCCAAAGGTATCTTTAAAAAATACTGCTCTGAGACATCGTAAAATGCCATCAATAAGTGATCTGTGTACAATAATAAAAAAAATGCTACAATGTTAAATATCCTACCTTCTATGCTTATGCTGTAATCTTTGATATCCTACCTACAAAAATAATGTGACTGAAACTTCTGAAAACATGAGTGGATGGCAACACACACCAAATAGAAATGGCGCCATCTCTGAAAAAACTCTTTGAGGCGCCACAGCACCTATACTTATATTGCTATTCTGACGCAAAAACTTCATGCAGCCGCAATACATGACCAATCTTACAACAAAACACTGTTCAGCTATATAGAAACATACTTAAAATACACATGAAGGTACAGATAAAAAAAAACTGTGCTGTGTTGATAAACTGTAGAATGAAAAGTATGTAAAAATACTTGTTAATACAAAGGTAATTACTGTCACTCACATAATAAACTAAATAAAACATATGTAGCAAAATAGATTTACAAAAATGTCATACAGCTTTCAGTGATAATGAGCCACAGAACAAACAAAAACGTATTCTTGCACATTCAAGGCTTCCAACAAACAGCCAGAAATGAAAGAAAAGCACACAGAAGACTTGTCAGACGTAATGAGGTAGGATATGATGTAACATGGCACTCGTCAAGTAAATGAAAGAGCATCGCACAGACAGAAGACAGTATCAAAATTGATGAAATAAAATATAATAGGCAAATGAATGAATAGAAATGGAAAATGCATGCACACAATCCATTTCAGACTAGATAAAGTGAAATGTAGTATGACTGCACTTGTCAAATGGTTGAAAGAATGAGGAAATTTACAGGCTATATATTAGTATACTTGTAGATTGTAATATAATGAACAATATCCACATGTAAGCTATTACTTCCATACTTAAGTACTTATGTAATATGCTAATTTATTTGATATTAATACAAAAGCATACCATGTCGGGTGAAAACACAAATATTAAAGCTAAAAAGTGCATATAGTTGCATTACCACACAAATACTTTCTCAGTGGACCTCGCTTGTTTACTGACCAAATTTGAAATAAAATAAAAATATGGATATATACATATAAATCAAACCAAGAAATATACATAAAATGTATAAATGTCTACTCATTAAAAACTATATGAAATATCATGTAATGCTGTTCCTTACTAGAACTAGTATAATACGAGACAAGGCATTTTCCTCTTCTATCCTATAGAAACACTGACAGATCTAATTCTGCATTCAGCCCTGCGGGGGAGATGATATTCAGTTCAAAAGATAAATCTTTGTTCTTGTCTCAGTAAAACATTATTAATGTCTCCTCCACGCCAAGATAATTTAGCAGTCTTCAATACCAAAAATTTTTGATCAGACAAACCATGTCAATACAGTGTTGTACTGGGGTGGGGGGTGGGGATGGCTGTTATATTATTTTTTCTAATGTTGCTTCTGTGTTCTATCATTCTAGTTTTCATTTTCTTAATGATCTTCCCTACATAAATCAAATTGCAAGGGCAAAATATGATATATAAATTACTCCTACTGTGTTACAATCAGAGGAATGTTTTAAAGGATAAACCACCTGAGTGCGTGGATGGATAAAAGAAGTAAGACATTGATGATGAGCAAACTGAGCAGGATCCGCAAGGGCGGTTGTCATGGTTGTGGCCGTGCCCTTATGTTCAGACCTATTGTTTCTCTGTATCTAGCTCTGTTACCTCTCCAGTCTGCCTTTTTTCCTGTTGTTCTTCTTTCTGTAAGCCAAGCCTCGCTTTGGTCTCCCTGCTTCTGCTTCATTTCCTACTTGTGACATCATTAGCCTATTCCTTTATAAGGACCCCGGGAGCTTTCCTGCATTGCTTTTGCAACAGGTCTGTTTTCCTTTTTCTTGTTGTACTATTGTTTGATTCTGAGGGAGCTGGTCTTCTTGTTATGCTGTCTCTTTGGGCACAGCCTTGAGCCCTGAGTGAGTGGTTTTGGTTTGAATCTGTATGGATTACTTCCCTGTTAGGTTTGCTCTCAAGCAAAGCCCTCTTCTGTTTCTCTGTGTGTTGTTTTGCTTTAAACCTGTATGGATTACTAACCTGTTAACTTTCCTTCCAAGCAAAGCCCTGTTCTGTTTTTCTGTGTGTGGTTCTGGTTTGAACCTGAATAGATTCCTTTCTTGTTGTCTAGACTCTACTACTACTACTACTTAGCATTTCTATAGCGCTGCCAGGGTTACACAGCGCTGTCCAGCTTAATTAAGCCTGTTCTGTTTTCCTCGTGTGGTTTCCCGTGTTACCTTTCACTGTTCAGAGAGCCGGTAGTTGCCAGCCCAGCTGCTTTCCTTGATTATTTTGCTTCCAAAGCCTAGCTGCTTTCCTTGATTATCTTGCTCCCATGCAGCTGGGTGTGCTCTGTCTCTGCATGCCTTTCCTTTCCTGGCAGAGTTCTGGTAAGAACATTGTTTATCCCTTTGTTTGCTTTAAACCTTTTACTGCAGTGTAAGCCCTGCTTCTTTCTGATGTGTTTTAGAAGCAGCCTTTCCCTTAGCCTGCTTTAACTCTTTGAAATGCTGAAATGCGGGGAACCTGGGGAAAAGAAGAAGCTTTATGGATCGTCCTGGAAAGAGAAGACGGAACCTGTATCCACACGGGAGTTATCTACAGACCTTCTGTGCAAACTGAGAAGTTAGACAAGGATCTGATAGAAGATATTCAAAAGATTGGTATGAAAGGGGAGGTGCTACTGTTGGAAGATTTCAATTTGTCTGATGTGGATTGAAACGTCCCGTCTGCAGAATCAGAAAGAAGTAGGGAGATTGTGGATGCCTGTCAAAGTGCCTTGCTCAGACAAATGGTGACGGAACCCACGAGGGAAGGGTCGATGCTGGATCTAGTGCTCACTAATGGAGGTAGTGTTTCTGATATCCGGGTGGGTGCCCGCCTATGTAATAGTGATCATCACACCTTATGGTTTGATATAAGGGCGAAGGCGGAGTGCGGACGCACAAAACTGAAATTACTGGATTTCAGACATACTGATTTTGATAAAATGGGGGGAATACCTGAAGAAGGAGCTGTTGGAGTGAGAAGGCGTAGGAGAAGTGGAAAAACAGTGGTCCAAGCTAAAGGCTGCTGTAAATATGGCGACTGATCTTTTTGTAAGGAAAGTAAACAAAAACAAGAGAGGCAGGAAGCCTATATGGTTTTCTAAACAAGTAGCTGAAAAAATAAGAGCAAAAGAAATACAAAAGATCGCGGAAAAGATTATTGGATTAAACTGAAAGAAGTGAAGAGGGAAATACGGCTAGCGAAAGCACGAGCGGAAGAAAAAATGGCTAAAGATGTAAAGAGAGGTGACAAACTTTTTTTCAGATATATTGGAGAAAGGAGAAGAGCTAGGAATGGAATTGCGTGACTGAAAGATAATGAGAATGGCTATGTGGAGAGTGATGAAGATAAAGCGAACGTGCTAAACAATTATTTCTCTTCGGTGTTCACGGAGGAAAATCCTGGAGAAGGACCGCAGTTGGCTGCCGAGGGAACGTCTGGGAAAGGAGTGGATACAGCGCCGTTTCTCAGAGGACAAGCAGGAGGCTTGTTCTCACTGATGGGTGACGTCCACGGCAGCCCCTCCAATCGGAACACTTTACTAGCAAAGGCCTTTGCTAGTCCTCGCGCGCCGATGCGCACCGCGCATGCGCGGCCATCTTCCCGCCCGAACCATCAGTCTTCTTTTGTCCACGCTCGGGACGGTCGTGTTTGCGCCGTTTCGCGCCCCTCAAGTTGACCCTCACGCGTCTTTGAGCTTTTGCTTAAAAAAAAAAAAAGGAACTTGGTGGAAGACCTTTTCGGTCTTTTCCCCTTTTTCCCGTGTTTCCAGTTTTTGCCCCGCTAAGTTTCCTTTCGTTTTCGGGGTAGGCCCTTTTGAGGCCTCGGTTCGAGTTTTTCTCTCCCTATTTTTGGTGCCTTTACCGCCATTACGAGTTTTGATTTCGCCGGCGTGATTTTTCCGCCCATGTCATCGAAGTCTTCCAGCGGCTTCAAGAAGCGCACCCAGTGCGCCCGGGTAATCTCGCTCACTGATAGGCACGCATCGTGTCTTCAGTGTCTGGGGGCTGGACACCGCCCGCAGGCCTGTAGTCTTTGCGCCCTTTTACAGAAAAGGACTCGGGTAGCGAGATTGGCCCAGTGGAACGTGTTGTTCTCGGGCTCTTCGTCGGCAACAGCACCGGGGGTATCGAGTGCATTGACGTCGACAGCTTCAAGACCTTCGGCATCGAGACATCGACCCTCTGCATCGTCGGTACCGAGACATCAAAAGGCTGCGTCGGCGGTACCGGGACCTCCACTAGTGCTGATGTCGTCGGACGGTGGTGATTCGACTGGAGTGCAGGTGAGGGCTGTCCATTCCCCTGCTGGTGGCGGTGAGCCTTCGGGTGGGTCTCCCCCTACCCTGAGGGCTCCTGCGGTACAGCCCCCCCGAGACCGACCTTCTTCGGCCTCGGCCCCGAGGAAGCGACGGTTGGATTCTACATCCTCCTCGTTGGTACCGGGAAGTTCCGGTGACATGCTTCGTTTGAAAAAGTCAAAGAAGCATCTACACCGGTCTCCTTCCCGCATCAGTACCGAGAGCTCCGGGTTGCCGAGGGAGTCGGCACCCAGTAGGCATCGGCACCGGGAGGACCGCTCACCCTCTGTTCAGGAGGTGTCGATGCGCTCCACCTTGGACAGCCCGGAACAGCCTCCACGCCCGGAACAGACTCTGACTTCGACGCCTGCATCGGCTTCCATGACTTTCTCCACAGCCGGTCTGCACGAGAGTCTCCGGGCCATTCTCCCAGAGATCCTGGGAGAGCTGTTGCGCCCTTCCCCTCCGGTACCGGGGGTGCTTGCGGCACCGGTACCGTCGAGTGAGGCGCCGGCTGGCCCCTTGCCCGGGGTGAGGTCTCCGACATCGGTGCCGCTTGCGGTACCGACTGCGGTCGCCTCCCAGGAAGGCTCCCCGATGACGTCGGCGGAGGGAGCTTCGCCGGTGCGGGCGAGGGAGTCTACCTCTCGACGCTTCCACCGTGGCCGTGTTTCCACGGAGTCGGGCACGGCTTCAGACGCAGGTTCATGAACTTGTGTCTGATACCGATGGTGAGGCCTCGTCGGAAGAGGAAGAGGACACCAGATATTTCTCTGACGAGGAGTCTGATGGCCTTCCTTCCGATCCCACTCCCTCCCCCGAAAGGCAGCTTTCTCCTCCTGAGTCTGTCTTTTGCGGCCTTTTTCCGGGAGATGTCTACGGCCATCCCCTTCCCGGTGGTTGTGGAGGACGAGCCCAGGGCTGAAATGTTTGAGCTCCTGGACTATCCTTCTCCGCCTAAGGAAGCGTCCACAGTACCCATGCATCATGTCCTAAAAAAGACATTGCTGGCGAACTGGACCAAGCCTCTAACTAATCCCCACATTCCCAAGAAGATCGAGTCCCAGTACCGGATCCATGGGGACCCAGAGCTGATGCGCACTCAGTTGCCTCACGACTCTGGTGTGGTGGATCTGGCCCTAAAGAAGGCTAAGAGTTCTAGGGAGCATGCTTCGGCGCCCCCGGGCAAGGACTCTAGAACCTTAGACTCCTTTGGGAGGAAGGCCTACCATTCTTCTATGCTCGTGGCCAAAATCCAGTCTTACCAGCTCTACACGAGCATACACATGCGGAACAATGTGCGGCAGTTGGCGGGCTTGGTGGACAAGCTCCCTCCTGAGCAAGCCAAGCCATTTCAGGAGGTGGTCAGGCAGCTGAAGGCTTGCAGAAAATTCCTGGCCAGAGGGGTATATGATACCTTTAATGTCGCGTCCAGGGCCGCTGCTCAAGGTGTGGTGATGCGCAGACTCTCATGGCTGCATGCCTCCAACCTGGAGAATAGGATCCAGCAGCGGATTGCGGACTCCCCTTGCCGAGCGGACAATATTTTTGGAGAAAAAGTCGAACAGGTGGTAGAGCAGCTCCATCAGCGGGATACCGCTTTCGACAAGTTCTCCCGCCGGCAGCCTTCAGCATCTACCTCCTCAGGTAGACGTTTTTATGGGGGAAGGAAGACTGTTCCCTACTCTTCTGGTAAGCGTAGGTACAATCCTCCTTCTCAACAGCCAGCAGCCCAGGCTAAGCCCCAGCGCGCGCGCTCTCGTCAGCAGCGTGCGCCTCAGCAAGGCCCCTCGGCTCCCCAGCAAAAGCAAGAGGCGAGCTTTTGACTGGCTCCAGCAGAGCATAGCCGACATCAACGTGTCAGTGCTGGGCGATCTGCCGGTTGGGGGGAGGTTGAAAGTTTTTCACCAAAGGTGGCCTCTCATAACCTCCGATCAGTGGGTTCTCCAAATAGTCCGGCAAGGATACACCCTCAATTTGGTTTCCAAACCTCCAAATTGCCCACCGGGAGCTCAATCCTACAGCTTCCAGCACAAGCAGGTACTTGCAGAGGAACTCTCCGCCCTTCTCAGCGCCAATGCGGTCGAGCCCGTGCCATCCGGGCAAGAAGGGCTGGGATTCTATTCCAGGTACTTCCTTGTGGAAAAGAAAACAGGGGGGATGCGTCCCATCCTAGATCTAAGGGCCCTGAACAAATATCTGGTCAAGGAAAAGTTCAGGAGGCTTTCCCTGGGCACCCTTCTTCCCATGATTCAGGAAAACGACTGGCTATGCTCTCTGGACTTGAAGGACGCCTACACGCACATCCCGATACTGCCAGCTCACAGACAGTATCTGCGATTTCAGCTGGGCACACGTCACTTTCAGTACTGTGTGCTACCCTTTGGGCTCGCCTCTGCGCCCAGAGTGTTCACGAAGTGCTTGGCTGTGGTAGCAGCGGCGCTTCGCAGGCTGGGAGTGCACGTGTTCCCCTATCTCGACGATTGGCTGGTAAAGAACACAGGCAGGAGCTCTACAGTCCATGCAGATGACTATTCGCCTCCTGGAGCTACTGGGGTTTCTGATAAATTATCCAAAGTCCCATCTTTTCCAAGTGCAGAGACTCGAATTCATAGGAGCTCTGCTGGATTCTCGGACGGCTCATGCCTATCTCCCAGAGGTGAGAGCCAACAACTTGTTGTCCCTCGTCTCGCGGATGCGAGCGTCCCAGCAGATCACAGCTCGGCAGATGTTGAGATTGCTGGGCCACATGGCCTCCACAGTTCATGTGACTCCCATGGCCCGCCTTCACATGCGATCTGCTCAATGGACCCTAGCTTCCCAGTGGTTTCAGGCTGCTGGGGATCTAGAAGACGTGATCCACCTGTCCACGAGTTTTTTCAAATCCCTGTATTGGTGGACGATTTGGTCCAATTTGACTCTGGGACGCCCTTTCCAAATTCCTCAGCCACAAAAAGTGCTGACTACGGATGCGTCTCTCCTGGGGTGGGGGGCTCATGTCGATGGGCTTCACACCCAAGGAAGCTGGTCCCTTCAGGAACGCGATCTGCAGATCAATCTCCTGGAGTTACGAGCGGTCTGGAACGCTCTGAAGGCTTTCAGAGATCGGCTGTCCCACCAAATTATCCAAATTCAGACAGACAACCAGGTTGCCATGTATTACATCAACAAGCAGGGGGCACCGGATCTCACCCCCCTGTGTCAGGAAGCTGTCAGCAAGTGGCTCTGGGCTCGCTGTCACGGCATGGTGCTCCAAGCCACATATCTGGCAGGCGTAAACAACAGTCTGGCCGACAGGTTGAGCAGGATTATGCAACCTCACGAGTGGTCGCTCAACTCCCGAGTAGTGCGCCAGATCTTCCAGGTGTGGGGCACCCCTTGGTAGATCTCTTTGCATCTCGAGCCAACCACAAGGTCCCTCAGTTCTGTTCCAGACTTCAGGCCCCCGGCAGACTGGCATCGGATGCCTTCCTCCTGGACTGGGGGGAAGGTCTGCTGTATGCTTATCCTCCCATACCTCTGGTGGGGAAGTCTTTGTTGAAACTCAAGCAAGACCGAGGCACCATGATTCTGATTGCTCCCTTTTGGCCACGTCAGATCTGGTTCCCTCTTCTTCTGGAGTTGTCCTCCGAAGAACCGTGGAGATTGGAGTGTTTTCCGACACTCATCACACAGGATGAAGGGGCGCTTCTGCATCCCAGCCTCCAGTCTCTGGCTCTCACGGCCTGGATGTTGAGAGCGTAGACTTTGCCTCTTTGGGTCTGTCAGAGGGTGTCTCCCGCATCTTGCTTGCTTCCAGGAAAGATTCAACTAATAGGAGTTACTTCTTTCTATGGAGGAGGTTTGCCGTCTGGTGTGACAGCAAGGCCCTAGATCCTCGCTCTTGTCCTACACAGACCCTGCTTGAATACCTTCTGCACTTGTCTGAGTCTGGTCTCAAGACCAACTCTGTAAGGGTTCACCTTAGCGCAATCAGTGCATACCATTACCGTGTGGAAGGTAAGCCGATCTCAGGACAGCCTTTAGTTGTTCGCTTCATGAGAGGTTTGCTTTTGTCAAAGCCCCCCGTCAAACCTCCTACAGTGTCATGGGATCTCAATGTCGTTCTCACCCAGCTGATGAAACCTCCTTTTGAGCCACTGAACTCCTGCCATCTGAAGTACTTGACCTGGAAGGTCATTTTCTTGGTGGCAGTTCAGCTCGTAGAGTCAGTGAGCTTCAGGCCCTGGTAGCCCAGGCCCCTTACACCAAATTCCATCATAACAGAGTAGTCCTCCGCACTCACCCTAAGTTCTTGCCGAAGGTAGTGTCGGAGTTCCATCTGAACCAGTCAATTGTCTTGCCAACATTCTTTCCCCATCCTCATTCCTGCCCTGCTGAACGTCAGCTGCACACATTGGACTGCAAAAGAGCATTGGCCTTCTATCTGAAGCGGACACAGCCCAACAGACAGTCCGCCCAATTGTTTGTTTCTTTTGATCCCAACAGGAGGGGAGTGGCTGTAGGGAAACACATCATATCCAATTGGCTAGCAGATTGCATTTCCTTCACTTACGCCCAGGCTAGGCTGGCTCTTGAGGGTCATGTCACGGCTCATAATGTCAGAGCCATGGCTACATCAGTGGCCCACTTGAAGTCAGCCTCTATTGAAGAGATCTGCAAAGCTGCGACGTGGTCATCTGTCCATACATTCACATCTCATTACTGCCTGCAGCAGGATACCCGACACGACAGTCGGTTCGGGCAGTCAGTGCTTCAGAAACTGTTCGGGGTTTAGAATCCAACTCCACCCCCCTAGGCCCATGTTTTATTCTGTTCCAGGCTACACTGTTAGTTGGATAAGTTGTTAGGTCAATCTCAGTTATGTCCTCGCTGTTGCGAGGTCCAATTGACCATGTTTGTTGTTTTGAGTGAGCCTGGGGGCTAGGGATACCCCATCAGTGAGAACAAGCAGCCTGCTTGTCCTCGGAGAAAGCGAATGCTACATACCTGTAGAAGGTATTCTCCGAGGACAGCAGGCTGATTGTTCTCACAAACCCGCCCGCCTCCCCTTTGGAGTTGTGTCTTTCCATGTCTTTGTCTTGCTACATATGGGACTGACGAACACGAGCCGGTTCGGGCGGGAAGACGGCCGCGCATGCGCGGTGCGCATCGGCACGCGAGGACTAGCAAAGGCCTTTGCTAGTAAAGTGTTCCGATTGGAGGGGCTGCCGTGGACGTCACCCATCAGTGAGAACAATCAGCCTGCTGTCCTCGGAGAATACCTTCTACAGGTATGTAGCATTCGCTTTATGGAAGAAAGAGTTTATAAACAGCTGGAGAATCTGAAGGTGAACGAAGCTATGGGGCCGGATGGGATACGTCCCAGGATACTGAAGGAGCTCAGAGAGGTCCTGGCAGGACCTCTTAAAGATTTATTTAATAGATCTTTAGAGACGGGAGAGGTTCCGCGAGATTGGAGACGAGTGGATGTGGTCCCTCTTCACAAAAGTGGAGGCAGGGAAGAAGTGGGAAACTACAGACCGGTAAGTCTCACGTCGGTGGTAGGAAAAATAATGGTGTCGCTGCT
Source organism: Microcaecilia unicolor (assembly GCF_901765095.1). Taxonomy (NCBI): domain Eukaryota; kingdom Metazoa; phylum Chordata; class Amphibia; order Gymnophiona; family Siphonopidae; genus Microcaecilia; species Microcaecilia unicolor. Next base: position 444,194,573 of record NC_044032.1, read on the forward strand.
GAAAGAAAGGATAGTTAACTTTCTAGACGCCAACGGGTTACAGGACCCGAGGCAACATGGCTTTACCAAAGGAAAATCCTGCCAAACGAATCTTGTTGACTTTTTTGACTGGGTGACCAAAGAACTGGATGAGGGACGTGCGCTAGATGTAATCTACTTGGACTTCAGCAAAGCCTTTGATACGGTCCCCCACAGAAGACTCGTGAATAAGCTGAAAGGGTTGAACTTACGACCGAAAGTGATGAACTGGATAAGAAACTGGTTGACCGACAGTTGGCAGAGCATGATTGTAAATGGAATCAACTCGGAGGAAAGGAAGGTGAGCAGTGGAGTTCCTCAGGGGTTGGTGCTGGGGCCTATTCTGTTTAATATATTTGTGGGATTTATTGCTGAAGGGTTGGAAGGAAAGGTGTGCCTTTTTGTGGATGACACAAAAATAGCCAATAAAGTGGATATCCTGGAGGGGTAGAAACGATGAGAAGGGATCTCCGAGAGTTAGAAGAATGGTCGAGGGTCTGGCAGTTAAAATTTAATAACAAACTTACTAATAGGGGATAATACTGAAAAACTGGAGTCACAGTTATAACCTATCACAATAAGACTCCCGCTGTAAATTTTTACAAAAACTCCTTTTATTACATTTATGTGCCCTTACAAAACCCTTGACACAAATAATCCATAAAAACATTCATTCATCATCATTCATTCACTACTCGACCATTACACCTACTTTGTTGACTTAAATATAAATAATCATCTTACATCTGCTGAAATACATAATAAATAATAAACATGAAAACCCAACACTGTACTTGTTATGGGTCACTAATGTCCACGAAGTGAACTGATGTATATCTTAATTAGCAGTATGTACGCTATAGATCACTGTCCAGTGCAGCTAGTCCATAAAACAAACATCAAAAATCATGACGTATATCACAACACCAATCAGTTGTTGTCAGTTGGAATGTCATCAACGCACAAATTGGATACTGCTGCAAATGTGAGTAGCGCTCTGCCCAATACCATCCTTTATAGTCAACTGTAGGTCATGGAAGAGAGGTGCTTAAACCGCCTTCAGGACAGATGTACTTCTATTCAAGCCGGTGCCCCGTACTTTGAGTTTTGTGTGTCTGCCTTCGCCCATAAGGTGTGATGATCACTATTACATAGGCGGGCACCCAGCCGGATATCAGAAATACTACCTCTATTAGTGAGCACTAGATCCAGCATCGACCCTTCCCTCGTGGGTTGCGACACCATTTATCTGAGCAAGGCACTTTGACATTAGTGACCCATAACAAGTACAATGTTGGGTTTTCATGTTTATTATTTATTATGTATTTCAGCAGATGTAAGATGATTATTTATATTTAAGTCAACAAAGTAGGTGTAATGGTCGAGTGGTGGATGAATGTTGATGAATGAATGTTTTTATGGATTATTTGTGTCAAGGGTTTTGTAAGGGCACATAAATGTAACCAAAGGAGTTTTTGTAAAAATTTACATAGGGAATCTTATTGTGATAAGTTAAAATTTAATGCCAAGAAGTGTAGAGTGATGCACTTGGGGTGCGGGAACCCAAAAGAGAGATACCGGATAGGAGGGAAGAGATTAGTAAGCTCAACTCAGGAGAGAGACCTTGGGGTGTTGGTGTCGGAAAGTGAAGAAACAATGCGACAAGGCGACGGCCGTGGCCAGAAGGATGCTAGGCTGCGTAGAGAGGGGCATAACTAACAGAAGAAAGGAGGTGTTGATGCCCCTTTACAAGTCGTTGGTGAGGCTCCTCTTGGAGTATTGTGTCCAGTTTTGGAGGCCGTATCTTGCTAAAGAAAAGCTACGAAAATGATATGGATTTGCGTTGCAAACCGTATGAGGAGAGACTTGCTGACCCTGAACATGTGTACCTTGGAGGAAAGGAGAAACAGGGGTGATATGATAGACGTTCAAATATTTGAAAGGTATTAATCCGCAAACGAACCTTTTCAGGACATGGGAAGGCGGTAGAACTAGAGGACATGAATTGAGATTGAAGGGGGGCAGACTCAGGAAGTATTTTTTCACGGAGAGGGTGGTGGATATGTGGAATGGCCTTCCTCGGGAGGTGGAGGAGATGAAAACGGTAATGGAATTCAAACATGCGTGGGATAAACACAATGGAATCCTGTTTAGAAGGAATGGTTCCGTGGAATCTTAGCGGAGATTGGGTGGCGACGCCAGTAATTGGAAAAAAAATCGGGAGCTGGGCAGACTTCTACGGTCTACGTCCTGATTGTGACTGAATAGATAGGGATGGGCTGGAGTGTAAATTTTAAGGGACTTCGATGTTAGCTTCAGAACTTAGTACAAGAACAGTACTGGGCAGACTTCTACGGTCTGTGCCCTGAGAAAGGCAAGCACAAATCAACTCGGTATACATATAAAGTATCATATACCATGTAAAATGAGTTTATCTTGTTGGGCAGACTGGAAAACTCTTTTTATTGGAAAAAAACTAAAAACAAATAACATACAAATCAAAAACAAGCCCCTAGCTATACACGGTCCTCCTATCTATGTACACCCCCTCCCCCTCCTCAATAGTACAGTGGAAACTGTTTATTAGAAAGACCAAAGAAAAAAACCGGACATGCAAATCAAACCCCAGGCTCCTAGCTAGACATGGTCTGCCTATCTATGTACACCCCCTCCTCAATAATACAATGGATCAACCCCCCCCCCCCCCGACCCCCCACAACCCCTTCAGACAACTGGCACACAATCCCCTGGGAAGCATGTCCCCTCATGGCGGCTTAAGCCTCACGTGTCTCCACCACCTCGAAGCCACCCCCACCCCTTTTTCCACCCTTTCCCACTTCGCCGCTTCCTGCACCGCCCTTACCACATCCCAGCTGACTACCTCCGCCGGCCGGACCTCCTGGTACAGGGACACCCTGCAGCGCGCCATCCAGAGGCAGTACCGCAATATCACCGAAATCAGAAAGCGTGTTACCGGATCCCCGCGTCCCTCTCCACCCTCTGGGCCATACACCCAGTCCGCATAGCTGTAGTTGCGGAAACTGGGGATCTGCAGCAACGAGGAAACCCGGTCAGAGACCTGGACTGTAAATGGGCACCTCACCAGGAAATGCTCCATCGTCTCTTCAGTTCCAGCACATTCCTCCTGTGGGCACCCTCTATCCCGCACATTGCGATATTTCAAATTTCCTCGGACGTACAGTCTACCGTGAAAGGACAGCCACGCCAGGTCTTTATACTTCACCGGGATGCGGTTCGAAGCAATCAACCGTAACCCCTGCTGCATCCGTGGGGCCGGCGCGTCCCTCAGCGCCAGAGGAGCTGAGAACACCTGCGCCCGTACTCTGTCCATCCAGACCCCCCGTTGTCCTGCCTTCACCTCCCCCACCGTCAGCCCCCACACCCTCACCAATTTCACTAGGGTCTTGCAATAACTCACCCCCCCCGGAGCCCCCCTTCGCAGTGCCACTACCCTCCCCCCCTCCCGCCATAGGTCCCAATATCTCGGCCACCACTGCAGGACACTCCTAGCCCACCCCGGTGGCTCCCGCCCTACCGCCCTCCCCAGATTGAACTGCAGGAACAAAGCGCTGAAAAACAGGACTGGGTTTATCATGCCCACCCCCCCCTCCCTCCTAGGCAGATAGGTAACATTCCGTTTTACCGGATTCGTCCTGTTGCCCCAGAGCAGCCGGAAGAACACCCCATACAAGGCCGTGTACCGGCTCTCCGGCAGCAGGCAGATGTAACTGACGAACAGAAACAAAGGAACTAAGTGTGCCTTGATGATCTGTACCCGCTCCCCCATGGTCATTTTCCACCCCTTCCATCTATCCACCCTCCCCTTCACTTCTTGGAGACACCTATCCCAGTTGTAGAGCCTATAATCCCCCTTCTCGAAGTATATTCCCAAGACCCGTATACGTTCCACAGCTGTAGGAAACCTACCTCCCAACTCAAATTGCAGCCCCTGATCCCCAACCCACAGGCTATTGGACTTTTGAAAATTGACCTGCGACGCTGTTGCCTGCGAGTATTCCTGGATCAGGTTCTGCAATCTACCTCCCTCCCTCTGGTCCGCTACCCACACTGTAACGTCATCTGCATACGCCACGACCCTTAACTGGTTATTGTCCCCCACCTCCACCCCTTCCAGCCTCTCCGCCCCCCCCCTTCTCCAGCCGTCTTATAAAAGGGTCGATGGCGTATGCATACAACAGCGGGCTGAGTGGGCACCCCTGTCGGACCCCTGCCCCTACCTCAAACCCCTGCCCTCTCCACCCGTTAACCAGGGGAAAACACCCCGCATGCCGATAGAGTAGCTGTAATTGCTCTATCCAACCCTTCGGAAACCCATAGCGCTCCAGAATGCTCCATAGGACACCCCACTGCACTCTATCAAACGCTTTTTCCTGGTCGAGTGTTACCAACAGCCTACCATGCCCTCCCACTCTACTGCGTTCTACCCCCTCCCGCACCCACGCTGCAGCTTCCAAGACCCCTCTCCCTTTAACCCCACATGCTTGCGAGGCTGCTAGCAAATCCCCAGACACCTGCCTCATTCTCTGGAATAGCATTCGCGCAAAGATTTTTCGATCCGTATTAAGCAGTGCTATAGGCCGCCAGTTGGCCAGCATCGCCGGGTCCTTCCCCTTACTTAGTAGGATAAGAGCCGCCTCTGTCAAGGAACTAGGCAAGGAACCCTCCAACTGGGCTGCCCCCCATACCCTCACCAGGATCGGCACCAGCTGCTCCTTAAAGGCCTGGTAGAACTCAGTTGTTAGCCCATCCGGCCCCGGCGAGGTCTTCCTGTGGAGCGCCCCGATGGCTTCCTCCACCTCCTGTTCTGTCCACGGGTTCAAGAGGGCCTGAAGCTGGGGTCCCCCGTGACCTATCCCCGGGGTTCCTTCCACATAACACTCCATCTGCTCCATATCAATCTGCTGGGCTGAAAGGAACGCCGCAAAGTGGTCCCTCACTGCCCCCAGAATCCCCTCCTTGGTGTCCTGCAGGACCCCCTGTGCATCCCGCACCCCCTCCATCACCCTGCGCGCCCTCCGCTCCCGGCAGCATGCGAAGGGGTCCGGGCTACACATTTTCCCGAAGTCCCGCTCATACACCAAGGAGGTGTAGCGGTTGTACTGTACCTGCTCCAGGAGTGCTTGGAGATCATGTATTTCTTCCTCCCTCCCCCCTTGTGAAATCAATGTGTCCCTCTTTTTCTTTATTGCCATGCCCAACTTTGTCCTTTCCCTCCCCTCCCTTCTCGCCTGTCTGAGAAAGAATCCCCGCGTTCGTCTTTTCACTGTATCCCACCACTCCCCCAATGACTGAAATGCCCCCTGCACTGACACCTGATCTTCCAAAAACCGGCGGTACTCCTCCCGCACCTGCTCGCTACCTAACCACTTTAAATTTAGTCGCCATAACCCCCTCCCTGGCCTCTGCGCTGCCGCCCCCCCCCCACCTGAAGGAGGACCATGTGGTGGTCTGAAAAGTCCACGTCCACGGTTCGTGGACCCCCCAGACAAACCCCCTTCTTTACCAGGAATCTATCGATTCTACTTTTACACTGCCCTCGAAAGAACGTGAACCCCTCCTGTTCCTCACAGAAGGCCACATGCGCGTCTACCAGCTCCGCCTCCCGCATGATCCCTGCCAGCCTCACCCCGTCATAGCCCACCTGTACCGATCGTCCCCCACTATCCTTTTTCCGCAATATGGTGTTAAAATCTCCCCCCCAGACTACTTGGCGCGAAGTGTATAGGTAGGGCTTGATCTTCCCAAAGAGGAGCACCCTTTCCTTCTTGCTTTGGGGCCCGTACACATTCACCACCCTCAGTGCTCTATCCTCCCAAATCGCATCCACAACAAGACATCTCCCCACCCCCAGCTCCACCACTCGCTGAATATTCACCCGGTGGGACTTAAATAAGATCCCCACCCCACCATACCTCTCCCCCGCCAACCCCCACACCGAGGGACCCCACTTCCAGGCCCGCCTTGCCCGCCTGATCACCTCAATGGACCGCAGCCGAGTCTCCTGGAGCAGGAAGCAATCTGCTTGGACCCTCGCGAACCAGTCATACGCTAAACCCTGCTTCTTCGGAGAGGCGATGCTGGCCACATTCAGCGTGGCAAATGTCAACACTAAGCCTGCCATCCTCATTGCGAGTCACGGGTCTGCTCACTCCCAACTTCTTTCCTTATCTCCTGGGATACCCCCTTCTTACCCTGAAGCAGGTCCTCTGCTATGCGGTCTACATCATCCCCTGCCAGATCCCCCTCCCCCCCCCCCGCAGCCGTCCTGTCTGCACCTTACCCCCCCCTCCCCCTTTCTTCCTTCCTTTCTTCTTTGCTCTATCCGGACCCACCCCCTGATCCCTCCCTCTCCCCTCTTCACCCCCGCCCCCTACCTCCTCCTCCGAGTCCTCCACCTCCCCCAAGTCCTCCAGATCCTCCTCTAGCTCCACTCTGTCCCCCCAAGCCTGCACTTGGGCCTTCACCACCTGCCCAGCCCCCTCAGCTTTCCTCTTACTCCCCTTTCCCCTCCCTCCCTCCCTTCCCTCTTCCTCCTCCCTCACCCCTCCCCCTCCCCCCAGAGCCTTCCCGCCCTTCTTCCTACCACCAGTACCCTCCTCCAGTGCTTCCTCATATTTCCGTTTGCCCTCTCCAATCCCCCCTGCCACCCCCTCTTCCTCCATTAACTCCACCTCTTCTCCTTCCCCCTGTTCTTCCTCCTCCCTCCCAACCTCCCTATCCTCCTCCTCCTCCTCCAACACCTGAAATCTGTTCCTCCCCCTCTTCCCCTGCAGCGACCCCTCCCTGCCCACCCCTACTTTCCCCCCCCTCCGAAACTTCCCTTTCCTCTGTGGCACTTGTACCCACTCCCCCTCTCCCCCCTGCTCCACTCCTGACCCAGCCCCCTGCCGCCCCCCCTCCTGCATCCCCTCCTTCTCCCCCCCTTGCCCCTCCCTGCCTATCACCCCCTGCCCTATCCCCTCCTCCATTACCCCCCCTCCCCGTCCCTTCCCCCACATATCCCACTCGTTATGGGCCGCCCTAGGGCAGTTCCGATATGCATGGCCTAACCCGCCGCAGAGGTTGCACCTGATCGCGGTGCAGTCCTCTGTGGCATGCTGATCCCCGCATCTTCCACACTTTACCACTGGGCATGACATGCTGAAGTGCCTAAACGAACCACATCTGAAGCACTGCCGCGGCTGCCCCTTGTAAAAGCACAGTATCCTGTCACGACCGATAAAGGCAGCCGAAGGAATGTGCTGGACCACATGGCTCTCCTGTCTCAATTTGACCAGGGCTCCCCAACCTCCTGCCCAAACCCTGCTTGGATCCGGTAACTTTGTAAGTGGGGATCTCAGCTCCGCGTACCTCTGTAGCCAGTAGGCTAAATCTGCCCCAGAGATAGACTCATTTCTCACGAGCAGGGTGATCTGCACCAGGTCCGGCTTGCTGACTGGAATGGCCCTGAGGTCCCGCCACTCCCCCTTTCCCCTCACCCCCTCGTACCTTTCCCAGAATATTTCCATCCCCCTCTGGGTCATGAAGCTCAAGTCATATTCTGGGATGTTGATGGGGTGTATACACGCGTAAAAGTCCTCGGGTATAAACCCCATCCCCATCACCAGCCTCAAGACCCGATCCCTGGAGGGCATTGCCCCCTCCCCTATCCATTTGAGCTGTACCACATTTCGCCGCTTAGGCAGCTGTCCACCCCCTGTCCCCGCTCCCCCCCAACCCCTCCCTGGGCCCTCAAAACCACCCGATCTCCCCCCCTCCCTCCTTCCCCCTCCCTGGACTACTGCCGCAAAGGACTTGGACCCCAGCCCCCACCGCCCCCCCTCCACACTTGTTCCAGCCCTTCCCTCTGCCTCCCCCCCCTTCTGTCCCTCTGCCCCTCCCCTCATCCCTCTCACTTCCTCAATATCCACCGCCCCCTCCCCCTCCCGTTGTCCCCCGTCCCCTTCCCTCTCAGACAAACATCCAGCAACGTCCATAGTCAGTTCTGCGGCTTGGGCTGCCTCCAACTGATTGTCCTGCCCATCACCACTTCCTGGAACGTCCCTGCTCGTCCCTGCCACTGCAGGCTCCAGCCTCTGGGCTAATCGCCTCCTCTCCTCTGTCTCCTGGCGATACTCTGGCACCTGCCCAGTCAGGTCTGCAGCTGGCGATACCAGACTCCCTGCTCGCTCTGCCCCCGAACTCCCTCCAACCTCCGGCACCAGGGGCGAAGCCTCCGGAACTCCGCCGCTCCCCTTGGCTCCTCGCTCCCAGCCGTCCTGCTGGCAGGTCTGCTCCACCACCCGCTGCACATCTGTTAGACTTGCCATGTCCACTTCTGTAGTCAACGAAAGTCTCTCAACAATCGGGTTACTTCCCCCTTGCTTCTGGTGCAGTCCCTCCTGCGTTCTCCCAATGGCTGGCGCTTCCCGGGGGCATGGCTTGTCTGTTCCTGATTCCGCCACAGGATGGCTGTTAGCACCCCCCCGATTTCACCTCTTGTAATGGACAGCTGGTCAAATGAGCTCCCAGCTGCTGCCCGCTCCTATTCCTCTCTCTCCGACCCCTCTCCTGTAAACCGCCAGCTACTCCATGCTCAGGGAAGACATCCCCTGCTCCCAGACTTCGTGGGCGGGGCTTCTCCAGATGCCATGCTGCTTCGGTTTCCACTTCAGTCATTGCAGACCCAGCCAAAAATACCGGAGTCTGCCTTTGCTGACCCTTTTCCAACAGGGCCTCCTTCACGGCAACTGTCTCTGCTGTTTGCACAACTGCAGGTAAGCCCTCTGAGACTTCGACCACCACCTCTGTAGAAAACAGGCTGCTACCTGCGTCTCCCTCTGCTGCCTCCATTATCTGGAGTTTTGAAAAGTTACTGAGTTCTGTCCTCCCCTCCACAGGTAGGATCTCTACTCCAGCCCCCACCTCAGAGCCATGTCCTGCCGCTGCCTCCTTATCCTCTGGCTGCTGGGTAAGTGCTCTAGACTGTGTTGCCAACTGTCTCATGTATTTTAAAGTGGGGTCACCTCTGAACCCAGACAACTCTTTTGAGTCTAATGCTGCTGAAGACACTGAAGCTTGCTGCAACTGTAGTGTTCCTGAACCCCCAGACTGTGGTATTGAAGCCATCCTTTCTCGGTTAACATAGAGCTCCCTCAAAGGATTCACAGAGCCCTTTTTTAAACAGTTCAACAAGTGTTCTTTTTTCCCCAACAACTTTGATATCCGGGCTTCCTCTTTAACATACATTTGTCTGTGCTCCGCTGGGGCAAATTTACACATAGTTCTTGCCATTTTCAGACGTTTTCCTAGCTCCACTACTTCTTTTTCCACCAGCTTAATTCGTCTTACAATATTTACCACACTACTTGCTGGATCATCAGGGTCATAGCTCACTTCAAGGAACTCCTCATCTGACGATCCACTCTCCTCACTCTCACTCTCAGCTGCCTCCAGCAAAGGCTTCTGGCAAACTTCCATCGCCTCTTCCTTCTCCCTTCCTTGGAAGCGCCCTTCTGGGGCCTGTACTATCTTCCTCCCCCCTCCACTGTCTTCTCGCTTACCTTCCGCAAGCTGGGCCATGGAGGGGGAAATGCTCTGGTGGCCTCCACTGGGCTGCTTCTCCCTTCGGTCCACTGGACTCCTTTCCCTTCTCCCGGTAGTCAAACCAGGGAGAGAGCCACTCCTTTCGGCCTTCTGGTCCCGGGCCCCAGGAGGCCCCATAGCCTGGGACTTTCCTGAGGCCTTCTCCCCAGGGACCCTCCTCATCTTTGGGGAGGGAGCTAGGTCTCACTCCCTTTCCACTGGAAGTCAGCAGAGCTCTCTAAAACACCTCCTTCCTCCTCAGCAGACTGGATAGACCGTACAGGTCTTTATCTGCCGTCATTTACTATGTTACTATGTTGTGTGCTGTGTCTGTCTCTTTATTCTTGTGAGCATTCCTCCTTATCTGATTTGTGTATGTAAAGGCAGCTTTCCCTGTTTGCTTTCTTTTCCCTTTGTCTCTAGTGTCTTATTTGACTCTGTGGCACAGCCTTGTGTATTCCTATAAGTGGCTTCCCTTTACCCTTGTGTGTTGTGTGGCCAGCCTTGTGTATTCTTATGAGCGGTTTCCCTTTACTTTTGAGTTCTGTGTGGCCAGACTTGTGTATTCCTTTGAGTGGCTTCCCTTTTCCCTGAGTGCGGTATGGTACAGCCAAGAGTGTATTCCTATAGTTGGCTCCCCTTTACCCTTGAGTGCTGTGTGGCCAGCCTTGTGCATTTTTATGAGTGGCTTCCCTTTTCCCTTGTCTACTGTGTGGCACAGCCTAGTGTATTCCTATGAGTGGCTTCCCTTTTCCCTGAGTGCTGTATGGTACAGCTTAGAATGTTCCCATATGAGTGGTTTCCCTTATCCTTGAGTTCTGTATGGCATAGCCGTGAGTGTTCCTCTGTGTGGCCTTGTCTTGAGTTTTTCCTGTGTGCTTTCTGTTTGAGTTCTCTTTGTGAGGTTTCTGGTTGTGTTTGAGTGGATTGCTTTTTCGTTTAGCTGTGACTACTAGCACAGCCTTGAGCAGTCTCTCTGTGTGGCACGAGTGGGCCGTTCTTCCGTTTAGCTGTCTACTAGCACAGTCCTGTGCATCCTCTCTGTTGATTCTGTTTGAGTGGGGTGGTTCTTCTGTTTGCTGTGACTACTAGCTCAGCCTTGAGCTGCCTCTCTGGCGCGAGTGGACAGCTCTTCCATTTAGCATTCTACTAGCACAGTCCTGTGCATCCTCTCTGTTTGATTCTCTTTGAGTTGGTGGTTCTTCTGTTTGCTGTGACTACTAGCTCAGCCCTGTTCTACCTCTCTGTGTGATATCTGTTTGACTTGGTTAGGACTTTTCATTTATAGCCGTGGTTCTAAGCCCAGTCCTGTGCTGCCTTCCTGTGTGGTTTTCTTATCTTTTACTTGTGGTTTCTACCATGTGAGTCTAAGTGGTGGTGTCTTTTTCCCTTCAGTTTCTTTGTGCCTGTGTGTAGGGTCTTTTGACCCCTTGTTTGTGGCTCCTTTTAGTGCAGTGTGTGTGCACTGCTTGAGTAGTACTTGCTCAAGAGATTCTGTTCTGTTTCTTTTCCCTTCTGTCTGGTATGATTCAGTTCCAGTTCAACTGTGAGGCCCGTACGCTTGGACTCTATACGAGTGGATTCCGAATTGGCTGTGAGGCCCGCTTGAGTGGTCTAGCTCCCTTTTCTGGTGGTGCTTGTTGCTTGTCTTGAGTGTGCTGACTATTTGCCATGTCTGGTATCCTGTGTGTATTTAGTGCGTGGTTGGCGCCTCTGCGCCTCCCCAGAGGACTTGTCTGCTGCAGGCTCATCATCCCGAGTTCTGTGACAGTGGTGACCCAATGTGGGAATTACTCCTGAATGTTTTGAAGGAAGGGCAGATGGTGCTACAGTTTTCTTGATGTTCTTACTATGCAGCTGTAAACTTTTTATCTTTAAAACAAAATTTACTAATGTCTTCTCAAAATCCTCTGGATATCTCCTGAAAGGTTGTAAAATGAACTACACATATGTTATGACCCGGTAGTAGTGAGCCCTTGTGCCCCGACGGAGCACGGCAGAGATGGAGAGCTACCGCACTCAGTCAGGCAGCCAGACAACCCCTAGCTTCACCTGGAAAGCGACTACCGTTCACCGGGAGTTGAGCTCCCAGCTGCAGGCGGCCACCAGGACTTCTGGAACCGGCGGGGTTGCAAAGCTACTGACCAGGATGGCAGGAAACAGACACAGTCCAGAACCAGTACTCCGACAGGCAAAGAATAGTCAAAATCAGTCCAGGGTCAGGGCAGGCAGCAAACAAGCGTAATCCGAGAAAACTAGCCAAGGTCCGGTGCACAGGTAAACAGGAACAGAAGAATAGACAGTGAACAGCACTTCCACAGCAACTCCTCAGAACAATTGAGGCCGAAGCAAAGAAGGCCTGGAGGCAGTGCTTTAAATATTGAAGCAATCAGAGCAAACCAAACTCAGGTGCATCCAACATGGCAGCCCCCATAGGAGATCCTCCCACGACCAGATATGGAGTTCCTTCCTGTTCTCGTTTAGACAAGATGGCTGCCCCCTCCTGAGCTAGCCAAGATGGCTGCTGCTCTTGCTCCAAGCCGGATGACGGCTGCCGGGTTAGGAAACAGAAACCGACCCATCCTGGAGAAGTGTAGCAGAGCGTAACAACATATCATCAGGCTGTTGTCTGACATCCATTTGTTGTTTACAGACTCTTCCTGTCAGCGGCTCTTCCCTTCTGTATACTCTTAGTAATACAATTTATTTATTTTATTTATTTGTATTTTGCTCACACCTTTTCAGTAGTAGCTCAAGGTGAGTTACATTCAGGTACACTGGATATTTCCCTGTCCCTGGAGAGCTCACAATCTAAGTTGGCATCTGAGGCAGTGGAGGTTTAAATGACTTGCTCAAGATCACAAGGAGCAGCAGTGGGATTTGAACTGGCCACCTCTGGATGTCAAGCCCAGTTCTGTAACCACTAGGCCACTCCTCCACTCGGATGCGAGGGATATCCTCTGTCTCTATATCTCTTAGCCATAGGTATCACTTGTTGATTGAATTCTTTATGGTCACTACATAACCTTCTCAGAGAAACTGTGAGTAGGGCAAATTTTTCTTCAAATTTCTGTTGTGAAAGCTCTCAAAATGAAGAAAATGGTTCCTGTACATAGGTTTTTCTATAAACCATTTTTGTAAAACAAGTGCTTTTCTTGATTAAAATGTATAGGAAAGAGATCTCATTGTCATAATGCATAGAGAGTCGTAGATTTTCATCAAGTGAATTTTAGCCAACTGTGGAATTCCTGCAACCAATCGATAATCCCTTTCCATAGCACTAGCCATATCATCTATATATTTCCTCCGAATCTCAACTCTTCTTGAAACTGATGTGATCCCAAGAATAAAAATTCAAACAATGCAACATATAAATATCAGGGGCCATAGTGGCCCCCATTGCTGTCCCCTTAATTTGTTTATAAAACTTTCCTTGAAAACAAAAAGTTATCTTTGAGAGCTATAGAGCCTAAATGAACAAAGAATGCAGTCTGTACTCTAATATTATCAGATTTGTAATTTAGGATATAAGTTATGATCCTTAAAGCCTGTTCTTGAGGAATATTGGTATACAATACTTCCAGGTCAAAAGTCTCTAAGACAGTGGTTCCCAAACCTGGTCATGGAGGCACCCCAGCCAGTCAGGTTTTCAGGATACCCATAATGAATATTCATGAGAGATTTGCAAGCACTGCTCTCACTGAATGCAAAACTCTCATGAATATTCATTGTGGATATCCCGAAAACCTGACTGGTAGTGGTTCCTCCATGATCATTTTTGGGAACCACTTCTTCTGGTGGATGCATAAATGTTACCAATGCATCATTTTGTTCGATGGAAATTTCTACAGCATTGCCTACCCACCACTTATTGTCATAAATGCAGGCAACATAACAACCAGGCAATAGTTTGTCCAATTTTAAATTAGGATCGACGATATCGGAAATTTTGGCCACAAAGTTAATCGTGTCATTTGAAACTTTGCTGACAGAAATCGAATTTGAATCATCTGGCACAAACTGGTGATGATCTCTTGTGCCAGCTATTGTGCAGCTAGCTTTCCATCTTTCTTCTTGCAGCATCCACCAGGCCTGGCTCATTCATTTTATTGGCCTGAAAGAAAAGATGTTTGTTGGGTTCCAGCACAACATCTTATTTGTGTGCTTCCAGCGCCATCAGTTACGTCGTCAGGCCGCCAGTATCAATTCCAAGAAGTGACACTAAAGAAAGTGGCTCATAAATTCAATAATAAGCAATCGTTGGAATTTGGCAGTTCATACAAACATTATGGACTTTGGCTTGGGAACCATTTAAGATACCCACCCACTTTAGGCTTAGGAACCTAGGATAAGCTGCCCAATCGTCAGCTTGGGAACCGGACAGATAACCACACAAGGCTTTGGAACCTTGATAAAGAAGCCAAACTAGAGGCTTGGGATCCTCATCCAAGAAACCCACCCGTGGCTGGTATTGCACAGCTATCGGGTGTGACCCATATGGCGATGGGGTTACTGGTTCACGTTCCTGAACTGGTAGTGACAATGTCACCATGGACCAACGCAATTTAGGTATAATAATGTCTGTATAAAACAAAAATAATAGAATGCATGTGATGTTGCGATAGCAGCGTGTGATAGCAACGTCCTCAACTTTGTCCCTATTTCTAGGGCCTTATATGCCAGCGATGAAAAACCAACCCTACTTTTTTAAGGGGTTTGAAACATGCTGTTTCTAATGAAAATGATTAAAAAGAGTTTCCAGAAAGTCTTTTGTTTGTAAAAGTGGGCTAAAAATACCCTATTTTTGGTGTTTTTGCAAAAATCATCAACTTTACACTCAATTTGTGAACGAATGGTAAATATTAGGAGAATGAAATTTTATATTCGAAAACCTTGTGTTAAGTTGTTGTGTGCAAAGTTTCATGTTTATCACATCTTTAATTCCAGAGATATAAAAAGCCAAACTTTACAATTTTTTCGAGCCGCAAAGTTTTCGGACCAAATTTGCTCCACATTTTCTTCATGGAAATTGCTCATGAAGATTTTTTTTTATTTTGTTTAATAGAGCACAAAAAGTTGTACAAGATGGCCAAGTTTTGTTTCTCTCAACAAAATATTGCCGGAGATACAGTGTCTCAAAGTTGCTGAAATCTCGGAGTCATTCCATAGAAGGCTGCAGTATGGGGTCAAACAGATTACTATATCTCAGCAAATATTGCATCGGCAAACGTAAAACTTTACCAATGTTCATTGGGGACATGTATGAATGTTCACAGAAAATTTCATCAAAATCCGTGATGGTCGAGCAGGGACCACCAGACTACTTGACATGGAATGACCCCTTTCCTTATAGGGAAGTCATCCCATCTCCTTTATCATTTTTGTTGCCCTTCTCTGGTTTCAAAAAATTTCCGTTTACTGCAAAACCGTAAAAAATGATGCATTGTTCCTATGGGAAATATAGGGTTAGGTTCCAGCTTAATTTTTTGTCAAGCAATTAAAAACAAAGAAACTGCATACTGAATCAAATACTGAATACATTAAAGAAGTTACAGTACTAAATGAAGTATGCACAGAAATCGCTGTAGGAAAATAAAACCACATTATATATCAATAGCTGCATGAGAGGGAGAGGTTTGTGCCTCCTGCAAAGTAAGAGACAACAATGACAGCGAAGCTAGCAGATCAACCTCTGGAGCCTCGCTCTTGTGACTCGCTGACTTACTGGAAGAACTTCGTCAGCCTTGTCTGCTTGGCTTTCTTTGATTCAGTCTCTACAGAAGATGTCAGAGATCTCTAACTGTACTAGAAATGGTTTTTCAAGGATGATGATGAAGAGGAACTGAAAACTCTCAGTGAACCTGGAAGACATACTGAGCCAAATTGACAAGCTAATGAGTAGTAAATCACCTGGACCAAATGGCATGCTCCCTAGGGTGCTGAATAAACTCGAATATGAAATTGCTGATCTGCTCTTAGTGATCTGTAATCTGTCGTTAAAATTGTCCATAGTACCTGAAGCTTGGAGGGTTGATCAGGAAATTATGGGCTGGTAAAGCTGACTTCAGTGGCAGGCAAAATAGTGGAAACTATTATAAAGAATAAAATTATGGAACACATAGACAAACCTGGTTTAATGGGACAGAGTCAGTATGGATTCAGCCCAGGTAATTCTTGTCTCACCAATTTGCTTTATTTATTTGAGGCGTGAATAAACATGGATAAAGGTGAACTGGTTGATGTAGTGTATGTAGGTTTTCAGAAGGCTTTGGACAAAGTACCTCATGAGAGACTCCTGAGAAAATTAAAAAGTCATGGAATAGGAGGCAATGTTCTGGTGTGGATTAGGAATTGGCTATTGGACAGAAAACAGAGTGTAGGGTTAAATGTACTCAATCTGCTGCCCCTCACTACCTCTCATCTCCCCTTATGTTCCCACCCGAAACCTCCGTTCACAGGACAAATCCCTCCTCTCAGTACCTGGAACAACCTTCCTGAGCCCTTACGTCAAGCCCCCTCCCTGCCCATCTTCAAGTCTCTGCTTAAAGCCCACCTCTTCAATGCTGCCTTCGGCACCTAACTCTTACCTTCAGGATATCCGGACTGCCCCAATTTGACTGCCCCTCACTTGTCTACTCACTTGTCCTTTAGATTGTAAGCTCTTTGAGCAGGGCCTGTCCTTTTATGTTAAATTGTACAGCGCTAGCGTAACCCTAGTAGCGCTTTAGAAATGTTAAGTAGTAGTAGTAAATGGCCATTTTTCTCAATGGAGGAGGGTGAATGATGGAGTGCCACAGGGATCTGTACTGGGGCCAGTTCTATTTAACATATTTATAAATGATCTGGAAATTCAAATGACGTGAGGTGATTACATTTGCAGATAAAACAAAACTATTCAAAACTGTTAAAAAAACATGTGGACTGTGAAAAATTGCAGAAAGACATTAGGAAATTCGAAGCCTAGGTATCCAAATGGCAGATGAAATTAAATGTGGACAGATGCAAAGTGGTGGCCAAAAAAGCAAACAGAATGCTAGGAATTATTAGGAAAGGGATGGTAAATAAGACCAGAAATATTATAATGCCTCTATAGCTCCATTGTGCGACCTTACCTTCAGTATTGGATTCAATTCTGATCACCAGATCATAGAAGATATAGCAGAATTAGAACAGGTTCAAAGAAGAGCAACTAAAATGATAAAGGGGATGGAATCTGTCGTATGAAGAAAGGCTAAAGAGGTTAGGGCTCTTCATCTTGGAAAAGAGATGGCTAAGAGGAGATATGATTGAGGTCTACAAAATCCTGAGTGGTGTAGAAACAGGTAAAAGTGAATTAATTTTTTACTGTTTCAAAAAGTGCAAACACTAGGGGACACTCAATGAAGTTACAATGAAGATACTTATGTGTAGCAGGTATTTTCCAAGGACAGCAGGCCTTACATTCTCTCAGTGGGTATCACGGTGCTGTGTTGCCTAGTCCGGGCTTTATAATAAGTGGAGGAGTAGCCTAGTGGTTAGTGCAGCGGACTTTGATCCTGGGGAACTGGGTTCGATTCCCACTGCCTCTCCTTGTGACTGTGGGCAAGTCACTTAATCATCCATTGCCCCAGGTACAAAATAAGTACCTGTATATATGTAAACTGCTTTGAATGTAGTTGGCAAAATACCACAGAAAGGCGGCATTTCAAGTCCCATTTCCCTTTAAGAGCTTTGTGGAGTGCGAGACATGCTCCATCACATACTGCAGTTAAATACTACAGCAATAAATATAAAAATAGACCACTCCTAGGGGAGGTGGGAGGGTTTGTGAAAATATAAGGTCTGCTGTCCTCGGAGAATACCTGCTACAATTAATTATCTTAATTTTCTCTGAGGACAAGCAGGCCATTAATTCTCACAAATGGAATATCCCTAGCATCCAGGCTCATCGAAAATAGCTAACTTTGGTCAATTGTGCCTCGCAACGACGAGGACATAACTCAGATTAACCTGAAACTATATACCACTGAGTGAGCTTGCAGCCTGGAACAGAATAAAATGGGAGTTGGATTCTAGACCCTGAACAGATTCTGCAACACTGTCTGCTCGACGCCCTGGAGCTCCCAGCACCATGCGTCAAGGACGACCGATGCCGATGCTTCTTGACATTCACCTGAACTCAGCGTCGAAACTCCTCGGTGCCGACGAGGATGACGTCAAATCCTCCCATCATCTTGGGGTCAGGTCCAACGCTGGCTGGTCCCGGGGGCCCTGTCTAGCAGTCAGCATCAAAACAGGTGGAGACCCACTCGCCGCTCCACTGCTCCCAGTGTCAATTGGTCTCAAAACAGTCATATGGACTGATGCAATCAATCTTCAATGTCAGTGCTGCTGCCACCGTCGAGGACTCTAATCTGGCTCCAGAAATCCTCTTGACGTTGATCCTGTCTGGCTACTTGGGTCCGTTTCTTCATCCAAAGACAAAGGACACCGCAGGGCTATGGTTCAGCTTTAAGCACTGAAGACACCAAGAATGGGTGTCTTTGCCGGAGATTGCCCGATTGCACCGGGAACAGTGCTTAAAGCCACTGGGAACTTTAGTGGACATGGAAGGGAAACACTTACTAAGCGAAATCAGAAGACACAATGGTGCCTGAAAAGAAAAAGGCAAGACACCACAGAAAAAGTCACGGGAAAGACCCGACCGGAAAATAGGTTTAAACGTGATGTAAGGTGCGGAAAATAAAGGAAACTTATAAGTCGGCAACAAAAAAAAAACTAAAAATGTTCGGGAAGTAAAGGGGAGAAAAGCTTGACAAGGCACAGTGAAAAATCGCACAAAAAGAAGCTGAAAAGGCACAAAAAAAAAAGCTCTTCTGAATCAGATGTGAAGAGAAGCTATAGATGCAGTCTTTTCTTCACAGCGGTAGAAAAACAACTGCAGTAACAGCGCCCTCATGGTGGGCTGGAAGGCACCTGCATGTACGTGGTGGAGCATGTCTCCCGCGCCACAAAGCTCTTAAAGTTTGTTATAAAGCTGCGCTACCCACTTTTGAGAATTAATGGCCTACTTGTCCTCGAAGAAATGGAAATACTTTTAAAACAAGTAGGAGGAAATAATTTTTCAGTCAAGAAATAGTTACCCTGTGGAGCTTGTTGCCAGAAAATGTGGTAACAGCGGTTAGCGTATCTGGGCTTAAAAAAGGTTTGGACAAGTTCCTGGAGGGAAAAGTCCATAGTCTGGTACTTGTGACCTGGATTGGCCACTGTTGGAAACAGGATACTGAGCTAGATGGACCATTGGTCTGACCCGAATGGCTATTCATATATTCTTATGTTCATAAGAGTCCATGCTTTCCTATAAATGCTTTTTTTCCTTGATCAATCTAATATGGTGGAATGGGGTAGGGGAGGGTGGGAGCTGTAGGTATTTTGTTTGTTAATAACAAAAAATTCAAATGTATAATGTATTACTTTGCCGTTTGTATTTTGGCTGCTCAATTAAATCATTTAAAAATCTTGCTGCTTTGGATCCTGCAACCTTCCAAAGTACTTCACTATCCTTTCTCTTATAAATAATTATAATAATTTATGCACTGCTGAATTTAAACTGCTTGGCTTGTAGTTTCCAACCTTGTCTACTTATATGAAATGAGGCAGCATCTGACCGTCTTCCTTCCTCTGGAACTGATCCTGTCTCTAGAGTGTGTTTATTTCTGTTTGTGGGATTTGATTGACTGCATTTAATCCAAAGACTACAAAGTAGTTTGTACATTCCAGAAAAATGAACCAGCAGTCCCTTCTGCCTCCGTTTTGTTGTATTACATGCTGCTGAATTGGTACTGAAACAGAGCTCTCCAACTTTTATAGAAATCTCTTCTGATTTTACACACACAAAAGAAGTGCTTTGAAAATTTGTGTTTCTGAGTAATATGAGAGAGTTATAAAGGGGATTGAATCTGCAGTCCATTCTAAGCCCTTTATATGTATAGACCTATTAAGATACTTTTTGGTTTAGAGTCATAAAAGATAGAAATGTATTGCAGTTTATTTTCTTGCCAATTTTCCTATATTATTGTGGTGCTAATCTCTTTAAAGGAGATTTCTTTTGAAGTGCAACATGAAATGATTTGGTAAATCCTTGGTACGTTATGTCAACATTACTTCCACTGTGTTAAATAGGTGGTGGTTCTTTTTATTAAGAACTTTTTTGTAAGGAGAAAACTTTAATCTGGCCGCACCTGAATACCGAGATCCATTCTGAAGCTCCTCTATCAAATCCTACTATATTCAATTACTGCTTTATTTTATTAGAGAGCCAAGGATGGTTTCCACAGTCTGTATTCCTTATTTGAAACAGAAGCACCATGATGGCAATCATGCTAATTAGTTGATTATAACTCTTTTCTCTAAAGTCAATAATATTGATTTACTAAATAACCTTGGATGTAAACTATTATGTCCTGAAGCCTAGTTCATATCTTGCACACGAGAGAGATTTCTTAACCTTCAGATACTGATACCTTGGGCTTTCTATCTCCAGCTTCCCATTTAAAGTTCTTAATTTCCCCTGCAGTTAGCCCCTAGCTTTTGTTAATCATTGATAAACTGATGAAGTGTCCCTGTTAAGTAGTTATTTTCCCAAGCAGTTCCCCTTTCTCTTATATGTAATGCAGATTGCTATTGCATGGTACTCTAGCTGACCAATTATTCTGAAGAGAATTATTCTCCGACGTTAATCTCACACTATTTACCTTTTTAGGTTCTTTTCCAGGCTCTGTTGTCTTACATGTTCTTGCTAGAGTTACCTTATTTACTGAGACAAAAAAGAGGGTAAAAAAAAATGCCACCGTGCCGCACAGTCACCTTGACCCCTCCCCAGGAAAACCAGATTCTGTAAGTGGTGAAAGTACTGGTAAAAGTAACAGAAATGCTTTTTCTTCTGTACTCTGCTAAATACAAAATTAGAAAAGATGTACATTTCCAAAAAACTAAACATCCATGAGCAGCATATATCCCTCTCCTCTCTATCCCTTTCTATACATGTGCTGTATTTCTCCCTCTTCTCTCCCCCCCCCCCCCCCAATGTTCGTCCCCCTCACCAGTCTTTTTTTTCCCAGCCCCCCTTCGTGCATCCACAATCCATCCACCTTTTTAATAGCCTCCTCCCTCTACTCACCCACATGACTCCATCCGTTCACCTCCCCCTCCCCTCTAGCAGTAAGTCAGGGTGCCATCCCCGAACATACCTTCGTTTGCGAGGCCACCTGAAGTCTCGGAAGCCATTTTGAAGAAGCAGCAGGAAAGTGTGGGTTCTTTCCTGGCTTGAAGAGACCACCAGGGTGCGTAAGGGAGGGCACCCTGAGGCTTGGGGAGGGGGAAGCTGGCCAGCCAACCAAGAAACCTGGACAAACGGGCAGGCAGAAAAAAACGCCCAGACCCCCCGACGGTCCCCTATAAAGGAGGACATGTCTTGGGAAACCCGGACGTATGGTAACCCTAGTCCTTGCCATTCTCAGCACACGATTTGTCTAATTTAACCTTTCTCCAGGTTTTCCATGGCCATTTCTGAGCCTGCTCTGTGGAATAAGCCCTCTCCACCAATGCTCATAGTGCACACCTGAACCATGGCCAGTATTTAGACCTTTATGAGATGGTGTGCCTGACAGTTGGTGACTTAACACAGTTCTCTGCTTTCTCAGTGAGTCTAGAAAGTGATCTCTAATGGCATATGTAGCTCTTCCCCACTGACGGGTGATATGCTGACCTCTCCTTTCTGAACGAGGCATGATAGTGTCTTCTTCCAGTTTTCTTCTTACTCTGTTGATTTGAGCAGGTCAGCAGGTTTTGACTCTGAGAAATAACCAGACAACTATTCTGCTTATTTACTGTCCAGAGCCACCCAAGCCCGACTGGGGGAGGAAGCAGTTGGAACTAGAGTCAGGAAATGGATTGAAATCTCCTTCACAACATTGTATGTGACAATCACTGCATTATGGATTGAGCCAAATTTAGTGTATTTTTTGGGGGGTGGGGGGGGAGGGGCAGTTTTCCAACCTTCTACTTCTGTTCACTTTGCTGCTTTATTCTGCTGTCCATCCTCTTCTCTACCGTGCCACATATGTGACCTAGCTTATTCCTTCTCTTATCTCCTGCTTCCACGCACAGCAGAGCCGCCTCCACCTCTGCTGGGCTTTGATATTTAATTTTAATTTTTTTCCATTTTCCTGCTCAGACAGTAAAAGAAATACAGTCAACAAAAAGGAAATCCTCATCCATTGAAAACTGTAAATCTGAGAAACTGCTTCCAGCCCTCAGCAAAGAGAAATCCAAGGTAAGGAGCCCTCATTCCTTTTCTTGATACAATGTAAGCTAGACTCAGGGTAAAATCCTTCTTCCTTTCCCAGACAATTGTACTCTAATACTGAAGTTAATTACAGTTTAAATTTTGGCAGCCAC
The DNA here is from genome assembly GCF_901765095.1 of Microcaecilia unicolor. Lineage (NCBI taxonomy): Eukaryota > Metazoa > Chordata > Amphibia > Gymnophiona > Siphonopidae > Microcaecilia > Microcaecilia unicolor. The sequence goes on from NC_044032.1 coordinate 444,216,635, forward strand.
TTATTTTACATCTTAATATATGGATTAATTTGTTTGTAGCTTATCCTGTTTCTCTCTCCATATATTCCCTTCTAAAGCCAGCTTTCATGTCTTACTCCTCTTCATTGTTGACAAGCGCAGCCCAAGATAAGCAAGCATCGGTCGTAATCATCTAGACTCTTATTTTGATCTTCTTACTCTCCACCCTCGGGCAAAGCCTGGCAAGGCTAAGTCATCTATGCCCCTTTTTATACCCTCCCATGATTGCCACATTCTGTTATAAGCCAGGGAAGTTTACATTGGAAAATAATACTTTTTAATAGATCGTCAATTATCATGAGCAATATGAAACTGGCAGCAGGTCTAGAAAAGATTTGCTCATTTGGTAGCCTGATACCTCAGGTATTTTGGTGCTTTGTGTTTTTGTTTTACATAGTAACATACATAGTAACATAGTAGATGATGACAGAAAAAGACCTGCACGGTCCATTTAGTTTGCCCAACAAGATAAACTCATATGTGCTACTTCTTGTGTATACCTTACCTTGATTTGTATCTGCCATTTTCAGGGCACAGACCGTATAAGTCTTGGCCAGCACTAGCCCCGCCTCCCAAACACCAGCCCCACCTCCCAATCTCGGCTAAGCTTCTGAGGATCCATTCCTTCTGAACAGGATTCCTTTATGTTTATCCCACGCATGCTTGAATTTTGCTACCATTTTTATCTTCACCACCTCCCATGGGAAGGCATTCCAAGTATCTACCACTCTGTCCGTGAAAAAATACTTCCTGACATTTTTCTTGAGTCTGCCCCCCTACAATCTCATATCATGCCCTCTAGTTCTACTGCCTTCCCATCTACGGAAAAGGTTCGTTTGCGGATTAATACCTTTCAAATATTTGAACGTCTGTATCATATCATAGTAACATAGTAGATGATGGCAGAAAAAGACCTGCACGGTCCATCCAGTCTGCCCAAGATAAACTCATGTGTATACCTTACCTTGATTTGTACCTGTCTTTCTCAGGGCACAGACCGTATAAGTCTGCCCAGCAGTTTTTCCTGCCTCCCAACCACCTGTCCCGCCTTCCATCACCGGCTCTGGCACAGACCGTATAAGTCTGCCCTCCCCTATCCTCACCTCCCAACCACCAACCCCTCTTCCCCCCACCTGCTCTGCCACCCAATTGTAGCTAAGCTTCTGAGGATCCATTCCTTCTGCACAGGATTCCTTTATGCACATCCCACGCATGTTTGAATTCCGTTACTGTTTTCATCGCCACCACCTCCCGCGGGAGGGCATTCCAAGCATCCACCACCCTCTCTGTGAAAAAATACTTCCTGACATCTTTCCTGAGTCTGCCCCCCTTCAATCTCATTTCATGTCCTCTCGTTCTACCGCCTTCCCGTCTCCGGAAAAGATTTGTTTGCGGATTAATACCTTTCAAATATTTGAACATCTGTATCATATCACCCCTGTTCCTCCTTTCCTCCAGGGTATACATGTTCAGGTCAGCAAGTCTCTCTTCATACGTTTTGGAACGCAAATCCCATACCATCCTCGTAGCTTTTCTTTGCACCGCTTCCATTTTTTTGACATCCTTCGCAAGGTACGGCCTCCAAAACTGAACACAGTACTCCAGGTGAGGCCTCACCAACGTCTTATACAGGGGCATTAAAACCTCCCTTCTTCTGCTGGTCACACCTCTCCCTATACAGCCTAGCAATCTTCTAGCTACGGCCACCGCCTTGTCACACTGTTTCGTCGCCTTCAGGTCCTTGGATACTATCACCCCAAGATCCCTCTCCACGTCCGTGCCAATCAGACTCTCCCCGCCTAACACATACGTCTCCCTTGGATTTCTACTCCCTAAATGCATCACTTTGCATTTCTTCGCATTGAATTTTAATTGCCAAACGTTAGACCATTCTTCTAGCTTCTTCAGATCTTTTTTCATGTTTTCCACTCCCTCCGGGGTGTCCACTCTGTTGCAAATCTTGGTGTCATCCGCAAAAAGGCAAACTTTACCTCGTAACCCTTCAGCAATGTCACTCACAAATATATTGAACAGAATCGGCTCCAGCACCGATCCCTGAGGCACTCCACTACTCACCTTTCCCTCCTCCGAGCAAACTCCATTCACCACCACCCTCTGGCGTCTGCCCGTCAACCAGTTCCTAATCCAGTTCACCACTTCGGGTCCTATCTTCAGCCCATCTAGTTTATTCAAGAGCCTCCTGTGGGGAACCGTGTCGAAAGCTTTGCTGAAATCTAAATAGATTACGTCCATAGCACGTCCTTGATTTAATTCTCCCGTCACCCAGTCAAAGAATTCAATGAGATTCGTTTGGCACGATTTCCCTTTGGTGAAACCATGTTGTCTCGGATCTTGCAACTTATTTGCTTCCAGGAAATTCACTATCCTTTCCTTCAGCATCGCTTCCATTACTTTACCAATAACCGAAGTGAGGCTTACCGGCCTGTAGTTTCCAGCCTCTTCCCTATCACCACTTTTGTGAAGTGGGACCACCTCCGCCGTTCTCCAGTCCCTCGGAACCTCTCCCGTCTCCAAGGATTTATTAAACAAATCTTTAAGAGGACCCGTCAGAACCTCTCTGAGCTCCCTCAATATCCTGGGGTGGATCCCGTCCGGTCCCATGGCTTTGTCCACCTTTAGATTTCCAAGTTGTTGATAAACACTCTCTTCCGTGAACGGTGCTCTATCCGCTCCATTCTCAGGTGTACTTTTGCCAGTCCCTAGCGGTCCTTCTCCTTCACCCCTGTTTCTCCTTTCCTCCAGGGTATACATGTTCAGGTCAACAATCTCTCCTCATACGTCTTGTAACGCAAATCACATACCATTTTCGTAGCTTTTCTTTGCACCAATTCTTTTTACATCCTTAGCAAGATACGGCCTCCAAAACTGAACACAATACTCCAGGTGGGGCCTCACCAATGACTTATACAGGGGCATTAAAACCTCTTTTCTTCTGCTGGTCACACCTCTCTGTAAACAGCCTAGCAACCTTCTCGCTACAGCCACCGCCTTGTCACACTGTTTCGTCGCCTTCAGATCCTCGGTTACTATCACCCCAAGATCCCTGTCCCCGTCCGTACCTATCAGACTCTCCCCGCCTAACACATATGTCTCCTGTGGATTTCTACTCCCTGAGTGCATCACTTTGCATTTCTTCGCATTGAATTTTAATTGCCAAACCTTAGACCATTCTTCTAGCTTCTGCAGATCCTTTTTCATGTTTCCCACTCCCTCCCTGATGTCCACTCTGTTGCAAATCTTACTGTCATCCGCAAAAAGGCAAACTTTACCTTCTAACCCTTCGGCAATGTCACTCACAAATATATCGAACAGAATCGGCCCCAGCACCGATCCCTGAGGCACTCCACTACTCACCTTTCCTTCCTCAGAGCAAATTCCATTAACCACCACCCTCTGGTTTCTGTCCATCAACCAGTTCCTAATCCAGTTAACCACTTCAGGTCCTATCTTCAGCCTGTCCAGTTTATTCAAGAGCCTCCTGTGGGGAACTGTGTCAAAAGCGTTGCTGAAATCTAAGTAGATTATGTCTATAGGACTTCCTTGATTCAATTCTCCAGTCACCCAGTCAGAGAATTCAGTGAGAATTGTTTGACTCGATTTCCCTTTGGTAAAACCATGTTGTTTCGGATCTTGCAACTTATTGGCTTCCAGGAAATTCACTATTCTGTCCTTCAGCATAGCTTCCATTACTTTTCCAATAACTGAAGTGAGGCTTACCGGCCTGTAGTTTCCAGCTTCTTCCCTATCACCACTTTTCTGAAGAGGGACCACCTCCGCTGTTCTGCAATCGCACGGAACCTCTCCCGTGTCTAAGGATTTATTAAACAAATCTTTAAGAGGACCTGCCAGAACCTCTCTGAGCTCCCTCAATATCCTGGGGTGGATCCCGTCCGGTCCCATGGCTTTGTCCACCTCTAGGTTTCCTAGTTGTTCATATACACTCTCTTCCGTGAACGATGCTAAATTCACTCCACTCTCATATGTACTTCTGCCAGTCCATCGTGGTCCTTCTCCAGGATTTTCTTCTGTGAAAACAAAACAAAAGTATCTATTTAGCAAATTTGCCTTTTCTTCATCATTATCTACATAGCGGTTCGCAGCATCTTTCAGTCTCACAATTCCCTTTTTAGTCATTTTCCTTTTACTTTGTTTTTGTTTAAATTTGTATAGTTCCTCAAAATGGCCTGGGATAAGTCTCGGGAGTTAAATAATAACACAAGAATTGCCATACTGGGTCAGGCCTGTTTTCTTCTGCCTTCCCTCCATATGAATGGCAAGGCCACAATATGCAGATTAATTATACTAGTAAGAGTGAGCATTGCTTGTTCTCCAAATTCAGTAAGGTCAGTTGAAAATAAGCAGTTCTTCTGTGGTGCTGTGTTCCTAGCCATTTGTCCATGATCTGAAAGAATTTGATGTAAAAATAAAAGTGTTAACCCAGTGTGTACACACACAAGTACTTACAGGGGGTTGTTTTAAAAAGAACTAGTAAAAAAAAAAAAGGCCCGTTTCTGAAAGAAATGAAACGAGTGCCAGGAAAATGATGATGTAATTGCAATTATGTTGTTAACAGAACCATTACCAAACATCAGGGTATATAATGAGTAATATTGTGTTTTTTTAGAAATTTGTATGTATAGTATTTTTTTTAAAATAGTCAGCAGAATGTAAATAACTTTAATTGCAAACATAATGCTGGTTTAGATTTTTAAAATTTCATTATAAATAATATTTTTTTGTGTAAACTTAGTCACAATGACCGTTTCTTCAACAATGAAACAGGCCCTAGCAAGGCTCTCATGTGTTTTTTTTTTTCTCTCCCCCCTGCCCGTCCCGTGATTCTCTCCTCTCCATCCATGACCATCGGTATGTTCTGTTTATGTGTGAGAGGCATGGTATTTGAAAGGCTGTATTTGAATGTGTGTGTGGTGGGGGGTTGTGTATTGTGCTATCCCTGTGAGGAAAGGTGACCACTCCAGTCCCTCTGCTTTGGGAGCTGCATATTGAAAACTGGCAGTGTGCTTGCATTATGTACTATTGGACATATGTATCACAGCAGGCCTGTGATAAAGATCATGTAGAAAAAAAGACTATAGCTACCTAGCAAGGCTCTCGTGTAAGTGTTTTTCTCCGAGGACAAGCAGGCTGCTTGTTCTCACTGATGGGTGACATCCACGGCAGCCCCTCCAATCGGAATCTTCACTAGCAAAGGCCTTTGCTAGTCCTTGCGCGCCAATGCGCACCGCGCATGCGCGGCCGTCTTCCCGCCCGAAACCGGCTTATGCCGGCTAGTCTTCTTTTCTCCGCGCTCGGTACGGTTGTGCTTTACCGTTCGTGCCCCGAAAAGTCGGCCTCGCGCGTCGTTTTTCGACTGTTTTCTGTGAGAAATCCAGAAATTGTTTGGATTAACCATTCTTGGTTTTTCCTTTCCTCTACTTTGAGTTTTTTCGCCCCGTTAAGTTTTCTTTCGTCGTCGGGGTAGGCCTTACTTAGGCCCCGGTCGAAATTTCCCTTTTTTCTGTGCCAAATTTCGCCATTTCGTCTTTCGATTTCGCCGGCGTGATTTTTCCGCCCATGACATCGAAGCCTTCCAGCGGCTTCAAGAAGTGCACCCAGTGCGCCCGGGTAATCTCGCTCACTGACAGGCACGCGTCGTGTCTTCAGTGTCTGGGAGCTGGGCACCGCCCTCAGGCCTGTAGTCTGTGTTCCCTTTTGCAAAGGCGGACTCAGGTAGCGAGGTTAGCCCAGTGGAACATTTTGTTCTCGGGCTCTTCGTCGGCATCGGCACCGGGGGTATCGAGTGCATCGACGTCTTCAGCGTCCAGACCTTCAACCTCGGCGGCCAGTACATCGAGTGCATCGAGGCATCGGCCCTCTGCATCGGCGCCGAGACATCGGACAGCTGCATCGACGTCGGTGGTACCGGGACCTCGTCTGCTGATGTCGTCGGACGGTGGTGCTTCGTCTGGAGTGCAGGTGAGGGCTGTCCATTCCCCTGCTGGTGGCGGTGAGCCTTCGGGTGGGTCTCCCCCTACCCTGAGGGCTCCTGCGGTACAGCCCCCCCGAGACCGACCTTCTTCGATCTCGGCCCCGAGGAAGCGACGGCTGGATTCTACGTCCTCCTCGTCGGTACCGGGAAGTTCCGGTGACATGCTTCGTCCCAAGAAGTCGAAGAAGCATCGTCACCGGTCCCCTTCCCATGTCGGTACCGAGAGCTCTGGGTCGCCGAAGGAGTCGGCACCCAGCAGGCATCGGCACCGAGAGGACCGCTCACCCTCTGTTCAGGAGGTGTCGATGCGCTCCACTCTGGACAGCCCGGAACAGCCTCCACGCCCGGAACAGGTTCTGACGTCGACGCCTGCATCGACCTCCATGCCTTTCTCTGCAGCCGCTCTGAACGAGAGCCTCCGGGCCGTTCTCCCAGAGATTCTGGGAGAGCTGCTGCTGCGCCCTACCCCTCCGGTACCGGCGGTGCTTGCGCCACCGGTACCGTCGAGCGTGGCGCCGGCTGGCCCATCGCCCGAGGTGAGGTCTCCGGCGTCGGTGCCGCGTGCGGTACCGGCTGCCGTCGCCTCCCAGGAAGGCTCCCCGACTAAGTCGGCAGAGGGAGCTTCGCCGATGCGGGCGAGGGAGTCTACCTCTCGACGCCCCCATCGTGGACGTGGCTCCACGGAGTCGAGTCGGGCACGGTTGCAGACACAGGTCCGTGAACTTGTGTCTGACACCGAGGGTGAGGCCTCGTGGGAAGAGGAAGGAGACCCCAGATATTTCTCTGACGAGGAGTCTGAGGGTCTTCCTTCCGATCCCACTCCCTCTCCTGAAAGACAGCTTTCTCCTCCTGAGAGTCTGTCTTTTGCTTCCTTTGTCCGGGAGATGTCTACGGCCATCCCCTTCCCGGTGGTTGTGGAGGACGAGCCCAGGGCTGAAATGTTTGAGCTCCTGGACTATCCTTCTCCACCTAAGGAAGCGTCCACTGTTCCCTTGCACCATGTCCTAAAAAAGACATTGCTTGCGAACTGGACCAAGCCTTTAACTAATCCCCACATCCCCAAGAAGATCGAGTCCCAGTACCGGATCCATGGGGACCCAGATCTGATGCGCACTCAGTTGCCTCATGATTCTGGAGTTGTGGATCTGGCCCTAAAGAAGGCTAAGAGTTCTAGGGAGCATGCTTCGGCGCCCCCGGGCAAGGACTCTAGAACCTTAGACTCCTTTGGGAGGAAGGCCTACCATTCTTCTATGCTCGTGGCCAAAATCCAGTCTTACCAGCTCTACACGAGCATACACATGCGGAACAATGTGCGGCAGTTGGCGGGCTTGGTTGATGCGCTCCCCCCTGAGCAAGCCAAGCCATATCAGGAGGTGGTCAGGCAGCTGAAGGCGTGCAGAAAATTCCTGTCCAGAGGGGTGTATGACACCTTTGATGTTGCGTCCAGGGCCGCTGCTCAAGGTGTGGTGATGCGCAGGCTCTCATGGCTGCATGCCTCTGACCTGGAGAATAGGATCCAGCAGCGGATTGCGGACTCGCCTTGCCGTGCGGACAACATTTTTGGAGAGAAAGTCGAACAGGTGGTAGAGCAGCTCCACCAGCGGGACACCGCATTCGACAAGTTCTCCCGCCGGCAGCCTTCAGCCTCTACCTCTACAGGTAGAAGATTTTTCGGGGGAAGGAAGACTGTTCCCTACTCTTCTGGCAAGCGTAGGTACAATCCTCCTTCTCGACAGCCTGCGGCCCAGGCTAAGCCCCAGCGCGCTCGCTCTCGTCAGCAGCGCGCGCCTCAGCAAGGCCCCTCGGCTCCCCAGCAAAAGCAAGGGACGGGCTTTTGACTGGCTCCAGCAGAGCATAGCCGACATCCAAGTGTCCGTGCCGGGCGACCTGCCAGTCGGAGGGAGGTTGAAAGCTTTTCACCAAAGGTGGCCTCTCATAACCTCCGATCAGTGGGTTCTCCAAATAGTCCGGCAAGGATACACCCTCAATTTGGCCTCAAAACCTCCAAATTGTCCACCGGGAGCTCAGTCTTACAGCTTCCAGCACAAGCAGGTACTTGCAGAGGAACTCTCCGCCCTTCTCAGCGCCAATGCGGTCGAGCCCGTGCCATCCGGGCAAGAAGGGCTGGGATTCTATTCCAGGTACTTCCTTGTGGAAAAGAAAACAGGGGGGATGCGTCCCATCCTAGACCTAAGGGCCCTGAACAAATATCTGGTCAAAGAAAAGTTCAGGATGCTTTCCCTGGGCACCCTCCTTCCCATGATTCAGGAAAACGATTGGCTATGCTCTCTGGACTTGAAGGATGCCTACACACACATCCCGATACTGCCAGCTCACAGACAGTATCTGCGATTTCAGCTGGGCACACGTCACTTCCAGTACTGTGTGCTACCCTTTGGGCTCGCCTCTGCGCCCAGAGTGTTCACAAAGTGCTTGGCTGTAGTAGCAGCGGCACTTCGCAGGCTGGGGGTGCACGTGTTCCCATATCTCGACGATTGGCTGGTGAAGAACACATCCGAGGCAGGAGCCCTGCAGTCCATGCAGATGACTATTCGCCTCCTGGAGCTACTGGGGTTTGTGATAAATTATCCAAAGTCCCATCTTCTCCCAGTGCAGAGACTCTAATTCATAGGAGCTCTGCTGGATTCTCGGACGGCTCGCGCCTATCTCCCAGAGGCGAGAGCCAACAACTTGTTGTCCCTCGTCTCGCAGGTGCGAGCGTCCCAGCAGATCACAGCTCGGCAGATGTTGAGATTGCTAGGCCACATGGCCTCCACAGTCCATGTGACTCCCATGGCCCGCCTTCACATGAGATCTGCTCAATGGACCCTAGCTTCCCAGTGGTTCCAGGCTGCTGGGGATCTAGAAGACATAATCCACCTGTCCACGAGTTTTCTCGAATCCCTGTATTGGTGGACGATTTGGTCCAATTTGACTCTGGGACGTCCTTTCCAAATTCCTCAGCCACAAAAAGTGCTGACCACGGATGCGTCTCTCCTGGGGTGGGGAGCTCATGTCGATGGGCTTCACACCCAAGGAAGCTGGTCCCTCCAGGAACGCGATCTGCAGATCAATCTTCTGGAGTTGCGAGCAATCTGGAACGCTCTGAAGGCTTTCAGAGATCGGCTGTCCCACCAAATTATCCAAATTCAGACAGACAACCAGGGTGCCATGTACTACGTCAACAAGCAGGGGGGCACCGGATCTCGCCCCCTGTGTCAGGAAGCCGTCAGCATGTGGCTCTGGGCTCGCCGTCACGGCATGGTGCTCCAAGCCACATATCTGGCAGGCGTAAACAACAGTCTGGCCGACAGGTTGAGCAGGATTATGCAACCTCACGAGTGGTCGCTCAATTCCCGTTTAGTGCGACAGATCTTCCAGGCGTGGGGCACCCCCTTGGTAGACCTCTTCGCATCTCGAGCCAACCACAAAGTCCCTCAGTTCTGTTCCAGGCTTCAGGCCCATGGCAGACTGGCATCGGATGCCTTCCTCCTGGATTGAGGGGAGGGTCTGCTGTATGCTTATCCTCCCATACCTCTGGTGGGGAAGACTTTGTTGAAACTCAAGCAAGACCGAGGCACCATGATTCTGACTGCTCCTTTTTGGCCGCGTCAGATCTGGTTCCCTCTTCTTCTGGAGTTGTCCTCCGAAGAACCGTGGAGATTGGAGTGTTTTCCGACCCTCATCACGCAGGACGAAGGGGCGCTTCTGCATCCCAGCCTCCGGTCCATGGCTCTCACGGCCTGGATGTTGAGAGCGTAGACTTTGCCTCTTTGGGTCTGTCAGAGGGTGTCTCCCGTGTTTTGCTTGCTTCCAGGAAAGATTCCACCAAGAGGAGTTACTTCTTTCTGTGGAGGAGGTTTGCCGTCTGGTGTGACAGCAAGGCCCTAGATCCTCGCTCTTGTCCTACACAGACCCTGCTTGAATACCTTCTGCACCTGTCTGAGTCTGGTCTCAAGACCAACTCTGTAAGGGTTCACCTTAGTGCAATCAGTGCATACCATTATCATGTGGAAGGTAAGCCGATCTCAGGACAGCCTTTAGTTGTTCGCTTCATGAGAGGTTTGCTTTTGTCAAAGCCCCCTGTCAAGCCTCCTACAGTGTCATGGGATCTCAATGTCGTTCTCACCCAGCTGATGAAGCCTCCTTTTGAGCCACTGAATTCCTGCCATCTGAAGTACTTGACCTGGAAGGTCATTTTCTTGGTGGCAGTTACTTCAGCTCGTAGAGTCAGTGAGCTTCAGGCCCTGGTAGCCCAGGCCCCTTACACCAAATTTCATCACAACAGAGTTGTCCTCCGCACTCACCCTAAGTTCTTGCCAAAGGTTGTGTCGGAGTTCCATCTGAACCAGTCAATTGTCTTGCCAACATTCTTTCCCCGTCCTCATTCCTGCCCTGCTGAACGTCAGCTGCACACATTGGACTGCAAGAGAGCATTGGCCTTCTATCTGGAGCGGACACAGCCCAACAGACAGTCCGCCCAATTGTTTGTTTCTTTTGATCCCAATAGGAGGGGAGTGGCTGTGGGGAAACGCACCATATCCAATTGGCTAGCAGATTGCATTTCCTTCACTTACGCCCAGGCTGGGCTGGCTCTTGAGGGTCATGTCACGGCTCATAATGTTAGAGCCATGGCTGCGTCGGTAGCCCACTTGAAGTCAGCCACCATTGAAGAGATCTGCAAAGCTGCGACGTGGTCATCTGTCCACACATTTACATCTCATTACTGCCTGCAGCAGGATACCCGACGCGACAGTCGGTTCGGGCAGTCAGTTCTTCAGAACCTGTTTGGGCTTTAGGATCCAACTCCACCCCCCGAGGGCCCTGTTTGTTCTGTTCCAGGCTGCACTCTCAGTTAGTTGGTAAATTTTTTTAGGTCAATCTCAGTTATGTCCTCGCCGTTGCGAGGCCCAATTGACCATGCTTGTTTTGAGTGAGCCTGGGGGCTAGGGATACCCCATCAGTGAGAACAAGCAGCCTGCTTGTCCTCGGAGAAAGCGAATGCTACATACCTGTAGAAGGTATTCTCCGAGGACAGCAGGCTGATTGTTCTCACAAACCCGCCCGCCTCCCCTTTGGAGTTGTGTCTTCCCTTGTCTTTGTTTTGCTACATATACGACTGGCCGGCACAAGCCGGTTTCGGGCGGGAAGACGGCCGCGCGAGGACTAGCAAAGGCCTTTGCTAGTGAAGATTCCGATTGGAGGGGCTGCCGTGGACGTCACCCATCAGTGAGAACAATCAGCCTGCTGTCCTCGGAGAATACCTTCTACAGGTATGTAGCATTCGCTTTTTTCTTTCTCCCCTGCCCTGCCCTCCCCTCCCATGCCCTCTATGTCCAGCGATTCTCTTCTTCCCTGCCCTGTCATCCGTGTCCCGCAATTCTGCCCTCTCCATCCATGTCCATCGGTATGTTCTGTTTGTGTGAGAGGCAGTTTCTGGGGAGAGAGGCATGGAATTAGGCTGTATTTGAGAGAGAGAGAGAGAGTGTGTGTGTGTGTGAGAGAGTATGTGTGTTCCCAGCAAAGATTTGAAGCCTCATACAGTAGCTGACAGCAGGAACGGACCATGCTGACACCATCAAAGCTTTGCTCTCAGTATCTCTATTATCGGAACAGCTCTGTTAAACCTATTATCTTCCCCTCCCCTTTGCTTGTTCAACTTCAGAAACCGAAACCTACTTCCATAATGGCCCACAGACAACATTTTACACGTCCCAGCTGCTAGCTAAAAGAATTGTTTACTGGACATTTAAAATGCCTGGGAGGAGGAAGTGGGAGTCAGCTTGCTGATTTGTACCTGAAAGCTCTGGCTGGCTACCATAACGTTCCGTTCGTAACTACTCCTGACGTCAGCCAGCCTCCAGCGTTCCCTTCCCTCTCGCTGTTTAGCCCTCTGACGTCATTATGTTTTGACGCGAGGGCCGGGCAGTGATGGGGAATGGAACGCTGGAGGCTGGCTGACGTTAGGAGATGGTTACGAACGCAGGTAGACACATTGGAATGTTGCAGGAGCAAATTATTATATTAAACTAGTAAATCATGCCCATTTCTGACACACATGAAACGGGCGCTAGCAAGGTTTTTGTTGGAGTGTGTATGTTTGAGAGAGTGTGTGTGAGAGTGACTGTGTGTGAGAGAGAGAGAGAGAAAGAGTGAATGTGCGAGGGTGTGTGTGTGACAGAGAGACAGTGAGACTGCTGGATGCGAGTGTGTCTGCTCTGCCCCCTGCCCCCCTCCAGCTACACAGCGATTCTCCTCTCTCCCCTGCTGCCCCTCCAGCCACCCAGCGATTATCATTTTTCCTTGCTCCCCCCCTGTATCCACCCAGCGATGCTGTTCTCTCCCCGGCCCCCCTGCCACCCAGTGAGTCTCCTCTCTCCCCTGCCCCCCTCCAGCCACCCAGCAATTGTCCTCTCTCCCCTGTCCCCCCTCCAGCCACCCAGCAATTGTCCTTTGTCCTCTGCCCCCCTTCCAGCCACCCATCGATGCTCTTCTCTCCCCTCCCCCCTTCCAGCCACCCAGCGATGCTCCTCTCTGCTCTGCCCCCCCTCTACCCACCCAGCGATGCTTCTCTCTCCCCTGCCCCCCCTCCAGCCACTCAGCGATTCTCCTTTCTCCCCTGCCCCTAACAATATCGGCCAACCTTCGCTGCCGTGCACAGCTCAGTGTGCAGGCCCACTGAATGATCGATCCATTCGCCGCTGTGCGCCCGCCCTCCCACCTCTGGTTGGTCAGCTTTTGCGTCCGCCCTCCCACCTCGGGTTGGTCAGCTTTTGCGTGTGACGTACCTGGAAGTAAGTGACGTTAATTCATGAGATGGATGCATCCTTTCTGAGAGCACGAATGCTTCAGGCTTTACTGCCATGGAGTCAACTTCAGAACGTTGGAGGTGCGTTTTATTATATAGGATATTTAATTCATAAACAGGCTCTTCCTTTTCTCCTGCTAGACCAGCCACACCGAAGGAGAGAGCCCTTTTATGCAGCCTTGGAGTGATGCTAAGCAGCAAACACCGTGAGGCTTGCAGGAGCCAGCGGATGAACAGTGCTACTGGTTCATTCTGCCCCGATATGAGCAAGCTTGCTTTTTCAAGTGTACTTTGTTTAGAAAGAATCTGGCAAAGCTTGTTAAGGACTTGGGGGAGATCAGGTCTCAGAAGCTTCTAGAGGACAAAGCAGCAGGTTCTGAGCCAAGGATTGGTACTGATACCTCTTGAGCAGAAGGTCCTGCAGCCCTTTCGAGGAGCAAGGAGGTTGAGAAAGGGTGGTATATATTTTTTTATTTATAATTTTTAAAATAATACATTCATATCTATATAAATGCAGGATTAAAGATTAAGTTATAGGCAAAATAACATTTCTCTTTTTTTCCCATATTTAAAATAAAATAAAGAAATATAAAGAGACAAGAAATTTAGTCATATAGATATTGACCACCATAATTAGGGAACAAGATATAAAAAAAATTAAATAAGAAATAAAGCAATCATTCAGAGGGAGCGCGTTATTAGCCAACTAGAAGGTATAAACAGCATCATATCCTATGTAGTCATTCAGGGTTGAGCATTCCCCTTTTCCTTGTTATCAATAGAAATCAAACAAAATAAAACATGGAAAAGAAAATAAGATGATACCTTTTTTATTGGACATAACTTAATACATTTCTTGATTAGCTTTCGAAGGTTGCCCTTCTTCCTCAGATCGGAAATAAGCAAATGTGCTAGCTGACAGTGTATATAAGTGAAAACATTCAAGCATTACTATGACAGTCTGACAGGGTGGGAGGAGGGGGGTGGGTAGGAAGTATGCATGGGGACATCAAAGCATATCATTGATATTCTAACAGGGTGGGTGTGGATAGGTGAGGGGAGGGTGATCAACAGAGATATACAGCTTTATGGTTTATAATGGGCTAGGAACCCCAGATCCTTGTTAAGTCCTTTCTGTTGGGTGTTAAAGTATTCAATCATTCTGACTTCAAAGGTCTTACGTTCTTGTATGGTTTTAAAGTTACCTTTGAGGATTCTCACTGTGAAGTCACTGGTACAGTGTCCTGGTCCTGTAAAATGTTGACCAACAGGCGTGGGAACCCTGCTGGCACCAGTATTGTTCATATGATGTCTATGTAAATTGAATCTTGTCTTAAGCATCTGGCCTGTTTCTCCAATATAGCATCCTTCGTTACATTTTTTACACTGAATGATATATACCACATTGGAAGATGAGCAAGTGAAAGATCCCTTTATGTTGAATATCTTTCCTTTATGGATGACTTTGGGATCCTGTGAAATATTTTGGCATAGTTTGCAACTGGATAAATTACAGGGAAGTGTGCCCTTCTGTTCCTTTTCAGTCTGTGAAGGAAGTTTACTTCTGATTAGCTTGTGTTTTAAATTGGGTGGCTGTCAGAAGGCCAGTACTGGTGGGGATGGGAATATCTCTTTCAGTAATTCATCCTCCTGGAGTATAGGTTGTAGATCTCTTATGATTTTCCTCAGTTTTTCCAGCTATATTGGAGAAACAGGCCAGATGCTTAAGACAAGATTCAATTTACATAGACATCATATGACCAATACTGGTGCCAGCAGGGTTCCCACGCCTGTTGGTCAACATTTTACAGGACCAGGACACTGTACCAGTGACTTCACAGTGAGAATCCTCAAAGGTAACTTTAAAACCATACAAGAACGTAAGACCTTTGAAGTCAGAATGATTGAATATTTTAACACCCAACAGAAAGGACTTAACAAGGATCTGGGGTTCCTAGCCCATTATAAACCATAAAGCTGTATGTCTCTGTTGATCACCCTCCCCTAACCTATCCACACTCACCCTGTTAGAATATAAATGATATGCTTTGATGTCCCCATGCATACTTCCTACCCACCCCCCTCCTCCCACCCTGTCAGACTGTCATAGTAATGCTTGAATGTTTTCACTTATATACACTGTCAGCTAGCACATTTGCTTATTTCCGATCTGAGGAAGAAGGGCAACCTTCGAAAGCTAATCAAGAAATGTATTAAGTTATGTCCAATAAAAAAGGTATCATCTTATTTTCTTTTCCATGTTTTATTTTGTTTGATTTCTATTGATAACCTTAAGAGTGGACTAACACGGCTACCACACCCCTTTTCCTTGGCAATTATAAATTCAGCCAATTTTTTTGGGTCCAAGAATACATAACTAACATTTTTTTATTGTTACCAGACATCTACAGGGATACTTCAAGATGTATATCCCTCCTAAAGCGAGAATGTTTCTCCCCCCAAATTGGTTTGCATATGTTTAAAATATAAGCGAAATACATTATTCCTATCAACTTCAAAAGCAAAGGAAACTAACAAAGTCATTCGTTGTGTCGCAGTCTCTAGAGAATTTTCCAAAAAAGCGATTATGTTTAAATCAGGTGGTGGCTCTGGTATAACAGATTTTGCTCCAAAAATGTATTGGGCTTTGACAACTGGTGGGAAACCTTCTTTAGGAATATTTAAGACTTCTTCAAAATATCTCTTAAGCATATCTATAGCTGGTATTAAAGGTGTTTTAGGAAAATTAAGAAGTCTTAGATTGTTCTTTCTGGCCTAGTTGTCAAGATATTCAACTTTTTTTTTACCAGAATCTCCTTATCTTTAATCATTAAACTTGTTAAGTTATGCAAGGATTTAATTTCACCATCCAAAGTTCCAATTTTCTCTTCATTTTTCTGAGCTTGAGAAGCAATAAGAGTTTGAGAGGATTTAACAGAAAGAAGATCTTCTTTTATTATATCAGTTACCTGGACTAGGTTGCTGTTCATGCCCTGATTGGCGTCCCATAGGCTCTCAAGAGTAATTAATTACTGCTGGTTTAACAACAACTCGAATATCCATGGAGGCAGCCCCCAATCCACTGGCAGAGACAGGATTTTCCACCCTGTCTTTCCATGTAGTAATCACCACTGGGGTTAACGCTGTTGTAGATCCTCCTCTCACTGCCTGAAGGCTTGACACTTCGGTCAGCCCATCACTCTGTGATCCTGCTACAAACGAATTGTTTCCAGGTCGTGGAGGGGCAGTAAGTGAAGGCGGGCTTAACGAAGCTCCTTCGATGCTGCAGTCCAGCGATCCAACGTCGGAATTGACCCTCGTGAGCGTCTGCGGCTCAAGTCTCTGGACTCCGAAGCTCTCGAGCATCGGCTGATGGGGAGTGGAATTCACGGGGTCAGAGGAGGTTTGCAACACCGTTTTCCTTTTTCCCATGATGTTCGTCGGGTAAGGCTTGGTTCCACCGAAAGCTTATGCGGAGGTCAGGAGCTCAGAAACCAACATCCTCCCTGGACACCATCTTGTTCCAAGGGTGGTATATTTTCTCATCTTCCAACCTTATGGGGTCATCCAATGAAGATCAGTTGGTCCTATGTGGTTAGCCCTTATGTCAGATTGGTGGGTCTTGGGGGTTGTTCAGCAGGTCTGTTCTCTGGAGCTCACAGAATCTGTTTTGGTGTCCTCTCTCAGCTCATCTCTCAAGAGGCAGGTTGTAGAAGCTGTCTCCCTTTTAAATCCAGAATGGGACAGAATGTGCCACCTTTCTTGAGAGCCACAAAGTAAATGGAGTAATGCCCCCCCCCCCCCAAGTCCTGCTCCATGTCTCCCACTTGAATCAGCAAATTGGAGTGTAATCTCTACAAAACCTGCCTCTTGAG
This sequence comes from Microcaecilia unicolor, assembly GCF_901765095.1. Taxonomy (NCBI): domain Eukaryota; kingdom Metazoa; phylum Chordata; class Amphibia; order Gymnophiona; family Siphonopidae; genus Microcaecilia; species Microcaecilia unicolor. The sequence goes on from NC_044032.1 coordinate 444,233,346, forward strand.
AGATGAGCCACTGGGGGACACCATAAAAGTTTCTACAATTTGGCTCTGCGTGCTCCACAGAACAGGTCATATGTGATATGGGACCGCTTTTGCTGGAACAGGTGGAAAGTCTTCCCCCTATCTGGACTGCCAGAAAATTAGCCACTGACCCTCATTGGGGCTCCTTAAGGTTGGAGGAAGATCAAGTTGTGTTGCCCTCTCTCAACCTCTTTGTTCCCCAAAAGACCTGCTCCTTTTGACCCCTCAGTGTAGATGTGGCAGTAGAAGACCACCTGCTCGAGTAGCATTGACCCCAATTTTTCATTTGGGACCTGCTTCAAGATCCGTTGTCTGAAGACTTTGCTTTGGAAGCCCCCGAGGCTTGATCTCCCCCAAGTCCTTAAGCTTTTCTAGATCCTCTCCAAACAAGTGTCATTAAAAAGGAAATTTGCTTAAATGAGACTTAAAGCCGAATCTGCCAACCAGTGCTGGAGCTAGAGCCATCTGTGGGTGATTTATCACTTAGGCCAATGAGTGAGAGCAAATGGGGATCAAATCATACCAGACATCAGCCAGAAAGGCTGAACCTGACTCCGGCCAAGCCACCTCAGGTGACACGGGCAACTGCTGAGACCAGTGTAAAACAGTTCTCGACACACAGCCACTTCACTGAAGTGTGGTGCCCAAACCACTTGGTCAGTAAAGAATGACAGTTCATCATGTCTGATCAGCCGCAGCACCCGGCGTAGTCTTTTTATTCTGAGAAGTGCTCTCCAGGGAGTCCCCTACCAGAGCGCAAACTCCTGCCATCTGCTTTGATCAGATGTTCTCCATGGTGGAGGCAGGCAAGATCCTGTGGGAGCAGAGTGGACTGTCCTACTTCTCCCCCCCCCACTCCACCACCACCAAGGATAAGCCTGTCAAAGTCTCCACACTGCCAGTGCCCCCGATATGGGGGAGGACCAAGAAATTGGAGTCCTCTGGCACCTGCTCACTTACCAGCTCCCATTACTTCGCAGTACCCACATTGAGGCTGCATTAAAGGGATCATCAATACACTGGACTTGTCTAGCAGGAAGTGAGGAAAGAAAATTGAGTTAAGATCAAATTTAATTTTAGGTTATGCTTGTGACATGAATGTGCATACTTTGTGACTCAGGTGTAAGCATGTTTTAGGTGGAGTTTGGGTGAAGTCTTGCAATGTTTGTAGCATACATAAATACATATGAACATTTACTCCTGCTTCCAAGCAGATGTGAATGTCTTTGGCCCTTTTTGCTGCAGTTTCTGTGAGAGTTCACCAGTACTCTGTCCAAACTCCACCCCAGAACATGTCAACACCTAAGTCATAAAAGTATGCACATTCTTGTAACAGCATGTACTTTTATGAGTGTAACTTATGGTTTAACGTTTTATAATAACACATAGGTGCCTACTTGGCTTTCACACACAGGCAACATGTTAAAATTTACCTGGCATTTTTCTATTTAAAAGCTTAAAGGGACACCCTTCTCTTTTATAAAGGAGAAATTTAAATATATTGATTTGGTTTGGCCATAATGTAATAATGTAATTACTTTTACGATCACCTCTTTCTGTGTTTTCTCTTAAATGCGTTTTACTTATAAAATGATGGTGGTACCTACTAGATAGCATTTGGCTTAGGGTGCATTAGCTCCGTTTTCATTTATGTATTGTATTTGGTGCATTGGCCAATTGTCCCCGTCCCCCCGTTCTTAAGTCTTCAACATGGAGAGTAGGTGCCGTCACATAGCCTGTTGGGACTTGCTTCTCACGGTCCTTGCCAGTCTGTTGAAGGGCAGACAAAACTGCTGCTTGTATCATGAAGCAACTTTTTATAAAAGTTGCTGAGTTAAGGTCTGTAGGGAAGTTGTAGAAGACAGACAATACTAATTATACATTTACCTGAAATAAAGTTATGGGGTTTTACCAGTGGTGTGCTACAAGGTTTGGTTCTTGGGCCGGTTCTTTTTAACATTGTTGTAAGTGATATTGCTGAAAGGCTGTCTGGTAAGGTTTGCCTCTTTGCAGTTCATACTGAAATCTGCAATAAGGTAGACACCCCTGGTGGTGTAAACATGGGGAAGGATTTAGCTAGAGGAATGGTCTAGAATTTGGCAATTAAGATTTAATGCTAAAAAATGCAGGGTCATCCATTTGGGCTGCAAACCTGGAGGGAACAGTACAGTTTAGGGGATGAAGAACTTTTGTGCATTAAAGAGGAGCGGGATTTGAGTGTGATCATATGTGATGATCTTAAGGTGGCCAAACAGGTAGAAAAGGTGATGCTTGGGTGCATAAGGAGAGGAATGGACAGTGGGGAAAAGGTGATGATGCCCCTGTATAAGACTCTGGTGAGACCTGATTGAGAATATTATGTTCAATTCTGGAGGCCGCACCTTGAAGATATAAACAGAATGGAATGGTCAAGAGGGCAGCAACTAAAATGGTCAGTGGTCTTCATCATAAAGCATATGGGGACAGACTTAAAGGTCCTCAATATATATACTTTGGAAGAAAGGCGGGAGAAGGGAGATATGATAGAGACATTTAAGTACTTATGCAGTATAAATGCACTGGAGACTAATCTCTTTGAATTGAAAGGAAGCTCTGGAATGAGGGGGTATAGGATGAAGGTGAAAGGAGAGAGACTCAGAAGTAACCTGAGGAAATACTTCTTCATGGAAAGGGTGATGAACTCATGGAACAGCCTCCCGGTGGAAGTAGTGGAGATGAAAACAGTATCTGAATTCAGGAGAGCTTGGGACAAGTACATGGGATCTCTAAGGGAATGATAGGGACAGTAGATGGCACTGATGAGCAGACTGGATAGGCCATATGGTCTTTATCTGCCTACGTGTCTGTTTTTTGTATGTGGTAGAGGGGGTGGTTGTTTTACTCTCAATCGGTATGTAAGAACTATTACTGTGTTAAGCCTGTAGATGGAACGTGTAGGATGGTGCATTGAACAGGAAGATCCCATATATAGTTGGAATCTTTTCCAACTAGTGGTGGTGCTTTTTTATTAACATAACTATATCTCTATAGGTGGCTGTATTGATTAAACTATACAGCAATTACATTTTTAAACAGTTTTTTTTTCTCATGAAATGCTTGTGCATGTATTTTTCAAGCAATACTGCAAGGTTTTGTGGCATAAATCACAGATACTGTATGGAGTATTGGAGCCTATGAAGTAGTAAATACAAGGTGGGAGTTGGTTCGACCATTATGAAGGGAAGGGGATTTGGATTTAGCTTATGTAACTAAAGCTCGTAATGAACACTATATAACTCTTCTTGTCTACAATCCCCAATATGTCTGTCACACATGAACCTTATTCGACTATAACATCACTTTGTATTTGTTTCTGTACTGGAGCTGGCGAACGCCTTCACAGTACTATGTAAGCCACATTGAGCCTGCAAATAGGTGGGAAAATGTGGGATGCAAATGCAACAAATAAAAAAAAATAAAATATGTTAGTAGTAACTCTAAGGTGAATTATATTCAGGTACACTATGCATTTCCCTGCCCCCGGAGGGCTGAGTCTCTGTAGTTGAGCTAATTTAAGGTTCCGTGATTTACCCAGGGTCACAGGGAGCATTTGGTGGGATTGGACTCCGCCTTCCATGATTCTCAACCTGCTGGTCCTCCACTGGACATAAAGCTCTAAGAACAAAAGTCAGGTTATGAGGAAGAAACTTGCCAAACATGACAGGATACTATGGAACTTGAGTTGTTAAGGTGTGGAGGACAATTCATGTAATATTGTGCCTATATATATATATATATATATATATATATATACACATATATATATATATGTGTGTGTGTGTGTGTGTGTGTATATATATATATATATATATATATATATATATATATATATATATATAGTCCTCCACACCTTAACAACTCAAGTTCCATAGTGTATATATAATATATATATTGTCCTCCACACCTTAACAACTCAAGGTTTCTTCCTCATAACCTGACTTTTGTTCTTAGAGCTTTATGTCCAGTGGAGGACCAGCAGGTTGAGAATCATGGAAGGCTGAGTCCAATCCCACCAAATGCTCCCTGTGACACACACACCCAGAGAGCATCTGATTGATGCATAATCTGTAAAGGAAAGTAGGTGCCTCTTTTATAGAATACTAGTGTTACCGGGTATGTACTTGTGTATGCAGGCATGAGTACTTGCACCAACCAAACAGCTGGTGTAAATGGTTGCACCGAAGTTCCATTGAAATACATATAACTTATTCTGTAACTTATGTGCATAATTGTGTGCTCCGCCTAGATGCCACACGTGTATACCCACCTGCAAACTGTGCTATTGAAGATGTACACATAGTTACATAAGTGCGTAGGTGGCGGCAATACGGGTACATATATGTGCATATAGGCCAATATTCCTAACGTGTACGCACACAAGTGGCACGTAAATTTTAGCACCTACCTTTATCGAATTTCTGCTGTAGAGGTTTATGCCTAAGAGTAACTGGTCCTGAATCTTTCCTCCTCATGATCTGGTGCTAGTAAAAACAGGCATTAAGCTGGGTAGGACAGCACCCATTAGGAACTGCTGGTGTAGAAAGCTGGCTTAGGTTGTCTTCAGGCCAGAAGCACAGGCCACAGATCAGTCTAGACAGGAGAAAAATGTGCTAGGGGAGGGGTGTGGGATGAAGGGCAAAACACTGTAAATGGTTTTGTGAAGTAAACAAGAAGAGTATGAAAGACATGGGTAGAGATGGGGATCCGAAAGGTGCAAGACCAGGTGGCAGGGAGACATCAAGATCACAGAGAAGGCGGATCAATGTCCCTCGAGAGGAAGACAGGATGACAAGCTGTGAAGATTACTAAGAGGATTGCTGAGCTCAGGTATCGGACCCTCTGCTGCGTGTCTTAATTACACATGGCGTCTGGCATCCTTTTGGAAGGATTTTTAAAAAGAATAGCAAGCACTCCTGGCACAAGGCCAAAGCCATATGTTCTGACAGAGCTGTGCTCCTGTCTTGTAATTTTGTTCTTTGAAGTCCTGGATGTCCACATCACTTTCACCAGGCAGCAATTAGAAGTTACTTCTGAGAGAGATGTGACCAAGATTTATTTATTTATTTGTTAGGATTTATTTACCACCTTTTTTGAAGGCGTTCACTCAAGGCGGTGTACAGTAAGAATAGATCTTATTTGAAATGGTACACATCCATTTGCTAGGTGATTATTTGATGCTTTTTATAATCAGTAAACTTTGCCTTAATATTTACAATAGCTTTTTAAAAAATGAAGTATTCAGGGTTAGTTCAAGGCAACCTTGTTAACCAGACAGAGATGGTTGTTCACTGTGGATCCAGAGAAGGAGAAGATTAACAAATATTAATTATAGCACTAGGTTCAGGCTTATTTTTAATGTCTCTAAATAAAACCTATCAGAATTGTTTATCCTTTATGACTGAACATACACATAATGTGTTTTATATACCAGATTTTCCCCAAGACAGACCTGGAGTATCCGTTGATCTGTCAGGTTTTCAAGGTATCCACAATGAATATTCATTGGGTAAATTTGCATGTACCAAGTATCTGTGTATGCAAACTGATCTCATGAATATTCATTGTGGATATTCTGAATACCAGATTGGAATTCAGGATATCAAGTTTCAAGCTTATTAACATTTTGTTATCCTGCTCACAGGACATGCGTTCTAGGCGGCTTACAGACTAGATAGAGCAATGCATTGAGGCATAACACATCACATTGAGGGAGAAGGGCAGTACTACAATAAATGATAAAGCTGGGGAGGGGTTACACATGAGGATACACTGGTGCTATTTAGCTGTTGCTCCAGATAAGAGAGACACAGGGAGTAAAGGCATCAGAGGAAAGCATCCTACAGTGTGTTTTCCAGGACCAGCTTGATACACAGTTGTTATATTATGCGCTGTATGCATGTGTGAAGGCCAACTTGTCTTTACAAAAAAATACAAAAACCCGCTTTAAAGAATTCTTCCTTTGATTAATAGTTAAATTGCTGGAGTAGAAATACATTGATGCAGCAGGCCACTTATGAATGGAGCCAATGCGATATATCAGAAAGGCAACTTCTTTGATGGTAAATATTATCACAGATGAATCCTTGACAAATAGCCTGAACTAAACAGGCTGAAACTGAAAGAGTGGCATTAAGAGTTTCATAAATTCAAACTATGCCAGCTGCAGATTGCAATGTCAACCCCCCCCCCCCCCCCCCCCCCCCCCCCAGTTCTCCAAAGACCCCTGACTCCCTGGGTTTCATTTTTGAAACTGCTTCAGGGGAATTGGGTGACAACCTTGCTCCAACACTAACTCCCAGAGTGTCCAATCCTAAATTGCAAAGTCGAGTGTCTTTGAAGTTTGGGCAGGGGGACCACTGCATTATTCAGCTTCTAAAGTTTGGGTTGCTTTACAAAACAGTGACTACTGTGGGGCAGTTAATTAAAACTTTTTAAAGTTTATTGTGATGGTTAAAGGTATTAATGCATGTGTTTTATAATCTATGTGCATAAGAGCCAGTCCTATTTGGCCCTGCTCCAGCAGTTCTCTAGCTCTGAGAATGTTTGTTTGTATATAGTGTTAACCTAGGCACCCTGCCATAGTGCCTACTTTTAATAGGGCAAGAAGGCACCTGTTTTAAAGATCCATGGGGGCTTGTGTCTCTTCTGAAGTATTAGCACAAAACTGCAGAAATAGCACCTTGATTGTGGGCACTGACATTTACACCTGCTTGGGTATTTTATATAATACAAATGTAAAGCATGATTCTGCAATGTTTTCACCCACGTTTCTCCTCTGAGTGCATCTACTGTACAAATATGTGCTGGTTTGAATCACACTTTTAGGTGTGAGTTAATTTTATAAGGAGCCTTTTTACATATGAAAAAGGTTTTAAAATTACCCTCTTATGGACTTAACTAGGCTCTTATAAAATTGCATTGGTGCATACACTAATACAATGTAGGTGCACAAGTACTGTTGTACATGGTGACCTTCCTTATAAAACACCCTCCCTCCATGGCTAGTTTCCTTTGGAAAATTGCCAACAAAGAACACAGGTACAAAATGCCCTGTGTACACTATGCACCTGGAATTTGTGCTCTCCAGAAAATGGGTGGAAAACAATGCAGGCGGACTTTGAAAATATTTGTAGGCTCTTTCCCTAGACCATTCTTTACCCAGCCCCAAGACTGCCTCCCTTCAGTCTGCATAAAAGTATGCACATTGTGTTAAACCCACATGTACTGTAGACTGTGGAGGGTGATTTTCAGATAGGACAATGGCTTTGTAAATTCTTATGTGCTAAATGTTAATGAAGTGTTAGATTTAATTGTTTCACTTATTTTAATAAAAATAAATTATTGCATTCAAATAGATTTTGCACACATTAAAATTCTTAAGGTGCACCAATATCTGCTGAAAAATGGATATTCCTAGTCCCACTTGAGAAAACTCCTGAGGAAATTAAGTCGTGGGATAGGAAACAAGTGTCCTACTGTGGATTGAAAACTGTCTAAGGATAGGCAACAGAGGAATAAATGGTCAGCTTTCCAGCAGAAAGAAATGAATAGTGGAGTGCTCCAGGAGTCTGTACTGTGACAAGTGTTTATCTTATCCATTAATGATCTGGAGAACGGATTAGTAAATGTGGTGATCAAATTTGGATATACCCTGCAAACCCTATGTTTAAATCAAGAAGTTGTACACAGGCTGTCTGCCAAATCCTAGAAGAAAGGAATTGTCACAGGGAAAGTTGCAAAGAGCATTGATACAAATTTTCAATTTTCTAATTTTAATGGTCAATGAAAAGAAGTATGTAAGAGAATGTTTATTAAAAAAAACTGAAGGCTTCTGTAGAAAAGTAGAAAAGAAAAAAAGGATGTCTAGGCAGGAATACAAGAAGGGTGTATGCCAAGAAAAAAGACAAGCCTTAGAAAGAAATTCCAGAGGAAACACGGAGTTTAGAGTAAGAGAGGGTTTGAAAAGTAGCACCAGAAAAAGATGATGGTGCAGAGAGAGAAGGAAGGGATCTGAATGGGAGTTCAAGGGGTAATGCAGAGAAGAAAGAAGGAATGCAAAAAGGAGCACCAGAATAAAACTTGATGCATAAAGATAGACTAAAAGGAGTTTTGGAGTGAAGTACTTGAAGGAAGACTGAGGCAGAGATTGAGAGAGATAAAGGAAGGACAGCTCAGAAGTCAGTTAAAAGAGGAAGAAAGGCTAGATAGAGACTCTCTGAGGTGGAGGAATTAATTGAACTGCTTGCCTAAGTGGAAATAGATGAATATGCTAGGTTTCAGGAAAGATTATCCAGATTGAATTTGATACTTTAAAGCAAAGATTAATAAGGCCATAACTTGCAAAGAGAGCTATCTGTTGATATCATGGAAAGATGCAATAGTGTCCACCAACAATTACTAAGAGATTACAACCAATGAGGAAGACAGGGTCAGAAGAAAAGGAGGATACCAGCTCCTCCGTGGGGAAAAATGCACTGGGGGGAAAAATTGAACCACTAGGTGCACAGGTCTGGGTATTTCAAAGGATCAAGGTCACCAAAAGTGAGAGGGATCCAAAATATCAAACTTGAAATATACTTCATTAACAGAAGACCTTCATTTCATATGTTCCAATAATAAGTTGAATGTAGCAGCAAAAGCGGAAAAACTGTAGAGAGATACCAAAATTAATTAGAGAGAACCCAAAACTTTTTTCTGTAGGGAATTGGAAAAGAGCATCAGTTCCATGAAAATACCGATAACGCTCTGTGAGGGTGTTGGCGAGGCCACCATTTTTTCCTCTCCTACCCGGCCTCGATCCTGTCCTCAGTGCGGCGGTTAGCTGACACGTAGGCAGGCATTTTTGTCCAAGACAGTTTAGTTTGCAAAATCAAAGTTCAGCACTTCAAATGCAGATGAAATGAAGGGAGAAAGGGGGGGTGGGGGGTTCTCCGAGCAGCTCACCAGCAACACTTCTGGTCTCACGCACCGCATCACATGACCTCTTTTAAACATTTTTGTTGTGGGTACATAATTCATAAAAACTTGTTGAACAAAACACAAACTTTCTGCTAGTAATAATAATGAACAATTTTATAAAAAAAAGTTCCCCTCCCCCCTCAAGTATTGAACCCACCGACCTGCAACAAACTTGTTTCTACCATGGTCCATACTTGTTGTTCCTTCAGTGACACCCTATTATCCAGTCAGTCCCTGTTCCCTCCCCCTTTGCAAGATCTCATTGAGGTGAGTCCATTTTTCAATGGTTTTGTCATAGTGTCTTTGGTGTTTTTCTGTGAGCTTTTCCATCTTGCCCACTATTTTCAGTCATAAAAGCCAGTCTTGTACTGTGGGACCAATAACCTGTTTCCACATAGCTGTAAGCCCACATTTAGCTGCCACCAGTCCCATTTCCTTACAGTCTACGCTGCCACTTAATGCCTTGCCGGTTACTCTGGCTTAGTAAACACACTGTTTTATAGGCTCCCTACAGATACTGATTTCAACCCTTTTTCTAGCCATTGAGCCACCATCTTCCAATATTGCTTAATTTTTGGGCATGACCATCATGTGTGCACATAAATACCTGGCTCTTTCCCACATGTCCAGCAAACTTCAGGAGGAATTGGGATACTCTTGCTTGTGTAAAGGTACCAACCACCACATTGCAACCTTATATACATTAATCAGCACACACGGATGGTTCCTGACCTCTTCAAATACAGCTTTCCATTCCCTATTACTTTGTGGCCTAGATCTTTTTCCCACAATGACATAAATTTATAGTTTTGAATTCTGTCCTTCAAAAGTATTTATAAAGAACAGATAATAGAATACCTCAAAATTTCCCCAGTGTCGACCACAAATTCTCAAGATTTCCTTTTCCTCTGGGTCTTCCTCATTCTCTGATATAGTTCTAGAGTTACAGGAATGAAAAAAAAATCCCAAGCTTGAAAATTAAACCCCTTTTTAATTGTTCCAAAGAGAGAATTCCCTCCCCCCCCCCCCCCCCCCCAAATTCCAGCAATTGCCTAAAGCATAGAATGCCTTTCCCTTCCCAACTTCTCTATTCCTCCCAGCATAGGAGCCAACTTTTCAAAATTATTGGGGGTGCTAAGCCCAATGAAAATAACACCTCTCTGGACACACACAAGGAATTTTCTCAATATTGGGGGTGCTCCAGTACCCACAGAGTCGGCTCCAATGCCTCCCAGCACAAAGGTAGGTTCTACCTTATTGGGGCAAATATGGAAACTGGATCCTTCCCCCTGTTTTTAGATTTAAGTAAGTATCAAATATCCAACAAATGGTGTGTAGAGGAATTCATTATTTGATAAATTTTTGTCTGTTCACCCAACATAAGACTGAGGTTCATTACTGTCATTTGGTATGTGCAAAATTAGCTCATTTGGAGACCACGCTCATGAGACGGGGCAGGACCTGTGAATATTCACTAACTCAGAGACCCCCATGCTGACTTTCAACTACTGGGTATAGATGACATTAGAATAGTTGGTCAGCATGGGGCCTGTGAGTTAGTGAATATTCACAGGTCCTGCCCCATCTCATGAGCATGGTCTCCAGATGAGCTAATTTTGCACATTACATTGACATTAATGAACCCCAGCCCTACTTAGGGTGAACAGACCTGTTTAAAAAAATTGGGGCAACATACAATTAAATGCTGTGAAATTTATTTCTGGAGCATGTGATTAAAGCCAGTCATTTAACAGGGTTTTAAAAAAGTTTGGGCAAGATTTTTGATAGCAGCCCATTAAGTTTATTAGCCAGATGTGGGAATTGCTACTTTTTACGTATGGAGTGACCAGCAAAAAAGGGATCTCCCCATTAGGATCTGCTGGATGCTTCTGAGTGACCTAGATTAACTATTGTCTGAGACAGAATACTGAGCCGTGCATATACCTATTATGGAAATGATTTCAGAACAAGGTATTAAACTGCTTCACCTGCGCTAATTCAATGTTTTTGAACATAATGACACAATATGATATATGCGAGTTAGGTACAGGCATGGCCCCTAGTTTCCTGCAACAATTTTTCAAGACTGCAGCAAGAAGGGAGGAAAGAGATATAAAGTAAATGAAGGATCTGGGAAATAGGGAGAGGGGAATCTCAAGAGATAGGAAATGCACCTCAGTGGAGGAAAATGAAGGGATCTCAAGCAAGATGAGTAGGAGGAGTGAAAGATAAGGAGACTGGGGGAGTAGAGGAAGGAAGAGGATTGTGGAAGGGGAGGAGAGAGGAAATCCAATATCAGGGAGGGATCTGAGATTAGAAGAAAGGACAGTCCACTCATACGGTTTCTTCCAAAACTAATCCCATCTCACTCTCTTGTTGCCTCCCACCCACCACCTGCACCTCTCACTTGCTTGGCAGCAGGAGGATACCAGTCCCAGCTGCTAAGCAGAGAAGGCACACTGTACTTTGTTGCATACTCGGTGCTTTTGCTTTTGCCGTGGTGCATCCGTTTTGAAATGTGATTCAGTGGACATAGTAAGCCAGGTACAGAAACAGATTGTGAGCCCACTAGGAACAGAGAAAGCACTTGAATTTAATATGTAAACAGCTTTGTACCACAGAAAAGTGGTATATCAAGACTCTAATAATAAGCAGTGAGGGGGAAGGTGCCTTGTAGCACAGTGCTTTTGCTGTACTTGGAAGTGGCAAGGATCATACCATCACAGTTCTAGCCCTTTGTCTCCTGCAGTAAGTCTATGGAAAGAGCCAGATTTTGTGTTCCTGGCTGCAGAATCGTGTGAGTTTGATCTCTGGATATAGGGTCTTACTTCACTGTATACTCTTGTGAGGTAGGTTTGTCAAAATTAACTTCAGTCCCCATCTATCATGAGCCAGGATGTAGGAATTTTATGGAGAACTTTCTTAAAATGGCATGGATTTTTTTTTCTTTTCTCCTCCTCCAAGAAAGTTTGCTGACTTTTGTTTCTGGAATCCTGCCATTAGTTGTGATACATAGTTTGTTCTTTTCTCCTGAAATCCTAGATTTCTAGAGAAATCTTCTAAGATTTGTGGAAGGTCTTCACAGTTGGGCTGGAATGTGTGTGGAGCTGGTTGGCATCTAGGCTTTTGAATCATAAAACCAGTTGTACTCCTCAGATAGGTTTTCATGAAATCATATTAAAGTATTTTCCTGAGGGAACCTCTGGTAATGATAGTAAATTCATGTTGTATAAACCACTGCATCAATTTCTCACAGAAAACATTAAACTGGCATTTGTAATCAAATGTGTTTATCACAAAATTTACGTAAACAGACAAACTATGTAGATCAAATTTTTATCTTTCACAATTAATCATCTTTGTCTCAATGAAAACCTTGAAAAAATATGCACAGATTCCCGCAATTGAGAGACTTCCTGTACAGCAGTCGCTCAACCTGAGCTGTATTTCACTCACTGTGAGATGGATTAGTTTATATGAACATAAAGGACCCCAGACTGTTTAAACATGAGTCGATCACTTTATTGAATGTGTCCCAACGATGCAAAAAGACACGTTAACTGAGCGGTCTAATACTTCCATAAATCAATCCTTTGTCCTTTCAACAAAGAGTGATAAGACAATCTGCTGCTGTTCATTATTGGCCAGCCCCTTCTAACTAAATTACATTTCTCTATCCAGCCATAGCTATTTTGGATGCTAAAGCTGCTGTTTCCTTATCCGCCCACTCATTTTAATCAAACATTGGCATGCTACTAGACCTGAAACACTGAACATCATATACTAAGCTAGTATATGGGGACCTGTTTTAAGTTTACATCTGGGGCTGAATACCTCTACACATGTAATCTTATAAGCATTTTAGGCAACTTCTCAGGTGGCTGTTCTGTCAAATTCACTTGTAAATTTGCCCCTGAAGCAGGCTCTAGGTGCCAAAATATGTTGGATATGTGGACTATTATATAAAGTTTTTTGGACTTATTCCACTTTTATTAAGGTTGCTTTTAATTAAAGATTCGATGTGCAGCTACTGGCATATTACATGCTGCTCTGTGTTCTTGGTATTATTAGCCCGCAACATTATGATCATAGTAGACTTGTCCAGACGAGTGGGGTATGTGTCCCTGTCAGCAGATGGTGACACAAAAACTTGAACGAGACAGCTCTCATATGAGTACTGGTGCACCCAGGCAACTAGCCAGAATTTAATGCTGATGTGTAGTCTGGTGCCGCAGTTACTTAGACCTGCTCTGTATTAAGGCATTTATAAGCCTAGGTTCCCAGTGAAGTGGGGGGGGGGGGGGGGGGGGGGGGGGAGGGGAGGTCTCCATTAAAGGGCATCAGTCCCTTCAAGTTTGCCCTACTTCCCTAGAGGTGTGCTTTAGAACTCAGCCCATGGGGAAGGGTAACACCAGAGGGGGATTACAGGGGGCTTCCATCAATTGATGGAGCTGGTAGTTGTGATGTTTTGGTGACTCCCCCCCCTTCTTTCCTGGTGGAGTGCGCGAGAGCTCACGTGTTTTTTAAAAAAATGCAAAAGTTCGTAACATGTCTCTCTTGGAACTCCCTCTTGTGCCGGAGTAGATCCTGGATTTGGTCGGAAGGACCAAGGTATGTGCCTTCCCTTGTTCCTCTTCCAAGTATGTCCAGGCAGAAGAGGAGAAAGTATATGCTGTAGAAGGGCTGGCACACTAGCACAGCAGCTGGCAATCTGTTCAACTCATATGAGGATAATGAGATGGGCTGCAGGAGAAAGCGAGATGGCAGCTCCTTATGCAGGGCTGACGCCAAGCCATGAGCATGGTCTAGAAAACCCCATGGATTGAGTTATGATTTATAGTGGAGGAGGGTGCCCAATGAAGAATACATGGAACTGGGTACCTTGGGCTTTCCTATGTTGGTAGGATTAGTGACCATATTAATTTGCAGTATTCTGGTTTATATATACAGGTGCAGTTCTGTTCCTTCATCTCCATTTAGTCAGAGAATTAGGAAAATGCGGGCAGTAGTGTAGCAAGGATCTGAAGCACCTGGGAGTTTCCCCTTCCTCTCACAGCTGCCCAGTGCCAGCTGACAGCAGGAAGGTGTGGCTGGTGTCATGAGAGGCCCAGTTTGTCTCTGGTGTGCTCTTTCTACTGGTGATGTGCCTCCTGCCCATGTGATTTACAGCTCATTTAATTATGGTGCTCCCTTTACTTCTGTGATGCAGCTGGTGGTTCAAACAGCTTTGAGAAAGGTGGGGAAGGCACTGGTATAAGGAGAGGCAGGTTAGAGCCTGCTTAACCCCTCGCACTACTAACTCGGTTCTCTTGCTTTCAGTTGTGATCAGGCCAGGGGATGCAAGGAAGGAACCAGAGAAATGGGGAGATTGGTGACAGATGGCAGCTATGAGTAGCAGGCAGAGAAATAGCTACAGTACTTTAAAGAACCAGGACTCAGCCCTGTAGAATTACATCCAAGACATTGATTACTAACACCTAATAACTTCCTTTCCTCTCAAGACTGATCCTATAAAAACACATAATTAGATATCATGTAACACCAACAGAGCTTCTCTCTCCTGCCAGGTACATTATGAAGTAATACAAAATCCTGCAGGAAAAAAACAAACAAACACTTGGCCTGTAGCAAACCTGTACTAACTGCCAGGACTTGTACAGCAACCTGTTAAAGACAGTACTAAAGATATTACCCTAGACAGTTGAACCTGAGTAATCTTCCTGTTGGGAAAACAGAACAAACCAGGCCAATATAGATTACAACATAGAAAATAACACTAACAGAATACCATACCTCGGTTATACTCACTGAACAGAGTCAGATCTCTTATGGCAGCATATCTGGCGGACAGACTGGGAGACCCAAACACACAGTCAAAGTGCAATGTAAATCAAAAGGAAACTTTATTACTGAATAAACAAACAAAATAACATTCTGTTTCTGACACAGATGCAGGGCTTATTGTGGCAACAAATATGTTAACAGTGGTTTCCCTCCAACAGTCCTAGCCTATTAAACATAAGAACATGAGTAGCTATACTGGAGGCAGTAGTGTCATTTTGTACAGTTCCTTCTTGCCTAAGGTTGTCTCCTGTTTTCTTGTCAATCAGATGGTTTCCCTCTTCAATTTTTAAGAGGATTGTAGAGAGAGTTTCTTTTTTCTTTGACTCCTTGATGTTCACAGAGGGGTTGTTTTTTTTTACATTACTTTGAGATAACAGACAGTTCCCAGAGGGCCAACCACTTGAATTTTTCCTGTTTGTGAACTCTAAGAAAGCCAAAGCTGTAGTGAAGCCTGCCATGGCTAGATGGATCAAGGAAGCTATTTGGCTTAATTCTGAGGAGTTAGGTGGTACCTGAGGATGGAGGACCCATTTGATGAGGACTTGGGAGGCTTCCTTGGCCAAATTGTGCTCTTGTATCTCCAGAAGAGATTTGCAGGGCAGCACCATGGTCCTTATTGCATTCCTTTACTTAGCAGTATCAGACTGAAGGCTTGATGGGCCTTCAGTCTGTGTATGACAACACTTTTATATTCTTACGTTCTTAGTTGTTCACTTCATTAGAGGTTTGCTGTTGACAAAAGCCCCTGTCAAACCTCCACCTGTATTATGGGACCTCAATGTAATTGTCACCCTGCTGATGAAAGCTCTTTTTGTGCCCTTGATTCTTTTCATCTGAAGTACTTGACTTAGAAGGTCATATTTTTGGTGGCTGTTACTTCAGCTCGCATGGTCAGTGAGCTTCAGGACTTAGTGCAAGATGCACCTTATACGAAGTTTCATCATAAGAATAGTCCTCCACTTGCACCCTAAGTTCCTACCTAAGGTTGTGTCTGAGTTTCATCTGAACCAGTCGATTGTATTGTCAACATTCTTCCCTTGACCTTATGCCCATCCTGGTGAAAGCACACTGCACACCTTGGAATGCAATCGAACATTGGCCTTTTACTTGGAGCGAACTAGGCCCTACAGACAGTTTACCCATCTTTTTATTTTTTTTTTATCCCAATAGGATGGGGGTTGCCATTGGGAAATGCACCATTTCCTATTGGCTGGCAGATTGCATTTCTTTCATTTATGCCCAGGTTGGGCTACCCATGATGGTCATGTCAGGGCTCTCAATGTCACAGCCATAGCTGCATTGGTAACCCACTTGAGATCAGCCTTTGATGAAATTTGCAAGGTTTCAACGTGGTCTTCAGTCCACAGATTCACGTCTCGTTACTGCCTTGATTAGGATATCCGATGCAAAAGTCAGTTTGGACAGACAGTCCTGCAGAATTTGTTTGGGGTCTACAGTCCAATTCCACCCTTCTAGGCCTGTTTTGTTCTGTTCCAGGCTGCACTTTCACTCATATTGTATATAGTTCCAGGTTAATTATTTTTTTGCCCTTTTCTGTTGTGAAGTCCAATTTGACTATTGGTTGTTTTTGGTGAGCCTGGTAGCTAGGCATTCCCATCTGTGATATTTATAGGCCTGCTTGTCCCTCGAAGAAAGTGAAGATTCTTACCTGTAGCAGTTATTCTCCAAGGATAGCAAGCCTTATATTCTCACACACCTTCCCACCTCCCCTTGGAGTTGTCTCCTTTTTTGAATGCTTTATATTGTAGTGCTGGTCCCACACTCTCATGGTAGATGAGAAGGCACTCACACATGTGCAGTGGAGTGCATCTCCTTCTCAAGACCTATTTTTGAGCTTTTTACAAGCTCAAGGTTGGCATCGCGGATCTGTGTTACCCATCTTTGAGAATATCAGGCCTGCTGTCTTCAGAGAACACTTGCTACAGGTAAGTATCTTCGCTTTATTTCTATATTTGACATACACTATATATATATTTTTTTTTGGGGGGGGGGGGTTGCTGGGTTCTTTAAGCCTGGATTGGCCGCTGTCGGAGACAGGATGCTGGGCTTGATGGACCATTGGTCTTTTCCCAGTATGGCGGTGCTTATGTGAGTCAGAAGTCCAGTTTTTTGGTAGTGCCGATTGGAGGTATTACATTAGTCTAGGCCTTTTACTGTTTGTTCTTTTTATCGCTTCCCTTCACCAATATATTCCTTTCAAATTTCATTTTTACATTTTGGTAGTAAGTTTACTGTTCTATTATTTTTCTTCTTAGACATGCACTTTGTCAGAACTTTGGGTTCTTTTTATTATATTTTGGTTTTCACGCACATAGTCACCCCTTATTTTATTAGTAATATAATTTCATAATTTGCTTTGTTTCTCATTTGATTCTTTTTGAGGAGGGTTCTTCTGCCAAGTGTATCCTGTACTATTTTGTGGAATGTGACCTTGTATATGTCTCTGAACTTTTGAAATAAACTGGTCTTTTGGCCATCCTGGTACTTTGCCTTGGTGCCTTCCACTTTTTTTTTGTTGTTCTGTGGATTATTTGTGGAATGTTTGTTCTCCTGTTCTTGTGACTGACATTTATCTGCCACAGTCAGACAATAATGGGGAAATTCACAAAAGATGACCTAAAGTTAGGCATTCGGATGTTGTGTGCTAAGCATGAATTCTATGTTGTCAATTTAGAGGCTGACTGACTTTGAGTTTTGGTTACGGTACCAAAAGTAGCCCCAAAATCCTGTGTTTCGGCTGAAAGGCTACAGCCATGGCTTCGCTTTCTGTTGAAACTGTATCAGTGGAAGTTGAAAATTTGTGCTGTCAGCGTTTTTTAAATGCCGATTGTACCTGGCTATATTAGCCTCCCTTATTCAGTGCCAGGCCATGCCTGGGCACCGGTACTTAATATTTAGGGGCTAAATGTGATGGGGATAGCCGCCGGAGCCTGTGCGGGGCCCAGCTAATATTAAGCCAGGACCCACATAAGAAAGTAATGCGGGCACCCAGTACCTGCTTACTTATATCTTAATTGGGAAGTACCCCTAATGCGCCTCCCAACCTCCCTCTTCTCCCCTCCCAGGTCTACCTGATATCCATGGCCCCTTCTGGCTGTCATTTGCAAATGGCTGCTGCAACCTCTCATGGCATCCATCTTCTAAGGGAAGCTGCAAGGGGGTAGCAGTGAGGGGTCTTCGCTCCTACACCTAGGACCACCAGGGAGATCAAGTAGAGGTCCGGGGGGGGGGGGAAGGATGGAGGTGGAGAGGCTTTGATTCCCACAGGCTGGGCTTAAGGGTAGGATAGAGGGGGCTATTTTGGAGACCCAGAGGGGGATTGGGCTTTATATTAAGATAGTTATGCAGGTCCCAGCCGACATTCAGTTCCCGGGGCCCACATAACAATGCTGATTAATTTAGGACAGTTTTTGAGCTGTCCTAAATTAACCTGCTTAGCTATTTGGTTCCTGGCACTGAATATCAGGCAGGACCCACATAATTCCTGGTTCTTCCCTAATGCTGCCTCCACCCCCCCCCCCCCCCCCCCTCCCCGTGCTGCCCCTGTTCTTCCCACTTCTTTGTAGGGCGGTCTGTGGTGATATTCAGTGGTGCAGTCCAATTAAATGCTTCTGAATATCACCACTTAGGTGGTGGTAAGAGATTTAAGCACATAGGAGATGCTCCTGCCCACTTAAATCGCTTTGAATATCGGCTGGTTTGTATGTACAGTTTGTAAAATCTTGACTTAAGAACAGTTACAGATCAAAAAGAACCCGTCAACTTGGAGGAACAGTAAAAATGACTACAAGACCTCAAAGGAAGTGAAAAGGAGTAGTTTTAAAGATGAATCTTCCAACTCTCGGGAATAAATCAAGAGTTTAATTTTACCACAGGACAAGGAGCCATGTTTCACATTACTGCCAACCTCAGAACTCTACAAAGAAATATACATAGATAGGAACAAAATATATGGGTAAATCAGTAAAAAATGGGGACACACAAATCAACTAAATCAGTTCATAAAAATGATAAATTATAAAACACAAATATTGATGTCTTATATAGGTTTATAAAATCAATATGTAAAACTATTGTATAAAAATAAACTAAATGCATGCTGTCAGAGTACAAATGAATACATATCCTGTAGTATTGTATAAAAAATAGAGATAAAAAACAAAATTGAGACAAATTAAAAGACCAATAAAGTGAATACTGTAAGGTCTCCACCATCGGGAGACTTTTGGAAAAGTCTGCACCGGGAGACTCTTCAGTCCCTCGGCCCTTTAACTGAGCTGTGTGCTGTAATCCACTGCTAAAGAGCACATGGCAACCCACAAGGTCAGATCATTATACTTTATTGTAATCCCTTTGTGTCAACTGTTCCTCCAAAGGTAGTTCCCACCACAGCATTTCTCAAGAAGGATAGCAGTTCAACAGCAGAGTATTCAAAATAAAACAAAAAAAAAGGTTCCAGAATCTCAGAAGTTCATATAAAGCAGTTATGCAAACAATTCTTCAAACAAAGCAGCTCAAAAAGGACTCAAACTCCCAGCAGTTCATGTATAGCAGGTATGCAAAGTAATTCTCCGAACACGGTAGATCAAAAAGGGTTCAAAACTCCCCAGCAGTTCATGTTAGCAGTTATGCAAAACAATTTCCCAAACACAGCAGGTCAGAAAGGGTTCAAACTTTCAGCAGTTCGTGTATTGCAGTTATGCCCAAAACCACCACTCCTTCTCTCTCCCTTTCAAAATAAATCAACCTAGGGAGAGTGGCAAGGGTCCATCCCCAACCAGGCCAGCATTATACCCAGACCACCACCCGCATGACCCGTGGTAAACCTGTTCTCTCAGCTCCCCTCGTAGGATAGCCACCTTTTCCCTTCTACCAGGCTCTCCTCCCGAGCAGCCCTCTCCTGTTTCACCTCCTTTCCTTCCAGTTTAGTCAGAGCAGCAGTCTCCATCGGCTCTTCTTGCTCTAATTCCTGCACCTTTTCTTCTCCTTGCCAGTCCATAGGTTCCTCCCCACACCATTGCTCAGCTGCTCTCCATTTGCTTGATTGGGCAAGTTCAGAACTCCTTCCCTCATCCTGGCTCTCTAGGATAGGTTTTTCCAACACCCTTCTCTTGCCCTTCTCCTGACCTCTTCTGGGGACTGTTGGGGATTGAAGTCCATGTTTCTACCATGGGACCTACTCAGGGGCTGCTGGGAATTGTAGTCTTTTCCTTTTCTCCAATCCCCCAGGGGAAAAGACTCCTTCCTTTCTCTACCCAGTCTCCCTCCCTCTCGAGCCTCCTCGTTCCTCCATGTGCCTTCATTCTCCCTCTCCCTCTCACCCTCATATTCCTCACAAATCATACCATTAGTGTATAAATAAATACATAACATCAATTGATAGTGTCCTCCTTTTGCTTTGTGAGGCCCCTTACTGGAATGCCCTGCCATCTACTTTAAAGGAGACTGCCGATCACAATCTGTTCAAGAAATCCCTTCAAACGTATCTATTTGGAAAATCATACTCTTCTGTTGCTTCACATCCTGCTGTTTGCTTCCCTCCCAAGATGTTCCTTATTCTTTGTTCTGACCTTGAATTTGTATGATGTCTTTTTCATAAATGTTGTAAGCCACATAGAGCCCGCCATGGTGGAAATCTGTGGGATATAAATGTTCTAAATAAATAAATATAACTAACCCTGGGGTTTAGTAAGCTACTAGCATGGCTGGCTGTGTGCTAGTGCTGACACAGCCCATTCAGGGGCTGTTGGCAATGCCGCTTGGAAGCCACTAGCGCGGCTTAGTAAACAGACCGCGTGGTTGGCAGCACCGTGCGAGTGTGTGTGTGTGACAGAGAGAGGGAGACTGGGTGCGAGTGTGTCTGTGAGAGAGAGAGTGTGTTTGATTGTCCTCTGTCCCCTGCCCCCCTCCAGCCACCCTGCGATTCTCCTCTCTCTGCCCTGGCCCCCCCTTCAGCCACCCAGCGATTCTCCTGTCTCTCCTGTCCCCCCTCCATCCACCCAGCTATTCTACTGTCTCCCCTGCCCCCTCCAGCCACCCAGCGATTGTCCCAGCCATGCAGCGATTATCCTCTCTCCCCGGCCCCACCTTCAGCCACCCAGCGATTGTCCTCTGCCCCCCCTCCAGCCACCCTGCGATTCTCCTCTGTCCCCTGCCCCCACCTTGAGCCATCCAGCTATTTTCCTCTGTCCCTGCCCCCACCTTGAGCCATCCAGCGATTTTCCTCTCTCCCCTGCCTCCCCTCCAGCCACGCAGCGACTTATGAATGTGCTTCATAACGTTGGAGGTGAGCTTGTTGCCTCAGTCCTGGTTTCTGATTACCCGCCCTCGAAATCATCACGTTTTGACGCGAGGACAGGGCCCGCCCTCAACGTCATCGCGTTTTGACGTGAGGGCAGTTCAGAGACAGATGTGACAGGCGTTATGAACCCTTCAGACTTACGAACCCTTCAGTGAAGCCATGGAGTCAGCTTCAGAACGTTGGAGGTGTATTTTATTATAGTAGAGATTGGGCAGGTCAGCTTAGGCAATTGTGCGAATGGGAAGGGTGTCCTTACAAGGGTGGTGTGGTCCTTGAATAGGATACCTTTTCTGCTATGCCTTTAACTGGGCTGTTATGGTTGTCCCGAGTTCCTCTGGAATATAGGCAAAAGATCTTCAATCCCTTTGTGAAGTACCTGCTGGAGGTATGGAATAGGGTAAAGAGAAATTTAGGGGTTGCAAATAGAAGTTCTTCTCTGACTCTGTTTAGATATGAACCAGGATTCCAGGCAGGGTGAGATAACAAGGTGTTTTCTGAGTATTCCTTCTCCAGATTTGAAAAATACTTATGGGTTAACTGATGGGGATGTTTTTGATTATCTTCAAGCCAAACATTATATACAGGGTCAGGAATGGCTCCAGGCATCTTGAAAACCTATGGAAAGGTATGGCCAAGTGGCCACAACCACTTTCCTTGTTTTATAGATTTTTTTTCAGGGATGGACCTTTAAAAGGTTTGGGTTTATGGGTCAGTGGGATCGGGATTTAGGTTGGGAACTTTCTCAGAGTGATTGGAAGCAAGTGTTTAAAGAAGTATAAAAGTCATCTATTTGTGTTTTGATTAAGGAAAATGCAGATAAGGTAATCACTCGCTGGTGGTGTTACTCTTGTGAAACTAAAAGCTATGTTTCCCAATACTGTGACAGACATTTGTTGGCGATGTATGCAAGATAAGGGTACATTTTGTCTTATTTAGTGAGAATGTGCACTTATACAACAATATTGGTCTCGAGTGGTGCAAGAACTAACCCAAATTTTTGGGCACAACTTTTCTACTCACACCCTGAGCTTCTCTTCTATGATTGAACAATGTAGTGGGCCATCGCTAGCAGGTTAACCTTTAAAGACTATGTTTGGCAACAGCTAAATGTGTTATTGCATCATTTTGGAAACAAACATCTGGGCCCACTGGACTGGCTGATAAAAGTGGTTTATCTTAGAGACTTGGTCCTTCTGACTGTTTGACTTAAGGGATGTTATGGTCCTACATTGGAGGAATGGACCCATTTGGCTATGTTATACCCAGCACCAGACGTGAGTGTTTAGGGTGGGGGAGGGAGGAGGTTGGAGAGGGGGAAGGTAGATAAGGGGGGGGGGGGGGGTTGGGGTTTATTGGAGTTTTGTGGGCATGGGGGGATTTGGTGGTATTTGGGGTGTGGAGGATTGAGATGGGTTTGTTTATTTCTGTTGCTGTGAAATACTTCATTATGATTGTTTTGCTATACAAATTTTACAATAAAAATGTATAGGTAATAGAGAGAGAGAGATTAAGCATAGACAAATTATTGGAGAACAGCAGCATCACCTTCACAAAGGATAAAAATCTCATCTATATATCTCCTATAAAAGCGGACGCAAGTGTCATTAAGAATAAGAACATAAGCACCGCCATACTGGGAAAAGACAGGGTCCATCAAGCCCAGCATCCTGTCTCCGACAGCGGCCAATCCAGGCCTCAAGAACCCGGCAAAAACCCCAAAACAAAACAAAAATTTTAATTAATAATGTTCAATGGACTTTTCCTTCAGGAATCTGTCCAAAACCCCCTTTAAACTCAGCAAGGCCAACTGCTGTCACTACATTCTCCGGCAACGAGTTCCAGAGTCTGTCTACGCGCTGAGTAAAGAAAAACTTTCTCCTATTTGTTTTAAATCTACCACATTCTAGCTTCATCTTATGTCCCTTGGTTCTATTATTGTTAGAAAGTGTAAACAAACGCTTCACGTCTGTCTGCTCCATTCCACTCATTATCTTGTAGACTTCTATCATATCACCCCTCAGCCGCCTCTTCTCCAAGCTGAAGAGTCCTAACCGTCTTAGCCTTTCCTCACAGGGAAGTCCTCCCATCCCCTTTACCATTTTCATCGCCCTTCTCTGCACCTTCTCCAATTCCTTTATATCTTTTTTGAGGTGCGGCGACCAGAACTGAACACAATACTCAAGGTGTGGTCTCACTAAGGAGCGATACAACGGCATTATAACATCCTCGTGTTTATTTTCCATCCCTTTCCTAATAATACTCAACATTCTGTGGGCTTTCTTAGAATGTTTGTAATCATTGTGGCCTTTTAAAGTGTATTTGTTAACAACTAATTCGCATCTATATCTAAGACCATTATAATATCTGCCAAGTCTTCATTGAATTCTTGTAGCAAATTGATCATATGTGTTGTCTTCCATATGGTGGAATTTGTGAACCATATGGACAAAGAAAAAAATCAACAAAAACAGACAGGTTCTAATACTAACCTATTTCCAGATACTGTTGGTCTGCCTGGTGGATTGGTGACTGATTTGTGGACCTTAGGCAAAACATATATAGTCGGAACCACTGGATTTTTCAGTTGGAAAAAATCACTCTCCTTTGGAGTTAGAAAACCAGCTTTAAGAGCTATTTTTACCACTTCTGAAATTTCTAACTGCAATTCTCGAGTTGGATCTGATTGTAAAAGGGATATAATAATGGTTTGTATTTCTCTAATTTAGTCTGAGCGATCGAGAACACTGGTACCCCCCCCCCCCCTTATCTGCAGGTTTGATAACAATTTGATGGTTATGTGCCAAAATATTAACACCTATTCATTTTTTGTGAGGTTATAGAAGCATGGCCTTCTCTTATACTCCACTAGTAAAAAAAAAAAAGGCCCGTTTCTGACACAAATGAAACGGGTGCTAACACGGTTTTCCTCGTAGTGTGTATGTTTGAGAGAGTGTGTGTGAGAGTGACTGTGTGAGAGAGAGTGAATGTGTGAGTGTGTGTGTGTGACAGAAAGAGAGTGAGACTGAGTGCGAGTGTGTCTGTGTGAGAGAGCGAGTGTGTATGTGAGAATGTGTGCCATGGACCCTCCCTCCCTCCGAGTTCCAGGGTCATCGCCCTCCGAGTTCCAGGATCGTCATCCCCCTCCGAGTTCCAGGATCGTCCCTCCCTCCTTCCCCCCCTCGTTCCAGGATTGTCCCTCCCTCCCCTCTCCGAGTTCCAGGATCGTCCCCTCCCTCTCTCCCTCCCTCCGAGTTTCAGGGTCTCTCTCCCTCTCCGAGTTTCAGGGTCCCCTCCCTCCCAGTTCCAGGATCCCCCCTCCCTCCCAGTTCCAGGGTCGTCGTCCCTCCTTTCCTCCCTCCCTCCCTCCCTCCCTTCCAGTTCCAGCACCCCGAATTTTAAAGTCATCTTCACTTACCAAGTTGGGGTTACGGCGGCAGTCAGCAGCGGTAAAAGGCATGCAGGCTCGGCCCTTCTCTCTCTCTCTCTAAGCTCTGATCCCGCCCTCATTTCCTGTTTCTGCAAGGGCGAGACCAGAGCTGAGAGAGAGAGAAGGGCCGAGCCTGCACGCCTTTTACTGCTGCTGCCGGCCGAAACCGAAAGTACGTGACGTCAATTCAGGAGATGGATGCAGGCTTACAGAGAGCACGAATGGTGGTTTAAGGCAGTAATCCTCCTTGTCATCCAGTCTTTCCTCGGGATTTGAACCCGGTCTTGTTTACTCTGGTTCTAGCTCCTTTGAACATTTAAGGGGAGATTCCCTGAAGGATCTTACTCTTAAAGCTGTTTTTCTCATTACCATTTGCTTAGTTTGATAGATTTCAAAATTACAAGCCTTGTACTGGGAGACCCTGTTTTTTTTTCCACGAGAGAGCAGTTATTCAGCTGGTGGTATCCTTTCTTCCTAAAGAGGTTTCCTTCTTCCATTTAAACCAGTCCATCTCACTGCCAGTCATTCAGGAAGAGAGAAATGAGTCCACCGTCTTGTACCTTAAATGTAGCTGAGTGTTGAAGTAGTTTCTAAGATAATGGGTGAGATAAGGAAAACAGGCCATTTGTTTTGTTTGAAAGAGCCCAAAACCACTGTAGCTTGCTAGATTAAGGAGTGATTGTCAGTTTATATTCTTCTTGGGCTTCAGTTTTAAAAGCTTACTCTACTAGAGGTAGTCGACTTCTTGGGCAAAGCATTCTTTAATTCTACCTCATAAAATTTGTAAATCGGTGCCTTAGGCCTCCATGTATTCCTTTGCCTGCCACTACAGATTTGGATTTGCAGGCAAGAGACGGTGCGGCCCTTGGGCCAACCTGTTGAAGGCGGGCATAGTGAGGTCCCACTCTGTATAATTTCTTCTTTGGTATGCCCCAAGTGTCTGGTGGAATGGTAAGAAAGGTTAAAATTAGGTGTTAACCTTCTAATTTTCTTTCCTTCAGTCCCTCCAGACCAGCCTGAACCCACTCGTGGTCAGTGTTCAGTAGTATATACTTTTTTTTTCCAGAGGTAATGCGATTTTTTTTTCTTTGTTGTATATTTTTCTGGATGCTACATATTGACCAATGTATATAAAGTTTAGAGTTTATAGTTGTCTGTTGAAAGTTCTTAGTTATTTCTTTTGGGGGGGGGGGGGAATCCCTTGTCTTCTGTGTATTTGACAACTGTTTTGTTGTTTAAATACTGGCTGGCCAAATTGCTGCACAGGGTTATTAAGCTATGACATCACATCACTTTTTATCTACTGGTAAAATGGCACTAATCCAAGTGTCTGGACTGGACTTGAGGAAAGAAAATCAGCAGGTAGTACCTAACGTAAACATTCTGTGTAATAGAGGTTATGTTTGTCCACTGGACTGGTCTGGTATGACTAAAGGAAAGAAAATTATTAAGCAGCACATAATTTCTCCCTTCCTTTTCCCAGGATATCAACAGTAGCATAGGCCCTTGTGGGTATCTCCCCACTTCATCCTCCAGAATGAGAGATTCTTATTTCTTTTGTTGTTTGATACAAATCCTGGCCCTTCCATCTTTAATCTTGAGAATATGGTTTCTTGCATTCCAAATTTTCTGCGTCTTCAATCTGCATCCTGTATTTCTATGCTCAAAGTGGTTCTGTTTGAGCTTAGCTTATAATGAAGGTCTTGGAATTTCCCCCCTGCAATACCTTCCAATTTTTTCTGGCACACCTGCTGTCTGTCTAGCTGGGATACTTCTGAAGCATTTTCCAGTAAGCTGTTGTTAAATCTCCAGTATCCTTTGTGCTGTCTTCAAACCTAAGCACAATATTCCCCAAGCCAGCATAGAAAGCACAACTTGGCTTGGGTAATACTAGGCACCCATTCTTCAACTATTGTCTTATCAATCCATGTCTACAGATTGTGTGATTTGGAATAAAAGGTAAACTCCCTTGTTTTAGAGCAGTAGTTTATACCCTTTTTTCAGTCAGGACTTCCCCAACAGACAATGCTCACATGTGGGTTTTTGTTTTTTTAAATTAAGTTTTCCAGTTTTACAAACCCTTAAGAGCCGAAAAACATACTCATACTTCACAAAACATAAGTTCATTATCCAAAAGTTCACATCACAGAGAGAAAAGAAGAGGATCCATAATTAGGAAACAATTTCAGTAAAAGAAAAAATAATCTCTGTACACAGAGCCTAATTCAAATATGCTGATTTAAGTTTTTGATTTCTCAATTCTCTGTGTCATAATTGTAAGGGATCATACGTATCTCCTACCCTGTAACGCCACCAAACACCTGCAGGGGTACCATAGAAAAGCCCAGAGCAGATGTTTTTAAAGGTAAGAAATCATTTCTTTCCTTGTTGCATAGCCCCAAGACATCTGGGATCATTTGTACACTATTTAGGAGGCGGTTAAGGCTCCCATGTTTGCTAGTGTCTTTTGTTTTTGACACAGATAAGGACTGTTAAGGAAGTCAATAACAGAAATAAAGAAAAAACAATATAACAACAAGAGCCTAAAGGATACAAGAGGCAGAGGAATTTTTACTTGGCCTGAGGGCTGTAGATTATTGTCAGAAGCAGTTTGTGACAGTTGGGTCTAGGGACCTTTGCTGTTTGATCAAACTATTTAGCTGGTTGCACCTGTTCAGAACCTGTTTTCATTCCCCCTTTTTTTGACGTTTTTGCTTGACCATTTCTTGTAAATCACTTGATCTTTGCTAAGGGATAGGATCTCAGAGAATGAGACCTTCTAGTCTGGGTCATAGAACATTCTAGCAAGGGGCATTACATATGCACAGGAGTAGCCTAGTGGTTAGAACACCAGTCTTGACATCCAGAAGTGGCCAGTTCAAATCTCACTCCTGCTCCTTATGATCTTGGGCAAGTCACTTAACCCTCCATTGCCTCAGGTACAAAATTAGATTGTGAGCCCTCCAGGGATAGAGAAATACCCAGTGTACCTGAAAGTAACTCACCTTGAGCTACTACTGAAAAAGGTGTAAGCAAAATCCAAATAAATAAATATTAGGAGTTTAGTGCGACTACAAATATTGCACACTTTTTACTTTGGGGTTAAAAAAGCCCAGTTACTTTTTAAAAGAGGCTGCTGTATTATTATGTATTTTACAGAGCACAGATGAGTGATCTTCCATGTGCTAGCTAGGACAGGGGTGGGTGTCCCATGCTAGTTCGGCAGTGCGATAGTATCATAAGTTGAAGTTTCCTTCCCATACCTATTCTTCATGTAAGTGTCTGTAGCCCAGCTGCTTGGCAGTGACCTGCAGCAGTCCAGGTGTCTTTGATGAACTGAGCCGTGCCTTTGTATTTCATGCCTGTGGTTGTAGAGACCATGCTGCTGCTACATGTCAGGCTGCATATTGATGAGATCCTGATATGTTTGCTCAGCACTCTGTGAGCAGAGCAGGTGTGCATATCCCTCACGGGAGGAGATGCAGCATGCCAGATGCCTTTAGTAAACTGAACAGAATATTGCACCTGACCTATCCAGAGGGAATGGGATCAACCATATTTCTTAGGAATCTGATGGCTGTGTGTGTGTAATGATGAAAGAAATAACAGGTAGCTGATGAGAAGTTAGTTACCTTGTAATGCTGGATATCAGATACTACTGCTTAAGCAGTATGGGTTATTGTGAGGTGCAGGATCAAAATGTCATTTGGTGTGACACCTGCCCTACACTGGAATGCTGCTTTCCCCTTCAGTTGTGGGGTTCTTTTCCAGTCCATGCACATGAAGCAGACCTAAAGCTGAAAAGTCTTGCTGTTATAATGTTTGAGAACCATGGTATTTTCAGAGCTAGGTTTTGCATACCTATCGTGGAAAAGGGGGAGAGGATTAGGTGGAAACACATTTTGAAAATTAAACCCTTAGTGTTCTTCTTTAATGCCACTTTTTCTGCCTTTTTTGTTCTAATTCCCTTTAAAAATAGTGTACATTTAATTTTTTATTCTCTGCCACTTGGGTTGTTTCACAGCTTGTTTTATTGGTAGACTTGTTCTCTGGCCTTTTTTCTGTTGTATTCATTTGTTGCATTAATTTCTAATGTGTTTCAAAACCTTCAGGGGTAGCACTAGCAAAGTTTATTAAATAACAGCTGAAACCCACATGTATATGAAACAAGGGTAACTATTTAAAAGTATGATGTCTAATTATGCATTTTTACAGGATTGTTCTAGAAAGAATGGTGTTAGGATGATCATGATTGTTGCGTTGAACTATCAAAATCTTGAAAGGGCCTAGAGTTATGAAATTGAGGGGGAGGGATGCAACAATATTGTAGGTAGCCTAGGTTAACCCATCCTTCTGCCCATGAATTTAATGGCTTTTAATTGCCTTAAAGATGGTAGTTCTAATCAGTTGTTGCCTGTGAGTGACGAGAACATCCTGGAGTGTAAGCTTTTTTTTTTTTTCTTGCTTTCTACTACTGAAGCATTGAACCAAATTATTTTTATTAACATAGGGGTTGATGTTAAAAGGCACTTTCTGGTTAGTTTCTGTGAACTTGATCAGAGCCACAGGGTATTTGGTTAGCAGCAATATTCAGACGCTAAGCATATAACGAATGGATAAATTTAGGGCAGCAAAGAGACCGTCTTGTCTGGTTAGTGGTCTGAATATCACCACCACCTGGACAGCATCACCAGTATGCTGGAACCAGATATTTGGAGCCAGCTGGTATCAAGATACCACTGCTGAGTATCTGCTATGATTTTAAATGCAATGGTTGATGTTTAAAAAAAACAAAACCACAAGTCTCGTTTGCCACTTAAGACCCCTCCTATTACTTGGGCCAAGCAAGCAGGATGGTGGCTCAAGAGGAAGGCTAGTTCCAAGTCTCAATTCCATATGCCATGATGAACATTTGCACTTTCCTACAGGGCCACCAGAGAATCCTGTTTCTTCCACACACCTCCAACATACATCTGCAGCATTAATCAGGAACATGACCTTTAATTTCACTGGCGTATAATACCAGCAAGTGACCATTTTATAAGCATTTTCCTTGATCAGTACACAAATAGAAGCTTTTATCACTTCATAAAACTCTTTTCTATTCTCCCTTCCTAAGCTCAATACTCAAATTCCCTTCCCATTGTGTTATAAAATCATTTCTTAAACTCATGCCTTCTGAGATACTGATATAGAATCGAAATAGTGCATTTTAATTTTCCCAGGGCAATGCACAAGTTTTCAAGATGTTTCTTCTCTTCAGGATCCTCCTGAAGCCAACCCTGCATGGTTATAAAATGTTTAATGTGCAAGTAAGGAAATAAGTCACATGTTGGGAGAGAATAAGTAATTCATCGAAGTGCATAGATCTCCCACATCAACCAACTGTCTAAACAATGAAACCCTTCCCACCTAGCAGAAACTCCCGCCTTTTTGCCCTGCTTCAAAAGAGGGTTCATGACAATTTTGAGCCAGAGAGGATACTTTGTTCAGTCCCCCAAACGTAGCTTGCACCTCTGACCAGAGCCGTAGCAAATGCTTCATAAGGAATTAGAGATACTCCTATAGCATCTATTTGGATTACCTGAAATCCACAATAAATACTGCAGGGCAAAGTTGGGAAAGTGTTCTAGTTTACCCAGACTATCTTTCCAATCCATCAATAATCACAGTTGAGCTGCCCAGTAGTATCAAACCAAGTTGCCCTAGCCCCAAAATCAGCACTCTATTACATTAACAACTTCGATAATCTGGGAGATCTCCCAACCTATATGAACTATGAATGTCCCTCTGAATGTTCAGTAATATTAATCATGGTTCTTCCAAAGGTAAATTTTTGGAATAGAAACAATGGTGGGAGAACATTTATTTTAATGGCTGCTATGCACCCCCACCATGATAATCAACTCCCCTTCCCTCATATTAAATCTGCACGAGTTTACTGAAAGGTTTTTGTCATAATTCAGAGTATATATAATCTCTTTCAGTCAAAAGGGTAATTTGTACTCCTAAATATCGTATGCCCTGACTGGCCCATTTAAAGGAAACATTTGTTGTAGGATGTCCTCTTGGTAGTGATTCCTGTTAATTCAGTTTTATCCAGGTTTACTTTAAACCCATTTACTTTGCCATATTCCCACAATTCTTGTATTCTAACCAGAAAAGTTCATCCTGGTGAACCTATCAAACATATAAACGGCGAGTGACCGTACTCACTCGCAAATGCGCAGTAGAGACTTCCCTGTCTGTCCCGCCTACGTGTCAATACGTGATGACGGGGGCGGGACAGAGAGGGAAACTGTGCGAAGGGGAGGGAACCGCCGAGGTCCCCCCCCCCCCCCCCCCCCCCGAGGTTGCTGCCACTGGTACCCCCCCCCCCCCCCCGGAGTCGCCGCTGCTGCCACCCCTCCACCCGGCTGTCTTTTTGCTATTCAACTTACATCTCCGCAGCAGGCAGAGATCAGCTGAGCTGCCGTTGGCCTTCCTTCCCTGCCTGTGTCCCGCCCTCGCTGACGTTACGTCTCACGAGGGCGGGACACAGGCAGAGAAGGAAGGCCGACGGCAGCTCAGCTGATCTCTGCCTGCTCTGGAGATGTAAGTTGAATAGCGAAGAGACGGGCCGGGTGGAGGGGCGGAGGGGGCGGTGACCCACCAGCCTGTTTTAACGGGCTCAACGGCTAGTATATAATACGTTGTCAGCAGAATCCAAGTACAAAAGTGATCCCTCAGTCCTAGTTTAAACATTGCCTTCCACAAGAAGGCCCAACAGAACCTGTCAAATGTTTTCTCCTCATCGATGGCCAAAAGAGCTAATTTTGAGTCTGCTAGGCACTCCAAATAATGTTCAATATCTACTTGTTGATTAGGTACTAAGCCAGATTGGTCAGTATGTATCAAATCCAGCAGCACTTGAGCTATATGATTTGCCAATAATTTGACATCTACATGTAGCAACAAAATAGGTCGATAAGACCCACATGATGCATCATCTTTCCCGGGCTTTAAAAACACAGTTATTCCTGCCTCGCGCATAGTGAGTGGTAGGGAGTTCCCCAATTATAAGCTATTACCAACCCTAACCAACAATAATAAGCTATTTCCAACCCTAACCAGTAATTGTCCCACTTCTCCAAAACAAATCTTGTAAAATTTGACTGAAAAACCACTAACCCTGGGGCCTTACTCTTCAAAATTTTAACCTCCCATGTAATTTTCAAAAGTGTTATGGGGGCTTCCAATTTATCCCCATCTTCCTGAGACAGATTGGGCAATGTAAGCTGATCTAAATATTGTTGAATACCCTCCTGGGTAGGTTTAGGACTTTTACTGCCTACCCAGGAGCAGGTTCCAGGCCTCAGTACTCTCCTCCTTCCTGAACTTGGCAGAAACTATAAGCAATAAACCAAAAGGAAACATCCATTTAAATCGATCATTTGCCGATTGTAAATACCGGGTCACCTCTCTCATTTCTTGGTGCTTCTGCAAAGTCACTCTCCTCAAGTCTTGGTACACTGTTTTGCAGTTTTACCATATTATCTCTTTTTTTAGATGTGCTTTGCGCAAAATCTCTCACCGTGCTCATGAAAGCATGCTATTATATCGATCTGGCCCAGGCTATGATGCACATGCTGCAGCTTGAAAAGCCTGAGGATTAGTAGCTCCATCCGACCCATTCCTGTGCATCAAAAATTCACAAAATGGGTTACAACTTGTGCACAGTCCTTATATTGTTCAGTCTCTGGTATCCCTTTCAATCTGAGATTACATCTCCAGAACTGGTTTCTAAGATCCTTAATCATGCCCAATAATTTCTGGTGCCACTTTCGAGTCTGTTGCTTATCTGCCTGGACATCTCCTAAGGCGTCAATGCTCCCGTTTAGTTGCCTCACCGTCTCTTGCTGCACTCGCCATGAGATCTTCCCTGCCCATGTCTGACTTCCAGCGCCATTTATATCAGGCCCAAATCTGCGCAAAGAAACAAGAACTTATGTTTAACAAGCTGAATAAGATTAATTAATCGTCACAAGGGTGCAGTGGCCTAAGAATCAGGGGAACCGAGTTCAATTCCCACTACAGCTGTTTGTGATTCTTGGCAAATCACTTAACCTTCTATGGCCCCAGGTGCAAAATAAGTAGCTATATATAACATGTAAACTGCTTCCATTGTAATCACAGAAAGACGGTATATCAAATCCCATCCCCTTTCCTTAAAAATTAAAAACAAAATTTGTGTTCTTGCATGTGAAATTATTTATTACTCCATTACATGCTATGGATTTGTTTGTAGCAATTTTATCTTTTATGTTTCTACATATTTATGGTTATCTGAAATATCATCATATCCTCTTCTGTAATTATACAGAAATATCTTCTATATTGAAACAAAAGTTTTCATTCTCAGCCAGAAGAGGCAAATGACACCACGTCATCTGACGAGTGGGGGTATTTGATATAATTATAAGCAGAAATAAGCTATTAACGTAAGTCATATATCATCCCTGCATTTTTTACTGTGTGTGTAATGCTATTCTGAAATAGGCTGCTTTTATTAAAATACATATCTATGAGGATTACCCCCCCCCCCCCCCCCCCCCCCGACATGTTGATAGGTTTCTATTGGTCTTGTCTTGGTGGTAGCATAAATGATTTGTCCTCAGAAACATCTTCAACTAGACTGCCACAAAAAATATATATTGTGTATTGTTCCATTAATACTTATTGTGCAGTAGATGACATGAGATAGGCTTCAAGTAGCTGCATCAGGTACAAACTTAAATGGTATATAAAGCCTGTAGGTACAGGGAAATGCCAATAAACGGTGAATAGCTTTTAAAAAGTAAACTATACCCTTGCAACATCAGTTAACGTTTTGAAAACATAGTTTGTGATTCATCCATACCTACACCTACCTTTACCCATCAGAATATCAGTTCCAATGTTAAAGCTTAGGATCCACCACATATGTTAAGATGTTCATTTATAGAACACCCTGCCTCATGACCTACGATGCATTAGCTCAATAACACAGTTCAGGAAACAGCTTAAGGCTCGTTTATTTACCCAGGCATTTTTGTCGTAAATTATCATATCTTATTATTGTTTGATATTATTTATTTCTGTTAATTATTTTATGTATGTTTTATTGTAATCTGACTAGAATGAGAGGATAGTGTGGGCTATAAGTAAATAAATTTGTAGTTAATGTTCTGAAAGCTGCACATGTTCCAACACCCTTAACATTTGTGTTAGTTGCTAGAGAAAGAAAGTAATGGACCTAAAATGGTTACTGTGGTTTCTAATGGGTCCCTGATGTGACATTCTCTGTATATTTGAAATGCCAGCCAAAATTGTTTACATTTTAGTGAATATTTTAAGTGTATTTTAGTTTTTTATAGGTCTTTAGCAGGGGTGGGCAACCTTTATACACAGAAGGCTGCATGAATGCCAGTGCAATTCTGAGTGAGATGCAACATTATTTATTTATTTATTTGTTGCATTTGTATCCCACATTTTCCCACCTCTTTGCAGGCTCAATGTGGCTTACAATACATCATGAATAATGGAAATATATGGGAAAGTATACATTTAGTAATAACAGAAGGATCTTGGGTAACTTGATAATGATAAATCATGATAGTAGTTTAGCAATCAAATATTATAAGAAATATATAAGAAAATGTACATATAGTAATAACAAAGGATCTTGGGTAACATAATAATGAAAAACATAATGGTAGTTTAGCAAGCAAATATTGTAAAGGCAATTCTAGATGTGTGAATAGGAGTTCATATTTGTTGGTCTTTGTTGTATGCCTTGTTGAGGGAGATGGGTCTTCAGTAAAATTCATAGTTCATAGATCGTTTTTAAGTTGCGCGGCAGCGTGTTCCAGAATTGTGTGCTCAGGTAGGAAAAGGTTGACGCATGCGTTAATTTGTATTTTAGACCTTTACAGTTTGGGAAGTGAAGATTAAGGAATGTGCGGGATGATTTTTTAGCATTCCTGGGTGGTAAGTCTGTCAGGTCTGACATTTAAGCTGGTGCGTCTCCGTGAATAATTTTATGAACTAGGGTACATATTTTGAACATGATACGTTCTTTGAGTGGGAGCCAGTGTAACTTTTCTCGTAGGGGTTTAGCGCTTTCATATTTTGTTTTACCGAATATGAGTCTAGCTGCAGTGTTCTGAGCTGTCTGAAGTTTCTTGATTATTTGCTCTTTGCAGCCAGCGTAGAGTGCATTGCAGTAATCTAGATGACTTAGTACTATTGATTGTAATAATGTCGGAACCAGAAATGCACAAAGCTGCGCATAAGACCACCTGTGATTAAATTTTTCCATGTTTATTTAAAAATGATGCAAACTGCTAGAGTGGCTATTCTGAAAATATTTGTGAAATGCAGTATTTAAAAATTGTCAAAATGCTGGTTAATGACTTTTTCTGTGTATATTTCCTGTGGTCCTATAAAATGCAGTAGCAGACTGCAGGTTGCCCACCTCTGATCTTTAGGTGGGTGCATAACATAGACCAGACACCACTGTTCTGGTAACTTCTCCCTCGGCATTTATTCTCATGAAAACCTGCTGCTACTGATTTGAAAATGTGTGCTTACAGAGCAGTAAATACTATACAAGGCTACTTAGGACTATACTATTGATGAACAAATCACTTTTGTTTTCTCTCTACATGCTTGTGAAAGCGAAGTGTGTCTGTCTCACTCTTTCAGCAACATGATTTTACTGGTAGAGAGGAAAATGGAATCTTTTCTCCCCTCCTACTCTGCTATACAGGATGGCATCAGCCACTGAATGGGAAGGGGGGTGGGGGTCCAAAAGAGTGAAGGAAGGATCAGCCTTGCAGTACCGCATTCGAATTGGAGAAGAAGATCCATCATGCTACCATTGATGGTGGTGGCCCTTATTGATATTGCACGCTGACTGCTTGTCAGTTTTTTCCTTTTGGTTTTTCAAATGCATGCCAAGGAGTCTACAGGAGCTGTGTGTTACTTTCTGGTTCAGTTCTGACTGGGGCAATGAGAATGGGGTCAGGGAAACAGTGCCATAGTCTTCGGTGAGAAGGTTGCTTTCAACCCAGTGTGTTGCTGCTCATTGCTGAAAGCCTATTGCCTGATGTGGGTGACTGCTTGTGTGCCAGACAAGTCAGGTGGGTAGCAGTTTGCTTATCCATATAAGATATTTAGATCAGTGTGGCAATTTGTGGACCTTGGGTCTTTCAAACTAATATGAATGAGTACCTGTGGAACACTTCATTGGAAAATACTTTCCACTGACCTGAATTTGCTGTGTTTTGTTTTCTTCTTTATTGCAGACATTTGATTTGACCAAGAAGGAAAAAGAGAAAGCAAAAACTCCATCTGCACCTAAGCCACCTCCCAGTTTAAGTGACATCAAAGTCCGGTTAAAGTCCATGTCAGATAAGGTGAGCTGGGGAAACACCATTCAGGAGTGGTACAGAGTGCTTCTGTCTACTGTATCCGTGTTATAACACTATAAAAATTTATAATTCTGCTCTATCAATTGTGGAAACAAAGTGTGGTGAAGGACTATCTTTTAAATCAAACAGAAGCCTCAACTACCCCAAGGAGAATCAGAGACTTTGCAACAAGACCTCTATGGGGTTTCCATCATTGGCTTCAGCCTGACTGAAAAAACAATGGTGGAAAACAACTCTTTAAAAAAAAAAAAAAAAAGGAGAAAAATACCACCGCTGAAAAAAACCAGTCTAGACCCTTAAAAGTCCAAAACTTTCCCAAACTCTGTTATACACAAATACCCTGCTAGTCTTACAATCCCACGGTTTCCCCAAAAAAGTACTAGATAAAGCTTCAGTGGAACATAGTACTTAATTGAACTTTCATTCTCTCTGTGCTCTTCCCACTGTAACTCTTGCGTTATAAACTGCACAGCAGCAACTATTGTACCAATACATCCCAAATTTTCAAAGCTTTAAAACCCCGACAAGGGGCTCTTCTTGTTTTACTGAAGCTGCATCAGGAGGAGAGAAACATCTCAACGGACTGCGAAGCCCCAAGATGGCAACAAACGCTGCTGCAATTCCACCAATCAAAACTAAGAATGCTCTTAAAGCAACCCGCCTCCTTCTAAATGAAAAGAGAGCTTCCCACCCTAAAGGTCCATTTAAGCCGTATGGTTACATGGACTGCAATGTATAGAATACATTCACTGTTCACACTGCCTCAACCTCTTAGAAATGTCTCCTCCCCATTTGATTACATTAATTTGATCTGTAGCCATGCTTTTTAAATAAAAAAAATATATATGTTGATAATCTATACAATGTTTAACCATAGGTGCTGTCACTTTTCCCACTGTAATGCAGTGGCGTTCCTAGGGTGGCTGACACCTGGGGCGGATCGCAGATGCCCCCCCCCCTCCCCCGGGTGCACCGCGATCCCCCACCCCCGGCGAAAGGACACACCCTTCCCCGGCGAAAAGACCCCCCCAGGTGCATTTTTACCTGCTGGGGGGGAGGGTGTGCCACGCGCCTGTTGGCTTCGCTCGTTCCATGCTTCCTCTGCTACGGAACAGGAAGTAACCTGTTCCGGGGCAGAGGGAGCAGGGAACGAGCGGAGCAGACAGGCGCGGGGCACCCCCCTCCCCCCCACGGCGTGCACCCAGGGCGGACCGCTCCCACCGCCCCCCCCCCCCCCCCCTTGGTACGCCACTGCTGTAATGCAATGCTTGTGTTCTGATGATCTGGTTTTTAAAGCTCTTTTTGTCTGCCCTATATATAACATTTTACAAGGACAATGAATCGTGTAAATCACTGCTATAGATTCACATGTGGTAGAATATTTGATAAGAATACTTTTATGACCCTATGGCCATATACTGTGTCTGTGCCGTAGTGTCTCTAGATTTAGAGCTTCTGATTTCAAGTTGTAAGCATAAAACACCACTGATGTGAAAAAAAATTTAACAGGGAAGGGAAAGTATTTTGGAATTAGTTCACTCTACTACTTTCTCATCCTTCGCTTGTATTATCCTCCACTAAGATTTTAGTCCTTTTCTGTACTAACAGCGCTAAGTGGTACAATCATAGGATTTGATTGCACCAGACAAGCTACTGAGCAATAGCACAAAAGCAAACAACCCATAATTAGCTGGAAAATAAACACCTTAGAATTAAGCGTGAAGCCCTATGCATAGTTGTGTGTAAAAATTTAGTCACACCTGGCTAAGTATGTTTCAGTAAATGCCTAAATGAACATAAGCTGACACAACTTCTGCACGATACAAAGTTAAACACAACAGTAGCAATGCATAGAAGGAGAGATACTGCAAAAGACTTGTAAAGCAAATTAAAAGAAAAATAAATGAAGTTATAGTAAAAATTAAGAATGTTTTATTACATCATAATAATGTGACATAGCCACAATTTGGTGATATGCATGCATCAGAGATTACAATGCTAATGCAAACCGATCAAATTAAAATCCTTTCAATTGTGATACATGGGTAACTTTGGAGGTTGAGTACAAATGGGGGGGGGGGAGGCGCTATCTTTATGTGGAACCTGGCATACCTGTTCCAGATGGAAGAGCACAGTGCTGCTTCCAAACTACTGTACACTAACAAAGGTGACAGGGTCATGCACTGTGTAGCTGATAACAAACCAACTTACCTCATCTTCACAACAAGATAATTAGTTTAAATGAGCGATCAAAGACTATTAGATAATGCATTTAATCTTCTAAGCTTTCATAGCATTTAAAAGCAGTTTTCAGCTTCCTCATTGGATGCATGAATCATACACAGAATGTTAAATAAATTGCTACTTCAAAGCTTATTAGCTTTACATGCTCAAATGAAAGCTTAGAAAATTACACAAGGTTTATGTTTATAGATAATTTTCCTTTTGTTCATTGCAAAAGACACATTCAATGTGGTTTTTTGGAGAATAGGGATATTATTACATGCTTTAATTTTATGTTTGATGTCTATAACACCCTTTATAATGCACTTAAATCGATAGCATTTAATGGGCATCGGTTGGTTCAAAATATTGCAGTAAAATTACTGTCACACTAATAGGTTTGATCATGTTAGACCCCCTACTCCTTCAGCATTAGCTGTAAATTACATTCAGATGTAAGTTTAAGATTTTAAGTTCACTGAATACTTTTTAAAGGTTCTCAGAAATCAAAAAATTATAATACAGTATTTATCTCATCCAATTAGGCATGATCATACAGTTGATAAGTACCAAATGGGCCCAAATAGAACATAACCTCAAACTGTCCAAGCCAAATAACCTAAAATATCAGAAAATTTGGGGAAGAGCTGATTTCAATCAAAGTAGTAGATTTTATTATTGGCCCACTGAACCTTTTGTTTGGGCGTACTTCAATATTTGGCTGTTTTCCTTTTATCCTTATACTTCCTCTCAGTCCTTGCATTCATCCCGCTTAACTTGCTGTCTCTTCCTTCACCTTCTCACATCAGTTTGAAATTAACTTCGCGGCACATCTTTTTCCATACTTGGCTCCATTGTTATGGAACTCTCTTCTGTTTGATCTTAGCGAGTTTTAGAAGTAAGTTTAAAACCAGGTTTATTCTTTCAGAAAGAATTATACAAAAGGAATTGAAAATGTCTGTCTGTCTAGGGGCAAAATAACGTCCAAAATTTAATGGAATGGGATGAAACTTGGCATAAGGGAAAAACTGGTTAAAAGGACACACGTTTTGGGGGTTCCAGAGAAATAAGCCCCCCCCACACACACACCCAAAGTGCATTTCCATGGGTGAAGGCGTTTAGCTTCTGTAGCACAGAAAACAGAATGAAATGAAAGTTGGTATGGGGAAATACTAATTTAAAAAAAAAACAAAGAGTTTGAAAATGGACCACATTGGACCAGGGGTTCCAAAAACATAAGGCCCCAAAATATGGTTTAATGCATTTCTATGGGAAAAGGAAATCCACTGTAGCATAGAAACGTATGAAATGTAGCAGTTAAGAACAGGACAAGGCAGTTTTAAAAGAAAACCCCAAACTATTTCCCCCCCCCCCCCCAATTGCTCTACCACACTTCAAATTGCTCTGTCTTCAAAATCTACCTCCTGTAACTGCCCCACACCTCAAAACAACAAATTACCAGGTTGAGACTGTGTAGTAGTTTTAATTCAGTAAGTTACTGAAAACATATATTTGTTTGAACATGCATGGGGCTGATTTTGTCTGTTTTATTTTGAATATTGTATAATTCAGTGCTGTTTTCTTGTGTTTTTATTATGTATGTTGATTTATAATCCGCTTAATTGTAGGTGTACTGGAAATGTTTAAATAAATAAACCCCCTGCAACTGTCACACCCACCACCAAACTGCACCAGTCCCTAAAACTACCCCCTAAATTATCTTACTCCAGTGAAAAACTAATCCCTCAACCCCAACCTGCCCCCACAACTGCCTCATCCCAAACCTAATCTCCCACAACTACCCCAGCATACCATGGGGAGGGCCAGGTTAAGCCATTGAGAACCTTTTCACGTACTTTGTGCCCCTGTGTTGGGGGAGGGGGGGTCCTGTGAGAGGTTACAATTACCAACTGTTTGACTTCTTTCAGAAGTCAGCAGAATTTATTATTTAATATCTAGATGGTTAGAAGCAGAGAGTTTTAACATATCAATGATGACACCAGGACCTCCTGTCTTGTCACTTTGTTTCTGTCCTTTCTTTTTCATTTCCTGCCCTATATCCACCTTTCACAGTCAACATTCTTCCATTTTTCTTCTTCCTCAAATCTGTCTAGTTTTCATCTCTTTTCTTCCCTTCCCCTGCTTCCATAGGCACCATCTTCCCCCTTCTCTCTTCTCTTCCCCTCCCACTATCTCCCTTCTTTATTCTGTCCCCCCTGCAGTCCATCTCTCTCCCTCTCCTTTCTCCACACTCCAGAATCTCTTCCTCTCCTGCAGGCCACCCTCCCCCCCCCCCACCCCCCCCCCCCCCCGGCCAAGTTCTGCACCTTTTCTCACCCTCACTCTTTTTTTTACCTCTGCCTTGCAACCCTCTAAATTTGCCTTTAATGCTGCAGTGTTGAAAGCATGCTGCTTCTCACCCACCCAAAGCCTCTCTGTAGCGTTCTGTCAGAGGAGTCAGGATGCTATAGAAAGAGGCTTTGGGCAGGGTGAGAAGCAGCATGCTTTCAGGGCTGCAGCATAGAGTGAGGATGAGAGAAGATAGAGCATGGGGGGTGTGAGGGAGAGATACCGGAGTGGGGGGGGGGGGTGGAAGAGAGAGAGAAGCAGGAAAGGTGCAGGAGCCTATAATGCATTAATCATGTTAAATTTAATGCATATTACATTTTTAACATGTTAATCACATTAATGATGTATTAAAGGTGCATCCCTAGTGTGTCTATAAGGGGAGATATGATTGAAGTCTACAAAATCCTGAGTGGTGTAGAACGAGTAGAAGTGATTCAGTTTTCTACTCTTTCAAAAAGTACAAGGACTAAGGGACACTCAGTGAAGTCACATGGAAGTACTTTTAAACAGGAGGAAATATTTTTTCATTCAACGAATAGTTGCACTCTGAAACTTGTTGCCGGAGGATGTGGTAACAGCAGTTAGTGTATCTGGGTTTTTAAAAAGTTTGGATAGGTTCCTGGAGGAAAAGTCCATAGTCTGCTGTTGAGAGAGATATGGGGAAGCCGCTGCTTGCCCTGGGATTGGTAGTATAGAATGTTGATATTATTTGGGTTTCTGCCAGGTACTTGTGACCTGGATTGGCCACTGTTAGAAACAGGATACTGGGCTAGGTGGACAATTGGTCTGACCCAGCATAACTATTCTTATTCTCTTATGAAAAGGGAACTCCTTTCAAACAATGTCTCAAAATGGGAAAAGCAGCTCCAGCGGCTGCAAAGTACATTAAATAATTCACTATAACATACTGTAGTGATTAAGGAATTGCACCTTTTCAACTGTCTTGTCCTTTCACCTTCTTTCCTGATCAGAGACTTAAGCACAATCACGTGTATACGAACACATATGTACACATGAATGCACACGTTTCCACACAGAGAGGTTGGTTGGAAAGAAGTCATTGAGCCATGCTTTCTCCACTTGCTTCACCCACTTTTAAACAGATTGATTTATTGGGTGGCCTGGGGAACTATGCTGGTCTGTGTGTGTTCACTGCAGTCTGAACTTGTTGAGTTTGTATTCTTGTTTTTCTGTTTTGTTTTACTTTTTAAAATGTTGAAGTAGTTTATAAATTGGGCCTGATAAAGGATTTATGCTCCTAAATTGGTAGCCTTGAAAATTTTATTAGGGCCTGAGAGCCAGATGCACTAAACCTAACGAGCCAGCAACCTGGTTTTTAAACTAGTTCTAGCCGGTTTAACGAGCAAGTAGTAAAACGAGACATGCACAAAAGGGTTCTTCTCTGAGCCATTTTCCTGTCATGGTAGCAGCTAATGAAAACGGAATGCAAAGCTATTATAATGAGATAATTACTATTATAGTGTGCATGCAAGGCGATGCACAGCCATTTCCGACTCCATGCACAAAAGCAGTCCCTACCTTTACCGTGGAAATTTTTAACGGCAGGTCTGGAGCTGTCGTTCTTAATTGTTGCAAATAGAAGAAGGGGAGAAACAAGGCAGGGAAGATGGAGTACAGAAAAAAATAGTACACTAGCTTAGTTTCTTTGCGTGTATGATGGCCGTGTATGAAATCCGTGCCATTCTTCTTTTTCAAATGACATTTTACTGGCAAGAAATTGGGGGGGGGGGGGGGGGCAGTACCGAAATGTCAAGCATAAAAGTAATGGTGACTTACCAAAAATACAAAGACAAGGGTCCATTAAACTGCGTCTGTGGGAAACAGCATCCCCCATGCTAGAAGCACAACAGAGAGGGGCTAAACCAATTGGACAGTGTGAGCCTGGGATGTCCCGCCCACTCACTACTGGAGGGGGGGAGACACCAGGAAGTTCGGATCCAATCAGTTCACAGCTCGAGTGATGTCATCAGGGAAGCCCTGCAGGGAGGAGGAGTTGGGACAGCAG
Source organism: Microcaecilia unicolor (assembly GCF_901765095.1). Taxonomy (NCBI): domain Eukaryota; kingdom Metazoa; phylum Chordata; class Amphibia; order Gymnophiona; family Siphonopidae; genus Microcaecilia; species Microcaecilia unicolor. Next base: position 444,276,005 of record NC_044032.1, read on the forward strand.
CCAGCCAATGAGAGTCCATCTTCAGGGAGATGGGCATTCTAGGATGTCAGCCGGCCAATAGAAGGAAGCAGCAGGAACAGCTAGGGGTGAAACCAAGCCCAGATGTTGATTCCTCACAGAAAATGAGAGCGGAGAGTAGCAGAGAGGCTTTTCCCACTTTTTCCCAGCAGCGGGGAGGCAGGGAGCCCCAATACAGGTCTGCCCATCCCCCCCCCCCCCCCAAAAAAAAAGCACTTTTGTGCTTGCCAAAAAAAAAAAGGGTACATTTACTGCTTTCATACACGCAGCTTGTCTGCTTGTATGAGAGCCGTCTAGCATGCGCAGAGCAGCCTCGCATAGTGTTCTTCGCATGCTCAGCTCACCGACTGGCTTCCCCTATATTGCATGCAAATCAGCTGGGTTGCAAAAGCAACGAGCAGCTCATTTGCATGCGATTCTCTTTGTGAATCCCTCTGTGTTTCCAAATCGGTAAATGTTTACCGATTTGGAAATACAGACGGGTTCTTAATGGGACCTTTCTGCATCTGGGCCTCAGTGCCTAAATTTTATGCTGAAAATTTCACTGAGCTTTTAAATTTGGAAGCATAAAAAGTGGGTGGCAACAGGGGCACATTTAAAGCAGGGAAAACAAATTAGGAGCTTAACACTGATTTTCATCACTAGACCATAAATCTATGCAAATAATTGCAGGCCTAAATTCATAAACATAACTTTCCTTAGCATCCCTTCAGACTGGTCCAGACACAAGTTGTGCACTCCTAATAGCAGTTGGAGACTGAGACTTTTGTCCTGTGCAGTCCTCAGTCAGCCAGTATTTCTCAATCTCCAGCAGATGGTGGACGTGGTAATCCTGTTCAGTCTGGGTTGGTCTAGTTGGACATGGAGAGGGGGCTACGGGGCTGTGGGGTAACAGTAACTGTGTTGGGAAAAAATAAGGATCTTAGTAAACCATCTCCCTCTGTTTTCCTGTGTACACAGGTTTGGTCTGACTGTTGGGGGCTGAGATCTGTAGGGTTCTTGCTAGCCCCACGGGTGTGGTTCCATCCTCTTCACACCCTCCTCTGATGCCCTCTTTCCATGGGTTTAGGGTTGGGTTGGTGAGAACCACATTGTGCCTCGGCTTCCCTTCCCTTGGCAGGAGGGGGAATCTTGAGATCCTTATGGAACAACTAGCAACAGAGTAAAAAAAAAAAAAAAACAAGGAGAGGCTATGGCCATTTAAATCACCTGTCTAGGGTTAACTGGGTATTTTCAGCGGCACTTAACCTTATAGTGCCACTGAAAATGCCAGGTTAGGGCATAATCCAAAACTGGCTGTTCTGGAGGAATTTTAGGGGTGGAGTCAGCACTTAACCAGTTAAGTGCGATATTTGGTTCTTGACCGGTTAAACATAACCGTATAAATAGGACTGCATAGAAAGCAGCCCTATCTTTATGCAGTGGTTCTTAACCGTTTAAGTGCCAAATATCATACTTAACCAGCGCTGCACAAACATAGAAGAAAGACAGTCCCTGCTCAAAGAGCTTACAATCTAATAGACAAAAAATAAATAAAGTAAGCAAATCAAATCAATTAATGTGAACGGGAAGGAAGAGAGGAGGGTAGGTGGAGGCGAGTTGTTACAAGTGGTTACGAGTCAAAAGCAATGTTAAAGAGGTGGGCTTTCAGTCTAGATTTAAAGGTGGCCAAGGATGGGGCAAGACGTAGGGGCTCAGGAAGTTTATTCCAGGCGTAGGGTGCAGCGAGACAGAAGGCGCGAAGTCTGGAGTTGGCAGTAGTGGAGAAGGGAACAGATAAGAAGGATTTATCCATGGAGCGGAGTGCACGGGAAGGGGTGTAGGGAAGGACGAGTGTGGAGAGATACTGGGGAGCAGCAGAGTGAGTACATTTATAGGTTAGTAGAAGAAGTTTGAACAGGATGCGAAAACGGATAGGGAGCCAGTGAAGGGTCTTGAGGAGAGGGGTAGTATGAGTAAAGCGACCCTGGCGGAAGATGAGACGGGCAGCTAGAGTTTTGAACCGACTGGAGAGGGAAGAGGTGACTAAGTGGGAGGCCAGCAAGAAGCAGATTGCAGTAGTCTAAACGAGAGATGACAAGGGTGTGGATTGAGGGTTTTGGTAGAGTGCTCGGAAAGAAAGGGCGGATTTTACGGATGTTGTAAAGAAAGAAACGACAGGTCTTGGCAATCTGCTGGATATGAGCAGAGAAGGAGAGAGAAGAGTCAAAGATGACCCCAAGGTTTCGAGCTGAGGAGACAGGGAGAATGAGAGAGCCATCAACAGAAATAGAAAACGGGGGGAAGCGGGGAGGGGGTTTGGGGGGGAAAATGAGAAGCTCGGTTTTGGTCATATTTAATTCCCAGCCCCTATAGCTGTTGACAAGGGGGAATTCCCAGGGGTGCTTTTTTTCTCAGATTTTATTTTAGCCATGTACCAAGTTTTTTTGTATGAAGCAGGCTGGGGTCCTAGTGTGCCCAAACACCAGAAGCTAGACTGGGTGGTGGACCTGATCGAGGAAGGGTCTGTCTTTTTTTTTTTTTTTTTTTTCAGATGACCTCTCAGGAGGAATGGCTGGAGCAGGACTAATGAGATGACCCGGGGGTGAAACTTGAGTGGAAGAGCTACCCCCTGGGGAAGATGCCACTGTGGTGCGGAATTTCATAGGGATGAGTTACAGGAATTTATTTCAGTATCTTCTGTTTTAAATTTAAAGGAGGAATGTAGGGTAGAATCACTATGAAAGGGATTCACAAACTGACAAGAGTTTTTCTCCATACATCAGGGACATTCAAGGTCAGTCAGTATATAGTCTGTTTGTATCCCATCCTAGAGGGGATAAGGATTCATTGTGGCCCCCAAAGTTGGATGTGGTGATGGCAATGACCACAGTTGCTAAGAAAACTATCCCGCTTGGGTGCGAGGCAGCTCTCAAGGATCCACAGGACCATAGAATGGATATGCTCAAACTGAGCTTTGATGTTTCCGCTCTAGCTGTGCAGGCAGCCATCTGTGGGGGTCTGGTGGCTCAAGCGTGTTCATTGTGCAGAGAAGGTCCTAGGTAGGCTAGCTGACAGCTCGTTCTGGGTGGTTTGGGAGGTCACCAAAATAGAAATGGGATGGTTCTTGGTAGATTCTCTTTGTGACCTGCTAAGGGTCTTGGACAAGAATATGGTTGTTATGGTAGCAGCTCAGAGATTCTTTTCTGTTCTATTCCTGTTTTATATACTGCCAACTCTCCCAAAGGATTCGAAGTAGTTAACAAAAAATATAACTTTCTTGTGGTGCACAGCGCTGCGTATGCCTTGTAGCGCTATAGAAATGATAAATAGTAGTAGTAGTATTACTTGAAGGGAATCACATAATGACAAATATACTGTCAGCAAGCACCCCTCCGTGCTGTCCGTTCACCACCTCTCCGTGCTGTCCGCTCTCCACTCAACAGCTCTCCGTGTGGTCTGTGCGCAACTTAGCACCTCTCTGGGCTGTCCTTCTTCACCCACACAATTGGGGCTAATCCATCTCCTAAGCCAACTGCTCCTGCTCACTTGCAAAGAGTAATTTACAGTACTATTTATTCGGCAGAGTACTTTATTCCAGGGCACCACCAGCGAGAAAACAGCAAGTCCACTGTACTATAGCTGCTGGTCTCGGTGCACCTGGCTTCCCTTCTTCCCCCACCCAACAATCCCCAATAGTTCAGAACAGTTCAGTCTTGAAACTTCACAACTACTTGAAATAAACCTTTGGATCAGTCAATTCCTCTACTCCCTTTCTCCTACTGCTTAGGAGCTAGAGGCATTTTCTCCACCCTCGCTTGTCAGACACCAGCACTCTGACAACCTCCCACAAAATGTCCAGACTGACCTTCTTCAGGTAATTACCCTTTGTCCTGAGCAGAAGAACTCCATTTGCTCTTGTTCAGCCTCTTTCATGGTATTTTCACTGTTCTCCTCCAGATCAATCTCCTCCCACTCCATGGAGTCTTCCCCCACCCTCTCTCCCAGGTGCTGCTCCTCCACTTGATTATCCTCCATCTCCCAATCACCTCCTGACTTCTCTGCCTGCTGGGAGTTGGAGTGCTGTCTCTCATGTTCCCTCCTCCCTTGCAAGTGCTGCTGGGTTCTGTAGTTCTCTTCCTTTTTTACCAACCTCCTACCCCCTTTTCCCGGCAGAGAGTGCTCTTCATTTCTTGGCTGACTGCCCTGTCAGCTCTTCTCTGCTTTCCCTCTACCTCCTCCTTACATACCCCCCCGCTTAAGAACCTTTTTCCCTCCCGGGGTTTAACTACTTCAACCTCCTGACCAGCCATTCGGGACAAAATATCAACATTCCCCAATAGTTTCCCTGCCCGATGCTCCACCCGGAACTGAAAGGGTTGTAAGGACAGATACCACCTCATAAGTCTGGCATTAGCGCTTTTCATATGCATTAACCATTTCAAGGGGGCATGATCTGTAATGAGCCTAAAGGGCCGTCCCTCTAAATAGTATTGACACATTTGGGTGGCCCACTTAATAGCCAGACACTCCTTCTCAATTGTGGCATAGCCTTTTTCATGAGGAAGGAGTTTACGGCTCAAATATAACACCGGATGCTCCTCCCCATCATGAATCTGAGAAAGAACTGCCCCCAAGCCCACCCCCGAGGCATCCGTTTGCAGCACAAAGGGTTTGTCCCATTCAACTGCCTTCAGCACCGGATCCTCACATAGCGCTAAACGCAAACATTGAAAGGCTTCCTTCTCCTCCTCCCCCCATCTCAACTGGTTCGGTCGATTCCCTTTTAACATATTTGTTAAGGGTTCCGCCTGTGAGGCAAAATGGGAATGAACCTGCGGTAGTACCCGACTAGCCCAAGGAAACTCCGCAGCCTTTTTTTTGTCGCTGGATAAGCAAACTCCCTAATACTTTGTACTTTATCCAACAAGGGTTTTACCTGCCCACCCCCCACCTTATAGCCCAGATATTTAACCTCCTGCCGGGTGAAGTGACATTTTTGGGGATTAAGAGTGAGACCTGCCTCCCGGAAAGCTGTTAACACCTTCCTGACCTGCCTCATGTGTGTAACCCAGTCCTCACTATGGATAATGACGTCATCCAGATAAGCCGCAGCATAACTCTGATGAGGCCGTAAGACCCTATCCAGCAGGCGCTGACAGGACGCCGCTGCGGAGTTCAAGCCAAACGGCATCCTCTTAAATTGAAAGAGCCCCAAGGGAGTAGAAAAGGCCGTCTTGGGCTTAGCCTCAGCAGATAAAGGAATCTGCCAATATCCCTTGGTCAAGTCCAGCGTAGAAAGATACTGGGCCGACCCCAACCTATCTAATAAATCCTCAATACGAGGCATAGGATAGGCATCGGGAGAGGAGAGGGCATTAACCTGGCGGAAATCAATACAAAACCGCCAGGTATCATCTTTCTTAGGCACCAGCACCACTGGACTAGACCAAGGGCTATATGATTCCTCAATAATACCATACTCCAGCATTTCCTTCACCTGTCTAATCACCTCCTGTTGTTTCACTGGGGACAGCCTATAAGGTCTTTGCCTAACCACCCGGCCCTGATCTGTAACAATCTCATGCATGCTCAAATGTGTCTCCCCTGGACATGGAGTAAGTACATCCTGGAACTCTTCTAGTAGGGCCCCAAGTTCCTGCTGCTGACCTTTATTCAACTCCCCTGCAATGTGGGGCTTCAGGGACTTAAAGATGTCCGCGATCTGAGGCCCCAGATCCTCCTCCTCCATCGCCTTAGTCCCGCCCCACAGCACCTTCCTTTCCCTCCACAACTTTAACACATTCACATGATATGTTTGCTTTCTCCCCCTCTTATTCCTCACCTCATACGTAACTGGCCCCAATTTCTTAGTAATCACCACCGGTCCCCTCCACCGACTTTCAAATTTGTGCGGGCCATCTGCTATCATAATTATGACTTTCTCCCCTTCTGCAAACTCTCGCTCTTTCACTCCCCGATCATAATATGATTTCTGATATTGTTGACTTTTACCCAATCTATCCCGAGCATAGCCCCCCAACCGTCGTAACCTACCCTTCAGGTCAAACAGATAAGAGACCACTGTACAGTCTCCTCTATCCGGTGGCACCCATTGTTCCCTCAGGATATCTAAAATTCCCCGCGGACCCCTCCCATACATTAATTCAAACGGAGACACTCCTAATGAAGCCTGCACACTCTCCCTACAGGTGTTATAAGACAAACGGCAAGAGGCGATCCCACTCATCCATACAGCTGCCAACCCTCTACGCAAGAGAGTCTTAAGAGTCTTATTAAATCTCTCTACCAGACCATTGGTCTGAGGATGGTAAGCTGCGGTACGGATGTGTGCAATACCAAAGTCCTCCCATACTTGAGCCAATGTACGGGAGAGAAAATTAGTGCCTCTATCCGTAAGTACTTCCCGGGGAAACCCCACCGTACAGAAAATGTGAATCAGCTCAGCGGCAATAACCTTAGCTGACAGCGTACGCAGGGGCACCGCCCACGGGAAACGGGTGGCCATATCTATCACACCAAATATACACAAAACCCCTCCGCGACTTGGGAAGCGGTCCTACAATATCCATAGCTAGGCGGCCTAGAGGAACCCCAATACGTGGCAAAGGACATAAAGGCACCCGCTCTGGCCCCCTCTCAGCTACCTTCTGGCAGAGCCCACAGGAATTGCAATACCCTTCCACTTCTTTATAAACCCCTGGCCAATAAAACCTCTGCAAAACTTGGTCCAGGGTACCCTGTGTCGCCTTATGTCCCCCCAGCGGGTGATCATGCGCTAATCTCATGATCAGGCTTCGAAATCCCTTTGGTATCACCAACTGTTTCTGCCACCCTTTCCCTATTACCGAGTTCAGTCTGAATAGCAGCCCCTTCACCCTAAAATGCGGGGAAGAGCCCCCCTCCCCTTCTCGGGCCCTACTCCAGGCGTACTGCAAGGTACCGTCCGCTTCCTGCTCCCTCTGAAAAGAGGGAAACTGCTCTATGAGCTGCCCCAGGTCCCTTGGGAAATCTCCTTCCCCCTCGACCTCTATCATGGCCTGACTTCTTTTCCATTGAGCTCCTTTATTTTGCCGGCCCCCTTTCCTACTTTTCCCCGGAGTACCAAAAATCTCAGGATGAAAGGGAAAAACCTGCTCCAAAGGAAGAACCTCCCCACCCTCCTGTTGTGACTGACCCTGAGCCCGGGTAGTTACAAAGGCTTTTCCCCCCTTCACATATTGGGAAAACGGAGCCCAATCCCTCCCCAGTATCAGGTCCTGAGGCAGCCGAGCCAACACCGCTACTAATATCCGGTGTGCCCCCATAGGCCCTTTTACGGTCACCCAATGTAAAGGATATCTGGTACTGGCCCCATGAATGCATTGAATAGCTACCTCACCATGACTAGACCCTCCCTGATCATTCTTTCCCTTACTTATACGGGACCATAAACTCCTCGAAAGCATAGATTGGTCAGCTCCCGAGTCTAATAGGGCCTCCACTTTCACCCCCCCCCACCTCCACGACCTGGGTAAAGGGATGGGACACCTGCTTATAAGAGTGAGAAGTAAAAGCCCTCCTTGGCCCTACAATCTTTCCTTAAGTGCCCTTTATGCCCACACCTATAGCAAATACGATCCCCAGCATACCCCGAGACCCCCACTCCCCTTTCTCCCTTCCCAGCCGGTTCACTCCTTGCCTGAAAAGGCTTAGACCCTGTCATATATATTTCCTTCCCCGCCCGCACCCCTCCCCCACCCACATGCTACTACTACTACTACTCAACATTTCTAGAGCGCTACTAGGGTTACGCAGCGCTGTACAATTTAACAAAGAGAGACAGTCCCTGCTCAAAGAGCTTACAATCTAATAGACAAGTGAACGGTCGGTCCGATCGGGGCAGTCAAATTGGGGCAGTCTGGATTCACTGAACGGTAAGGGTTAGGTGCTGGGACTCTAGAAAGCATTCCATACTTTTAACAGCTTCATCCAAGGACCCACAGCCCCGCCTAATCAAATCCCTTTTTAATTCTTCCGGTAAGGCCTCCAGAAACTGCTCCAACACCAGCTCTAACATTACTTGTGTCACTGAGTTTTTTTCTGGTTCTAACCACTTGGTGGCTAAATCCAGTAATTTCTGGGCCAAAGCCCTGGGCGTCTCCCCTTCTGCCCACCTCCATTCCCTAAATTTCCTTCGGTAGCACTGCTTACTTAGCCCATACCTGTCCAGAATAGCCCGTTTAAGTTTAGCATAGTCGGCAATCTCCACAGCAGGAGACTGCGAAAAGCTGCCAGTGCCTCCCCGGATAACGCCGGGGCCAGTCTCATAGTCCATTGCTCCCCTGGCCAGGCTGCAGCAACCGCTACCCGTTCAAATGCCCCCAGGTAATCCTCAATGTCGTCCTTATCGGACAGCTTACCCCAGGGTAACCAGTTCATCCCCATCAGGCCTCCGGGCAACGGTCCTCCTCCAGTTGCAGTTCCCTCTGGCACTGTCGACCCAGGCTGTACCCGTGCTCCTCCTTTCAACAACTCCTGACACAGTTCCAGAAGTGGCTGTTGCTGGGCCCTCGACGCGGCCAAGGAGTCCTCCATCAGTTTGTGCGCCAGTTCCTGTTGTTTTTGGAACTGATGGGCCATGAAGGAAAACATCTCCTTTGGATCCATTACGCCCGGTCTCTTCTCTCCTAGACGACACAAAAGAAAACAACCTCCAAGTGCAGCTGCTTTTATAGGCTTGCCACCCTGCGGCCCCACACATGCATCCACAAAAATCCCCTTCCGGCCCTGCTATATGCTCACCGGATAGCTCAGGATTTTGCGCCTTGCTCCTCTCTCTCTTGGAGAACCAGGTAGTTCGGTCAAATCCCACCACTGCCACCAAATGTCCGCAAGCACCCCTCCGTGCTGTCCGTTCACCACCTCTCCGTGCTGTCCGCTCTCCACTCAACAGCTCTCCGTGTGGTCTGTGCGCAACTTAGCACCTCTCTGGGCTGTCCTTCTTCACCCACACAATTGGGGCTAATCCATCTCCTAAGCCAACTGCTCCTGCTCACTTGCAAAGAGTAATTTACAGTACTATTTATTCGGCAGAGTACTTTATTCAGGGCACCACCAGCGAGAAAACAGCAAGTCCACTGTACTATAGCTGCTGGTCTCGGTGCACCTGGCTTCCCTCTTCCCCCACCCAACAATCCCCAATAGTTCAGAACAGTTCAGTCTTGAAACTTCACAACTACTTGAAATAAACCTTTGGATCAGTCAATTCCTCTACTCCCTTTCTCCTACTGCTTAGGAGCTAGAGGCATTTTCTCCACCCTCGCTTGTCAGACACCAGCACTCTGACAACCTCCCACAAAATGTCCAGACTGACCTTCTTCAGGTAATTACCCTTGTCCTGAGCAGAAGAACTCCATTTGCTCTTGTTCAGCCTCTTTCATGGTATTTTCACTGTTCTCCTCCAGATCAATCTCCTCCCACTCCATGGAGTCTTCCCCCACCCTCTCTCCCAGGTGCTGCTCCTCCACTTGATTATCCTCCATCTCCCAATCACCTCCTGACTTCTCTGCCTGCTGGGAGTTGGAATGCTGTCTCTCATGTTCCCCCTCCCTTGCAAGTGCTGCTGGGTTCTGTAGTTCTCTTCCTTTTTTACCACCTCCTACCCCCTTTTCCCGGCAGAGAGTGCTCTTCATTTCTTGGCTGACTGCCCCTGTCAGCTCTTCTCTGCTTTCCCTCTACCTCCTCCTTACAATACATTCATTCATGAAATAGTCTACAATTATTCATCAAAAACAGTCCTTAACCATCTATTATTGATCAAATAATGTCTTCGATGCTTTTCTAAAAGGTAAGTTGGTTTAGCTGTAATCTCCCAAGGGAGTTCATTCCAACTTAACAGCCTAAACTGGGAAAGAACTCTCCGATAAATCTGAAATGGATAGTTTTAAAAGTGGGATATCCTATTTGTACAGTACAAAGGAAACATTTATTATATCTAGAAAGAGAGGAAATGTCCGAATTTCCACTACATCCTCATTATTCAGGCTGCAAAATGGTCCCTGTGGCTGCGCAGTTGGTTGGCGGATATTACTTCTATGACAAATTTGAGCAGGCTACCTTTCAAGGGCTCCATTCGTATGGGGAGGAGCCTGGATAAGTTGGTCAAAAGCGTTGATGTAAGGTTATCGAGCTTACCAGAGGATAAGCCAACACAGGATTAAGAGCCCTGGCAGGGTAGGAGGTGGCCAGTGTTGGTAGTTTTGTCCAGAGGAGCAGTCTTTCGGGGAGGATAGGGATTCTGGTATTGCCATTCCAGAGCAGTCCTGAGAAGAGCAATGAAGGTGTCTGTGTCCATCCCCCATTGGAAGTCGGTGCAAGGTTGAACATACTATCCTATCAGGTGGTCCTCAGTCCATCCACGAGGGCTATCCCCTGGCGTTTGTGCAGCTGCGGCTGGATGCATTCCTGGAGTCTCCCATTCCCAATGGAAGGTGGGAGCGGTCAGGGAGACTCTGCAAAGGCTGGTTCAGCTTGGCCATGGTCCTTGTGCCTCAAGAGGAAACCAGGGACTGGAAAGAACTCAGTTTATTTTGTAGTGCCAAAAAAGGAAGGAACATTCCATCCGATTCTCAATCTAGAGAGAGTCAACAGAGCCCTTTGTGCCCCTCATTGGTTGCCAGAGGAGTTGAAGTGGTTGAAACTGCCTAGAGACCACAGCAGTTCACCTGGTGTTGAAGGCTTTTTCTCTTCTGAAGGGCAGAGAAGTTTGGTTGTCAGAGATCTTTTTGCAATTTATTCCATTTCTGCTGTTCCTGTGTTGTAAATTAACATAATTACATATTTATTTTGTAGCATTCCAACTTTTGACCTTACCATATTTTAGCCTTATACTATGACACGGTTTTTTTCTTTTCTTTTTACATGGAAATACAATAGTAGAACAAATGCTTGGCTCTTGCTTGTTGATTACGCATTTGAATTTCTAAGGCTTTAATGGGGTAGTTTTCAAATGGTTTATTTTGAATCAGATATGGGTTCTTTTTGCTTATGGACTTTGCACAGTTTTTCAAGAGGAAGTGTTATGTGCATATTAGAGCTGTATCTAGCATATTTTACTATTCAGCTGAATACAAATAATGAAAGATAAGAAGAAATTGAGAGGAAATGCGCTTAGAAGGAATCTATGAAAATACTCTTTCATGGAATGGCCTTCCGGTGGAGGTAGTGGAGACGAAGACTGTGTCAGAATTGAAGGAAGCGTGGGACAAGCATGTGGGATCCCTTAGGAAAAGGAGGAGTTAGTGGTTACTGAGGAAGGGCAGACTGAATGGGCCTTTTTGCCCATATCTGCTGTCATGTTGTATGTTTCTATGTAAGTCCTTCGGGGACAGGAAGATACCTACTATATCTCAGTGTAACTTGCCTTGAACTACAACTGGTGTCTGATGTTGTTTTCCTGCATGCAATGCTCCTGCACATCACGTCCTTTTATTAGTGTAGTCTTAGCCTGGATATTTTGTAAATCTAAGTGTCATATATTTATATGCTATAAAACAAAGTACTACACTAAGTATACAAAGTACCAGGGCCTCATCTCTGTTACTTCTGTATTCTCTCACATTGTATCTGACACATATTGCTGTTCTGTTGTATTCATGCAATATATTATACACCACATACCATTTCTATTTCAAACCTGTGTACAAGGAAGAGCCAACACTGCTCATAGGATTCCTTCTAACTCATTTATTCTCTGGTTCTAGGGCCAGTCACTGCCAAAAACTGAGCAAAAGTTTGAGAATTTTTTGAAGAGCTCCTTTAAGCTGGAAGATAAGAAGGTAAGCAGAATGAGAGGAGAATGTAGGGCATAATTAAGGCATAGGCAAACTAGGGTGCAATTTATTTAGGGGGGGGTCCTGCTAGGTGTGTTAATTCAGTGGCTCTCATGGCAGCTGCTGGCAGATGGAGTGGAGGGACCAGAGCTGCCACCGCCACACATAGGTCTGTCTTTTCTTCCCAGCCCCTGTGCATTGTCCACAGAAGTCAGCAATTGACTGGTGTTTCTGACTTGCTAGTTCTTCCTCCACCAGTTTTCTTTTATTGTCAGAACCACATGGGGATTTGTGTGTGGAAATTTTAAAATGTATGTATTTTACTATGGGACCCCAATGTACTTGTTTGCCTAAGGCCCACCAAAGGATTCATCCTACTCTTGGAGAATGTATAGCTGAGGTTATCCTGAAAACTGAGTTTCCCTGTAGTTGCAGTGGACCAGCCTTATGCATGGCTGATGTCGGTTCTACTTTCCATTGAATTTTTTGAGGTTTTGTTTTTTAATACTGTTACATTTAACTGGTTTTCATACATTTGGAGAAACTGTAACATCATTATAATGCTATTACTCATGATTTTTCTGGAGAACAGGGCAAGGATATCCCTGTGGAAGTGTCCAAAAACACATATAGAGAACAAAACATGGATGTTCCCCTCTAACCATATTCATGGCCCTTTTTGTTCTGGCTGAGCCCTTCAGAAGTAATCAGTAATTAGTCCAGTTGCTACCATCTTGGGAGATGATAACAACTAGACTAATTAGTTATTACTTCTGAAGTAAGAAACATTGAGCTCTTAGGATATTGCTAGGTACAGCAGTATTCTCTGGGTGATGGATATTTGCCAACCAGATTGAAGAATGCATGATTGTACTGTGAACAAAAATAAGAAAATGCATTCAGGAGCCCTTTTACTAATAGCAGTAGGGCTAATGTGCAGGTAGCATGTGTCAAAACAGCAGTACCGCAGGGTATATGGCTGACCAGCGGTGATTCTGAATTTGGCACTTGGATGCACTACTTGCGTAGTAATCAGGCAGTTAATCAGGCAGTGCACGGCAATGTGGCCACGCTGCGATTACTGCCAGGAATGCCCCCTGTAGTAGAAAATATACCACTGGGGCATTCCTGACGGCAATAGACAGCGTGGCCACATTGCGCGCACTGCCTGATTACCACATGAGTAGTGCATGAGCAAGTAAATAGGTGGCGGTAAGGGCTCAGGCAGTAAATATCTGTGCGCTATTTTTAATTTTAGCGCACGGTCATTTACTGCCCTCATTAAAAAAGGTCTTTTTACCCGCCATGGTAAAAAATGGCCCAGCAAGCACCAATGAATTCTGTCCCATGTATAGGACAATGGTGTCTGTTACAACTGTGGAATTCTCTGTTTTGTAGGTGTCTGGTGGGGGTCGCAGGAGTTACTAAGTTTTATGCTGTTTTCTTCTGAGTGCTGTGGGCTTACATCTCCCTGAATATTTACTGAAATTTGTGGGAATAAATAGATACGGCTACAGACCTTGCAGTGTGTGGAGCATTGCAGGTGTTTGCGCTGGTTTCTTGTGTTTTTAGTTATGGGTGCATGCAGTGGTTTAGGGGGGTGCAGGTGTACAGAAGTATGTGGGGGTAGATTTTATGTTATATGAAAATAGTTGTTTTCCAGGTAGCTATAGAAGGAGGCAGCTGTAAGTGGCAACGTGGTTCTTTACCATTATTTCAGAGTTAACAGCAGTTTTCAGTTCCTTATCCACATTTGGGTTTAACTTTAAGAACATTTTAAAATTGTTAACCATCTTGACCCTTTAGCGACTTACAACATCACATACCTGAAAAAGAACAAAATAAAAAGGGAAAACCAAACAGTATAATTCAAAATCAATTTAACCCTGCCTGGGTGTTTCTCGGAGAGTTGACTGTGTGTTGCATCATGCAGCACATATCACTCCATCGCTCCAAACAAACTCTCCAAAATCGATTAATCTGGACTACTACGACCCCTGAGGATGGTGTTTAGCTGAAACACAGCCTGTGTGGAGTCTCCTTGGGTCAGCTGGCTTTGGTTAATAAATTCTCAAATACTCTTACTCCTTGCTTGCCTCAGTTATGTGGAACTCTCCTCACTTTCACCGTTTTGTGATTGCTTGACTTATGGAAACTGTGAGGACCGCCCCCCCCCCCCCTTTTTTTTTTGGATTGCTTCTCTAAAAAGTTCCGTTTTCAGCCTCTTTCTTTAAAAAAAAATGTTTTCTAATCACAACAGGGCACACCAGTGCATCCCACAAAAAGAGACCCACAACTGAAATAACAGGAGCCTGTTTTCCTACCAATTGAGCCTTTCTGGAAGACAGAAACTGCCTGTAAGAATGCAGAGGGTGTGTTGGGCATAAATTCCCACAGCAAATGCTGAATATGTGGCCCTTCACCTTTAAACAAGTAATTTATTATCCTTCATTCCTCAATCTTCACCTTTCCAGGCCCTATGCCATCCAAAACAGCACCTTAATTCTTATATCAACAGTGGCAATTTCCTTTGGGCTTGAGTTGAGGTGGTCTGGGCAACAATCCTAGGTAACTAATTTCCCATTTCCCTACTTTGGAAAATCCGTTTGGGGCTGATCCCTGATATCTCCGAGGGCACTGTACCTGGAAGAAGGCTGTGCTCAGACAGTCAGATAAGACTGATAAAAATTAAGTGAATATAAAATGTTTTCTTACTGAGTCAGGTCAACAAAGGTCCAGCAAGCCTAGCATTTTTCCAACAATAGCCAGTCCAGGTCATAAGTCCCTGGTAGAGTTCCAAAAGGTAGGTAGATTCCATGCTGCCTATCCCCAAGTATCAGCAATGGATTTTTCCCCAGTTCCACCTTAATAACGGTTCATAGACTTTTTTTCCCAGGAACTTGTCCAATCCTTTTTTGAACCGAGCTACACTAACAGCTTTTAGCTTTTACCATCTCATCTAGCAAAGAATTCCAAAGTTTAATTATGCACCGAGTGAAAAAATTTTTTGTGATTTGTTGTAAATGTACTACTTAGTGACTTTACTGTATGCCCCTAGTGTTTATTTAGAATAGTAAACAACAAATATGCATTTATCTGTTTTTCTCCATTCATTGTTATAGACCTCTATCATATTATTTATTATTAATTATTTTTCAAGCTTCTATACCACCTAAATCTAAGCGGTTTACAAAATACAAACAAATCCCACGTTAAGTACAAAATTACAATAAACAAAACATTTTAAAAAATTAGAAACTCGTCTTTTATCATTTTGGCCATCCTTCTGTGTACTGAGATGCAGTGACCAGAATTGCACACAGGGCTAAAGTTACAGTTGAACCATGGAAATTATATGGTTGAACCATAGGAATTATGAGTCTGTTTTATTCTCCATTCCTTTCCTAATACATCTAGCATTCTATTTGTTCTCTTGGTTGATGCCACATATTATCCATGATGACACTTAGATCCTTTTCCTGGGTAATGACTCCTAATTTGGAACATAACATTGTGCAGCTGTAGTTTGGTTGCTCTTTAAGTGCATTGCTTTGCACTTGTCCACATTAAATTTCATCTGCCATTTGGTCTCTCAAAGTCCTCCTGCAATTTCTGACAATCCTGTTGTGATGCAGCAATTTTGAATATTTTTGTCTCATCTCTAAGTTTGAATACCTGTCAAGTTCCTATTTCCAGATCATTTATAAATATGTTAAAAGAACACTAGTCCCAGTACAATCCCTGGTACCCTTCACTGTCCACCTTTTTTGATTTGAGAAAATTAACTATTCATCCCTACTCTGTGTTCTGGTTTTTTTAACCAGTTCCCAGTCCACAATAGCACATGGGCTCATATCCCATAACACGTTAATTTTCTCTGGGGTTTCTCATGATGTAGTTGGTCAGATTCTTTCTGAAAATCCAGATACACAATATCAACTGGCTCACCTTTATCTACTTGTTGCCTGGACATCACAGAAAGCAGTAACACCAAAGTCAAGGTCCATTTAGAAGATTGGTAGACAAGACATCCTTTGGCAAATTCCATGTTGGTTTTGTGCCATTAAATGTTCAGCAGTTTTGTTTTTTTATAATAGCTTCCTACTATTTTGTCTGATGTTAGGCTCACACCGATCTGTAGTTTCTCAGATCATCCCTAGAACCCTTTTTAAAAATTGGAATTAGGTTGATCACTCTTCAAACTTTGGGTACAATAGACAGTTTTAATGATGGTCACAAATTGCTAATAATCTCTCTGAACGCAGAAACCAACAAACTAAAGAGCAGCAAATTATCTGGACCAGACTAGAGTGCTGAAAGTATTGAAAAATGAAATTGCATACCTACTGTTTTTGTGTTCCTCCAAGTGGTCACCTTTAAATATAAATTCTGGCATGCATATCTCCCTTACATTTTATGACCTTGTCCTCCCTTAGTGCCCCTTTTACCCCTTGATCATCGAATAGTTGAACTGACTTCATAGTTTTTGCTTCCAAGAAAAGCTACACAAATGGTATGGGATTTGCATTGTAAACCATATGAGGCGAGACTTGCTGACCTGAACATGTATACCTTGGAGGAAAGGAGAAACAGGGGTGACATGATGCAGACGTTCAAATATTTGAAAGGTATTAATCTGCAAATGTGCCTTTCTCGGAGACGGGAAGACGGTAGAAGTAGAGGACATGCATTGAGGTTGAAGGGGGGCAGACTCAGGACTTAATGTCAGGAAGTATTTTTTCACGGAGAGGGTGGTGGATATGTGGAATGCCCTCCCGTGGCAGATGGTAGAGATGAAAATGATAATGGTTTTCAAACATGCGTGGGATAGACACAAAGGAATCCTGTTTAGAAGGAATGGTTCCGCGGAATCTTAGCGGAGATTGGGTGGTGACACCATTAATTGGGAAACAAAATGGGAGCTGGGTAGACTTCTACAGTCTATGCCCTGATCATGACTTGAGTAGATAGGGATGGGCTGGAGTGTCAATTTTAAGGGGATTCAACGTTAGTTTCAGAACTTAGTACAAGAACAGTGCTGGGCAGACTTCTACAATCTGTGCCCTGAGAAAGGCAAGGACAAATCAAACTCGGGTATACATATAAAGTATCTTGTTGGGCAGACTGGATGGACCGCACAGGTCTTTATCTGCCATCATTTACTATGTTACTATGGCAAGTTTCTTTTCAAATTCTGGTTGCCTTCTTGACCAGAGAGTGGACCCTGCTGCCTGCCATTTCATGAGAGGGAAAGGAGGAAGGGTTGAAAATGTGTCCCAGCTCTGGAGCAGTAATGAAGTAGCAGGAGTTCCTCACTGGGACACATTTCTGACATTTCCTCCAGCCCCCACACCATATTGGGGCCTTAGCCTGTGGTAGTGCAGCTGAGCCTAGGACAGGATCTCTCTGGACCTATAAAGTCACATGCTTGTGGACCAAGAAGATAAGATTAGTCCCCTATGTATTGGGGAAGGAGACTGAGCAGTCCCTTTGTTATGCCCAATTTTGTTTGTGATGCTTACTATCTTTCCAGAGTTTTATTTTGGTCCTTCATTGACTGCAGCCCAGCTTCAGGGCTAACAGGATGGGCTTCACGCCAGAATTTTGCAATGCAGTCATTAAGCCCTATTAGCCTTGAAGGTGATCTGCAGTCATTGAGACACCACAATAAGACTCTGGAAGGATAGTGAGCCTTTGGAGGCATACAAGGAGTCAGTGGTATCTGAAAAGACATCTGAAGGAAGGGGCAGAACTTCTTTGGGAGGGGGGTGTTGGAATCTGAGGAGCTGGAAGATGGGGAGCTTACAATTAGTTTTTTTATTTGCTTTACCACTTAACAAACTGTCATCAAATCACAGTGATGTACATCATATATAAACAATTTTTAAAAAATCAGAAAAGAACTCTAATGATAGGACAGTATTAGGCATAAAAGACCTGTACCAAATATGCAAAAGCATTTATCAAATATTATAGAAAACCCCACTACTTTGCAAATATTTCACAATCAGGAACTTGCTCCTCTTGTTTGCCTGGGCATTGCAAAGGGTTTAACACTGGAAGCACCAAAGCCAAGTTCCATTTTAACAGGCATTCAGAAACAGTCCTGTGGGCTTCTGTTCCCCCAACCTATTAGGGAGATTTTGGCTGTGGTGGGTGATGTGCCAGATGCTTCTTTTAAGGTGTTACTTGCTTAGGACTGTGAGTGAAGGCCTAAGTGCACCCTTCCCCGAAAATAATAAGATTCTTTGAAGGCTTCCCAAGGTAGATACCTTGGTGGCAGTGGTTGGGCATAAGACCTCTTCTGGTGGAAGGGGAAACAATGCCAAATAATTCTCAGGACTACAGAGTGAAAGTGTTGGTGAAGCAGGGCTTTGAAACTACTTACGTAGACATCAGAGAGTAGTGGCATATGCTCTGCTTCAACAATCACAACAACTTCCACAGTGTTTGGGTGATGACACAAAGGGTTGTTAAATCGCAAGGGGATTGTAAAAAATTGCAAGAGGACCTTACGAGATTGGGAGACTGGGCATCCAAATGGCAGATGACTTTTAGTTTGAGCAAGTGCAAAGTGATGTATGTGGGAAATAGAAACCCAAACTATAGATATGTGATGCAGAATTCTACATTAGGAGTCACCGCCCAGGAAAAGGATCTAGCATTGTTGATACTTTGAAACACTTTGCTCAGTGTACAGCGGCGGCTAAGAAAGCAAAAAGATTAGTAGGAATTACTAGGAAAGGAATGGAAATAAAAAACAAGAATGTTATAATGTCTTTGTATCGCTCCATGGTGCGACCACACCTCGAATACTGTGTGCAATTCTGATCACTGCATCTCAAAAAAGATATAGCAGAATTAGAAAAGGTACAGAGAAGGGTGACAAAAATGATAAAAGGGATGGGACGACTTCCTTATGAGGAAAGGCTAAAGCAGCTAGGGCTCTTCAGCTTTGATAACAGATGGCTGAGGGGAGAGGTCTATAAAATACTGAGTGCAGTGGAATGGGTAGACGTGAATCACTTGTTTACTCTTTTTAAAAATACTAGGAGGTATGCAGTGAAGGTAAGTAGTAGTAAATTTAAAACAAACCATAGAAAATATTTCTTCACTCAATGTGTAATTAAACTCTGGAATTTGTTGCCAGAGAATGTGGTAAAAGCAGTTAGCAGTTAAGGTTTGGATAATTTCCACTGCTTGCTTCTCAGATAAGCAGCAGCATAAAATCTGTTTTACTGTTTAGGAGTCTAAGACTTATTAAAGAACCAAACCTTTTTCTTGAAGATCAGGAATTTTTGAATAAATGGGCATCTATTTGGAATAAGTGCTCATTAGACCTTATGGTTCTTATTATTGAGATCTCTAGAGTTGTGTCGGCAAGAATTCAGAGTGAATTGGAAGTGAAATTGGTTGAGTTAAAACATAATAATTACACAAAAGGATTTTTTTTAAATATGATGAGATCAAGAAGAAACTAGAACAGTTTTGAATAGGTATACAACATTAAATTAAGAAATGTAAGAGAGATGAAAAGGATTATCAGAAAGCTGTCATTCACCAGCCCTTAAAAGTAAGTCTCCAACAAAGGAAATTGTAATGATATCTCTAAATTTCACCTTAGTGGAAACTATTTGTACATTCCTTTTTCTCAGTTTTTCAGGTATCATATGGTGTGCTTTGAATTAACTGAATATAAAAGCAAGCGATTTGAAGAGCCTATAATGCAACATTGCATTATTCAGCAGCATCAATTTTTGTAGTTAAAATGCTGTTGTGTTGACCATATTCCCATTTTTGACCAAGGTGGAAACAAGAAACTGATTCTGCTCAAACGTGAGCAGGAATGGATTTACAATCTTTGGTCAGACGATCCTGATAGATTGAATGCACATATAGAGTGGCAACGTTTTTATTAGGACTGTTCCGATGAAGTTTTGTTTTCTGCTAAAGTTTTTCGTTGATGTTGTGACGAGCATGAGGTTTGGCATTTTTTTCAACTATGGTGTTGCCTGCCATCTTTAAAAACTGTATACTGTTTCAGTAAAGTTTGTGAGTACTTGGCAGTTGTTATTGATAATGACATTACATTTTCTATATATATTTTAGATTAATTAGGTCCCGATTACCCTGAAGCATCATTTTCTATGCAAAACCTGGCCACTTGTCAGTGGGACCATATAGGTACTGTATTTCATAGAGGAAATGACAGACTCCCAGATAAGTTATCAATTTTTTATTACATTTGAACAGTTGAGCATATAATGATTTTTTTGGGACAGGTTTTATGCTTATGAGGTGTCTCTTATAGGTTTATGAGGATGTGTGAGTCTCAAACTGAGCTCTGAGTCTTTTACTCCTGTGTATGTATTTTTAACTGAGGCACCAGCTGAGTATACTGATATGTGAAGTGGATTGATAGAATTGATCGGCCTTTATGAAGTCCTTGTAGGCCAAAAGGGCAATTTCAGGAGACACTGGATTGTCTCTTGTGCCTGGAGACCAATAAGGCCAGTCTTAACTGAGGAGCATGGGCTGAGCAGATATGGTTTTTTTTGTGCCCCCCCCCCCCCCCCCCAGAAAAGGGAGAACCTTGAGGCCCATTCTGATCTCAAAAAGGCCAACAATTTCCTTAGGATGACCCATTCCATAAACATTTTCCTCTATTTCCAAATGGAGACTGCACTTGATAAACGCTGCCGTAAAACAAGAAGCATTCCTCACTTTGCTCAACCTCACAGAAACCTATTTGCATATCCTGATAACACCAGCAGTTTATTTGTTTTGTGCTGATGGGCAGGCGGTACCAGTTTGGAGTTCTGATCTTGTTATTGCACTGTGGACATTCTTCAATATGATGGTGTTTGAGATGGCCTTCTAGTGTAGGGATGAAGTATTGGTTCATCTGTATCTAGATGATTGGCTCATCCATATCTAGATAATTGGCTCATAAGTGAAATCCTATCAGGAGAGTGTGACAGCAGCAGCCGAGGTGATTTCTGTCAAAGCTATGGGCAGGAAGGTAAATGGGGACAGTCAATTGATCTGTCTCAGACCCTCAAATATAGGAGAGTAACCTTAAATACCAAAAGGGGGGCAAGGTCTGGTTGACTAAAGTTTGTAAGGTACACTGTTTGTAAGGTGCACTGTCAGATTCAAGGGCTGATTGTAGCCAGGTGCCCCATGGGCCAATGTCAGCAGCACTGGAGGTGTCCCTTGGGCTTGATCTTATATATGGCTGTTGCAGTGATCCTTGCCCTTGTAGAGATCTCCATAGTTACAGGAGATTGCCTTGAAGCTGATGCTTCAGCGGAGGCCATGTTGAGCCTGAAGTGATGGCTGTGCACACAGCACCTCAACTAGCAGAATGAACTCTAAAATCACTTGACCCCGTGCTGGCCATGGAGGCTACATGTCTCAGTTGCTGGGGAGCCCATTACCAGGACAAGGTATTTCAGGGTCAGTGATCTTTAACAGAGACAACATAGATGATCAACCACCTGGAGATCAGGGAAGTTTCAGTCCCATATTCAGGGAGGAGAGGTCCAAGTTCTCTGGTAGCATCATGGCAGTGATGGGTGTGAAAAGGCAAAGTGGCACCCTGAGTTGGTGGCTCTGTTAGAGACTCACTTAACAGAAGAGAATCATACTTGGGGAAGCTGCCAGATTCCAGACCTTTAGGAGTGGAAGCACTCAGGGCCTTCACCACCATGGTCAGAAAGCCCTAGTTAGATGATAGTACTCCAAGGCAGCTTCTTGTATTGGCTGTCAGAGAGAGATTGGGAGTGCAAGGCATAGATATTTTGTCTGTCATGGCCTGTGGGTGTTCTTCTGTATATGTTCCTGCTGTGGGTTTGCTGAAATCTGTGTACACCACATCTAGTGCCCCACCCATGTCCAACTGTTTGGTCACCCATTCAAAGAAATCAATCAAATTAAGAGCAATAAGATCATGCCTTCAACAGGAGGACTTCAGAACCTTAGCCCAAACAGTCTTGCTACCACAACTAGACTACTGCAGTTTGTTATACCTTCAAACTACGTGCAAACTATGCAACCATTTACAACTACTACAAAATACTACAGTTTGACTAGTCTGCAGTCTGGGCTACTGTGACAGTGTATCATTTTCCATACAGAAACTACATTGGCTGGCAGTTGATCAACATATTAATTTTTAAGGTATCCTGCCTAATCTCAGAAGGACTAAGTGAACTACTCAATGTACCTTCCCCAAACAGGAATCTAGGTTTCACGAGAACATTGAAACTGGGTTTTCCATCCCTGAAGGGTATTTGTCTCAAGACCATTATCGAAAACTCATTCACTTTTGCTAGGACAAGACTTTGAACATATTGCCATCAGTCCTAAGACACTCAGCTTCCTACCTCTCCTTTAGGAAGTCCTTGAAGACCTACCTGTTTGACCAACAGTTAGGCCTATGTTAATCTACCAGCCCAGATATGCAATATACCCTCTACTCACCTCAATAGACTCTCATCTGCGATGTAACCATCACCCTGATGTCTGGGTCCCTCTTACACTGTAAATTGCTATGAATCCTAGTCCTAGTGGAAAATGGGCGGTATGCAAAACTCCAATAGAATAGTCTGTGGATTTTGGCAGAAGAGCCATTGCAACTGCAGAGCAGATTGCTACATTGAGGTCAGATTTGGATGGGCAACATAGATCATTACTCTTTCTTATGGCCTGGTTCATCTCAGGTGCCAACATTTAGAGGGGATGAGAGTTCCTTTAGCATGTTTTCTGTCTGTGGTAAGTGGAAATAACCTGCTCATCTGGATTGGTCCAGTAAGTCTCCAAGAAAGGAAATTGTAACGATATCTCTAAATTTCACCTTAGTGGAAACTATTTGTACATTACTTTATTTTAGAAGAATTAATTACTTCCTCCCCATCCCCTCCCCCCCCCCCCCCCCCCCCCCCCAAGCCTTAAATGTGTTTCTGTTTGAAGGTTTGCAGTTGAGTCTAGTGGGAAGTAGGATTAGTAGTGGACTTCATTTTTCAGGACCAGCTGCCTTTACCCCACTGCATGCACAGAATTGTTCAAATTTCCTAACCAAAATGTCAACCTATCATGAAAAAGGGAATGCTGATGGTGGTGACTAGTGTGGCGCATGGCTTTGGGAACCACTGTTGGGGAATTTTTTGAAGTGATGGGGTGTACTTCTGTGCTGCCTAGAGCTACATATGT
Source organism: Microcaecilia unicolor (assembly GCF_901765095.1). Lineage (NCBI taxonomy): Eukaryota > Metazoa > Chordata > Amphibia > Gymnophiona > Siphonopidae > Microcaecilia > Microcaecilia unicolor. The sequence goes on from NC_044032.1 coordinate 444,299,050, forward strand.
GTGCTAATATCTGTGGACAGTACCAGTACTATCTGTTTTATAGATTTCTTTGTCCAGAGCTTTTCCACTTATTCTCTCGTTTTGGTTTTGCAGGCAGCAAAGGAACTCTGGGCTTTCACACAGTCACTGAAAGGAGACAAGTAGATCAATCCAGGCAAAGAGATGAGGACTTTGAGATCCTATCCAGTACAAGGAGGAGAGGGACAGCCTCTGATAGCAAGACCCACCCAAGACTTCTGACATGCCTCTCTCATTACTTCTCTCCCTTCTTTTAATTGTTCTTTCCTTTGTTTTGTTTTTCCCACTCTTTCCCGCTCTTTTCTTCCATCTCTCACTTTTTCTTTGCCTTTCTTTCTCTCTCCTTCTCTTCTTTTTTCCTTCTCATTGTTTCTCTTACTACTTTCTTCATGATTGTAAAATTCCCCATGTATATGCATTTTTTGTTTTATCCTTGAAATGCCTACAGAAGCGTCTTCCACTGATGAATCTCCATAGTGTCCCATATACTGTGAGAGCTTGCCCTTTCACTTTACCAGCTTTTCTTGACACTGCAAATACGGCATTAGTATCAACCCATTTGTTGCCTCTTGTCATCAAGTGGCAAACTCTACAGTTCCTTTCGGAGTACGTCATTACTCAGTGTGACAAATAGATTTGTGATTCAAAAAGTGAGTTTAAATATTTTTATGCTGTTAATGCATAAAGGTTTTATAAGGATTTTTTTTTAACTAACTCACAATATGACTTCATGTAAAGTTCTGTTTGTGTAAGTGTGCCTCATCCTTGTAACAGAGTAAGTATAGCCTTGGTTTTCTAAGGCCATGGAGCCCACTTTGGACTTCTGACAAGGAACGAATCAATTATGGTCTTCTAATGTGTGCATAGACTTTGTCTCAATCCTTAATGTTGTATTGAAGAGGTCATGTGAACACACTGTACTCCACCTTATCCAGCAATCTGACATGCTGATGTTGAGATGTTCACAAGTTGAACAATGGCCATGTATGATGCCAACTCTTAAAAAAGCTGAAGGAAGCTGAATTGCTTTTCTGTTTATCCACAGACTTACAGTAAAGACTGCAAGTTCTTAGCAGTCTGCAATGTAAATCCATGTTGTTACTACCAAGATTTATGCTATTAATGTTGGCTCTGTAATAATAACCAGCATAGTATTAAAAAAAATCATGCAAATGATTAAAATATCAGAAAACCTATGTAAAGTTCTTTCATTTTGAAACTTAAAGCATTGTTCATGAACCAAATGTACAGAATCAGGTCATAAGGACACAGTAAGAATCAAACCAAAATAGCCTGAAACAGTTATTTTAGGAGTCATTGAAGTGTTGGTAGCTTGGAAGCATAGTCAGTAATTCAGTTATTAGTACAGGATGTAGGAGGTGTACTTACATATGCCCCCCTTTTTTATTTTTATTTAAAATCAGCATGGTGGTCTACTTGTCCTCAAAGTTGATTGCATAGAGCAGTAAATAATATCATAGACTTTTGAAAGATTTGTTGAGGTGTATAACAGATGTGTAATAGTTGTATACAAGCTGCATTAGCATTGTGATTTCAGTTATCTCCGTAGTAAAGCAGTACGCATGAGTTAGACCACTCCTAATTTAAAAGTGCTTGCAACAGAACCATCAATCTGGAAATGGAACGAACCAGATCATAAATTTCATAACCCAGTTTAGAGAATCAAATTATTCCGGTAAGATGACATTAATCTGCATATATGATCAGCAGTGAATGGTACTCTGAAGAGGAACATTATAACCTGCATTGCCTGTAGTGGTATGGGGAAGGCTGCATGTAAATACTCCTAACAGCAAAAGTCTGAACAGATGTACAGCAGATTCTGCTATGGATAAGTTGTTGAGATCATTTTCTGTTTTATTTTGAGATTTATTTGTAAATTTTAATGAAACATTAAAGCATTTGTGATTCTAGTTTTATGGCAACTGTTCTCTTTGTGAAAGACTTCTAGGTGGTATGCCTGTCTTTTTTTCATATTTACCTGTTATCCCAAAATGTTCTACTATCATTAGTCACTTTTTCATAGCATCATTAAAAGGAGTATCCATGCAGTGTACCGTATGCAAACGTTTAGGTGTTCCTTGTGAACTTGTCTGTTTCAATAACTCCCTAAGTGAACAGATATGACATAACTTTGCACCATGTTGAGGTTAAAACACAATATCTCTCTGCAAATTTGAATACATAATTGTTTATTTGCAGTATTTTACAGATGTGAAATAATAAAAGTGAATATGTCAGGTTCAAAAGGTAATTCTTTGCACTTTCTATGGAAGAAATACACCTCCAAATGTTTCCTGTAGCCAGTCTCTTCTGTTCTTGCTTTTGGATTTTTTTCCCGTTCTTTCTTGTAAACTCTTCTGGCTCAGACATATTCTTAGAGATGTGCATGAGAGAAATTTTTTATCATCACAGTTTTCATTGAAGTCAACAAGGAAAGCAGTTTCAGTGAAAGTGACTTAAAACTAGCAGACAGGCATCTGTTTAAAAAAAAAACCCAACACAACAAACAGTAACAGTTGTATGAATCCGAGCCACCGTCTGGGGGGTAAAGTGGCGTGAACATTGGCTAGAAAACCACAAAGGAATGAGGATGACAACTTGGGCATTGAGATTGTGCATGGAGGGTTATTCCCCTACAAAATTGACCATTGAGGTTCAGATGGCTGGTTGGCATTAAAGGTGCCAGTAGCAGTACGCTCCTGGGTTAATTAAGTACACAAAATTTTGTTTGCCTAGAAGGAAATATTAACCTGGAGGGTAGTTGGTAAATGGGGGACTGGGAGGTATAGCAGTCCGTCCTTTCCTTTCTGTACCTTGGAGGAAGGCACTGCAGAAAGGATAACGTGGCACCAACAATACTGGAATGAAGATTAAGGCAAGTCCAAAGCAGGCAGAGAAGGAATTCTGCCAGCTCCATAGACGGTGACTGATTGTAGAGGATGTCAGTTGATAACATTATTGATAGGAACATAATGGCAAATCACTTGGATCATGTGCAATGTTAGAAAGAAGCAGGAATGTCAGAACAGAGAAGGGCAATGAAAAAAAAACTCCCCTATATACTATAAAAGAATTAATTGCTGTGCTAAACTGCATAAAATTATTCCCAGTGAATGTCACAGACTTTGGGCCAGATTCTGGGTATGATGCCTAAAAAGTCCGTGCAGAACTCAGTTTTGCCTAAGCGTGTTCTATAAGATTTGCATGTAGTATATAGAATACGCTTGGTCAATATCATCGTGCCGAAATTGGTGTGCACCTGTTTACTACTACTACTACTATTTAGCATTTCTATAGCGCTACAAAGCATACGCAGCGCTGCACAAACATAGAAGAAAGACAGTCCCTGCTCAAGAGCTTACAATAAAATCTGGTGTAAATCCTGCTGTGTAGATTATGTAGACTGGGCTGTATTCTATAACATGAATAAATTTTGGAATGCCCACGAAACGCCCGTAAACATGCCCTGGATCCCCCTGTAATTATAGGTCCATTTAAATAGCCTTTGAACTGCATGCATTTATTTTGAACTGCGCTCTTTACCATTTAGGCGCAGTTCATTATAGAATGTGCTTACCGAGTTGTGTGTATAACTTGCAATTATTTTCAATTATTGCTTGTTAAGTGCTGTTAAAAAATGCTGATTTGCTTGTTGAGCCAATTAAGTACACAGTTGTGGAATCTGGCCCTTTATGTTGGAAAGGAAGCCTTCAGTAATCATTGCATGCAGCTGGTCTGCTTCTATTGAAACCCCAAAAATGCTATACTAAGAGCTCACACTGGTTCATGATGACGTTGACTATTAATTACATCATTGGTCTCTAATCCAAATAGTGCAATGTGTTAATTACTTAAAGCTGCTAGTATTCAATTTGAACAATATTCACTTGATGTGCCCATATCATAAAGATCCAATACTTACCTGGTGTGCAACAACTTTCAGTTTAAAAATGGTCATGTCTGAAGTTCCTCCTTTCAGAGTCTGCATCAGGGAACTTCATTCTCACTGCTGCCACAATATAAATCACTCATTTAAATTCAGACTCTAAAAGATTTTGCTTCATATCAGGGCTTACTGGAGACTCCTTTTTAAAGAGAACCTAAAAGGTAATTTCAAACTGTCAATACATGATGATGTCATGTTAAAGCAACTTTATGCAACCAACAAAAAGAAAATAAGAATGGTCAAATGATAGTATTCCATTCTACGGTATCATTCAATTCAAAGGGACCAACTGCTTCTAAATTGTAAATCCAGTACTGTTCTCAATACATCAGTGGAGAAATTGAGTAAATGGGCAATTCTCTAGAACTGAAACCAAAATGCTAAAAATTCTGAATATTAACATATCTAGTTGTCCTTTTATTAAAATAGGATGTCTTGCTAAGACTGAAGAGCCTGTAGACATGTGAAACTGTTATCTTTTTCACGGTTAAAAACTCAAAACAAATTAACATCCTAACCATACATAAGCTGTTCTTTGGATGTATGTCATATTGCATAATAGATTAGGCTCAGTTAGTGTTGATTCAATAAATCACAGTTCAATCCTTAATATCAGATGCTGCAGAACAAAGTTTACTCGGGGATGTCCCGTGCATCACAGATTAGTGCATGTCATTTCTCTCTTGTCTCTAATAATGGAAACTAATAATAAAAAATAGCAGTCAAAAAGACAGCCTATTGAACAGCTACCAGAACACAAATAAATTCAGAAGTAAGTATAGTGCCACATGAAATATCTATTTCGTGCATCATGAACTGCAATGTCAAGCACACAGTTCATTGTGGAACACAAACTATCCATGTGAACCAGCTACAGCTGGAGGGTGCTATCTTTTTCACAACGTTCTCTGACTTACCACAGCTTGTCCTCTAGCTGTCCACTTCCATTTATTTTCTACTGATTTAACCATGACCTTCACTTCATTTTCCTCACTGATGATTTTAGTGATTTCTCTGGGAAATAGTTCCTCATCATATCATACTAAAATGCAGTTGCGAATCACTTTTGCCTCACTAGAACTCTTGACAGTGCCTGTTTCATCTGCTGAATGTAAAACATTCATTGCATTGTAAAAAAAAAAAAAACTGCAATTCATCATTTGGAAATTCCTTGTGGACATGCAACTTCTTAATACCTGGAAGAGGTGATGCATTTTCCCAAAACAAATCTTCACTTGGGATATCCTGGTTGCTGATAAAGATTACAGTTGTGCTAGGCATGAGACAATCAGCCAGTTCACAGAAGTCCTTTGCACTCTACAGTTGGAGCAGTTTCACCTCTGCTCATAACTGCAGACCTCACTAATGACTTTGCAGGGCCCCCACTGCAATCCACATCACCGTTGCCATGAGATGCACTGTACTTCCAGTTTGTACTGTTTACTCAGGATATGGAGATGGACCATGAACCTATTTTTGAGTTCTGACAGCATATTATAAAGATTGTATCATATGGCATGTAGTACACAAATAATACAACTTTTTCTAAGAAAGACATTTAATACTATAGGTAATGATATTTGTCATCCATATGTCACACAGAGAACTGCCCATATAATAAACTAATGTATTTGAGGAAATAAATGATTATATTGTAGAAAATGGGTAACCAGAGGATCGGATACAGTGTGGGTATTTAAATAACTATGATGTTCAATTAAACGAGTTTGTCTTACTGCTACATACAACTTATTACATGTGTGTAACAGGATGAGCAAAAGTCACAATTGCCACAAGTTCTGTCAGACAGATGAGATTGTACTACTGTTGCAAGCTTGTGAAATAAGAAATATAAGATCCTAGGTGGAAGATTTCATGTAACTGAAGTACATGCCAATGATGTTACAAATTGCTTTATAGTAAATTAAAATGACTTCTGAACAGAGAAACATTTTTGCTGTGTGAATCTTTTCTTTCTTTTTTTTTTATAACTTCATTGCTTGGCTCATTGGTTGCATGCTCCAATCCAACTTGAAAACAAAATTTTTTTAGAAATTGTTTTTTGATCATCAGAGGTGGTGTACTTCACATGAGCCTATTGTATTTAAGCACAAGAAATACAAGAAAAAACAAACCATATGAGCAATGAGGAAGAATAAAGAAATAAAAGAATTAGGGCTCATTTATGAAGCCACGATAGTGATTCCCACAGGGAAATGTGATAAAGGCCATAGGAATTGAATCAACCTAGTCACATTTTACTGTGTTGGGAATCAGTACCGCAGCTTTGTAAAAGGAGACTTGGTCACGTTTACAATTGGAAGAGAATGTAACAATAATGCTTTCATATTTCCAATACATTAATAACCGATATATATTTCCAATACATTAATCAATTCCACCATATGTAAATGGATAAATAGAATTGTTTTTACAGTGATTGATCACTTTAATGCAACTGAAATCATAAAATGAAATGAGGATTTATCTTCATCAGTAAAAGGATGAGCTAAAGAAAATGCTTTCCAAATAATATGCTTAATAAACAAAGATTATTTAAATTTTATTAGATCTAGAATTTTAATCCATACTTCAGCCCAGAAGGTTGGATATTATTATGTTCAAATAATAAGTGGGTGAAGGAACCACATTCTTTCTTGCATGACCAACACAAGTCATCATTAGATAAACTGCTTTTCATTGAGTTTACTGGAGTCCAAAGAGCACAATGTTGAAAATATAATGATTGAGTTATTGAAGATGACCGTGGTTAACATGGACCTTGAAACCAAAAGATGTTCCATTGATCGTCATTTAGAGGTGGTCAGTGTCTGTTTCCAAAGCTTTTGGGGGTTTTTAAACTGAGGCCCCTTGCATTAATTTCCACATGTTTTGGGTGTGTGACAAAAATGTAATTAACCGCCTGGGACATGCGGTAGCTGGGTGGTAGTGCCAATTTGACATGCATAGTCACCTTATGCACCTTTGTAAAAGGGCCCCTGAGTGCTAGGTAACTTATATTCCTGCTGTAATTGTGAGAAAGTTTTAAATTTGCTGGTTCAGATTAGCTGGTCAAGAAATCAAATGTTGCATTTTTTTCCCATGAATGCCAGTTAATCGTTTTATAAAAATCTATAGTATTGTTAACATTATTCCAAATTAACATAATTGTAAACCTTATTGGGTTGTTTTGGTATGATTACATTTAGAGCCCTGTTTACTAAGCCATGCATAGGAACGCTAACTTTTATGCTAGAGACGCCCATAAGAATATATGGGTGTCTCTAGCATTAGTGCACGCTAATTTTTAGCGCGCACTAAAACGTTAGTGCACCTACAGTGCAGCTTAGTAAACAGGGCCCTTAAATAATTAAAGACAGAAAGAGTACCTGAGATAACTGGTTGAGAGTTATGTTTATATGAGTGATACATTTCCAGTAATAAATATAAGGTAATAGAGGGAGGTAACAATTTTTTCAATTTTTAACCATGTGGGTAAAATAGTGGGAGAATTAGAAGTTGGAAACCATTTTTATCCTTGACTGAGAATATATAAATTATGGTATCTCATGAAGTCGTGGAAATTTACACTACCTAAATTTGGGGGGAATTCCAGAATGTGAACTGCTATTTGAGGAGGTTTCTTGTTCCATAGAAAAATTAAGTAGCATTTTTTTTTCAATTTGTTTATAAAAGTGAGTAGAAAAATGAAGTGGTAACAAAGTCTTTCAGGGCAAAAGGGGACCTGCACTGCCATCAGCACATATCTTTCATGTGCGTCAAGGCCCCCTTTTACCACAGCAGGTAAAAAGGAAGTCCTGCAGGAAATGGCCATGCGGCAAGTAAAGCACTTGCTGCATGGCCATTTTGGGGTGGGGGGAGCCCTTACTGCCACCCATTGAGGTGGCGGTAAGGGCTTCTGTGCTAACCCGGCCGTAACCAGGCAGAGAGTGGCACTGCCCGATTACCGCCGGGTACATTCTGACGCTACAAAAATATATATTTTTAGTGCTGGATATGATGACGTGCTAGGGTGGGAAGTACCACCGGGCTGCTGCAGTAGCCCAGTGGTACTTGCTGTTTAGCCAGCAGTAAGCCTGCATTGGGCTTACCGCCACTTAGTAAAAGGGGACCCTCAGTTAAAGCCTCTTGAATTGTATGACCAAAGTATATTCCGAGAGATTTAATATGAGAGTTCAGTTTAAAAGGAAAAGGAGCCTAAGTCTTGTGGATAAACTTTTTCATCAAGAGGAAGGCATTCCTAATTTTGTAGCCAGATATTTTAGAAAAGGAAGTAATAAGTGATAATATGAGGGATTGATGTAATATTGGTAAATAAAAGTAGATCATCAGCATACAGTGATAATTTGGTTTCAGATTATATTAATTTAAAACCATTGTGTTTTGCATTTTGCCTAAGAGCAATTGCTGATGGCTCTATTGCTAAATTAAATAACAGTGGGGATAATGGGCCCCTGGAACTACTACTACTATTTAACATTTCTAGAGCGCTACAAAGTGTACGCAGCGCTGTACAAACACAGAAGAAAGACAGTCCCTGCTCAAAGAGCTTACAATCTCCATGTTAACAAATTGGGATCCAAAACCCAAACTATTGAAGAATTTTGAAAAGATAGGACAATTTGCCTCTGCACCCAGGGACAAGACTACCATGGAACCATTATAGATATTCACTAGAGAGAGTAAATCACTGAACAATCTCGAGTTGTCTGTAGTAGATCTGCTTTTTATAAAGCCATTTTGGTCTGGATATGAGTAATGGAAGTATAGAGGATAATCTTTAGCATAGATTTTACTATCTTTATTAGAGAGATGGGTCTGTAGTTAGATACATTGGAGGTGTCTTTCCGTGACTTAGGGATAACAACTAATTTAGCCTCTACAAAAGTGCAATTAATTTTTTGTTCATTTATAAAATTATTATATATGTTTTGAAGTAAAGGTGATTAATTATGAAGAAAATGTTTTGTAATATTCAGCTGTAAAGCTATCGGGGCCAAGAGCTTTGTTTATAGAAAAGGATTTAATGACATTGAATTTCTTTTAAGGATTTTTGAAAACTTAGTTTTTATCTGAGAATTGGGTATTATAGGGCAGATTAGGCCAGACAGAAAATTATCTATATCATTATTAGATGCTCAAGTTTCAGATGGATATAGGAATTTATAGAATTTTTGGAAAAGATTTATCATTTCTGAATCTTTGGTAATTATCTCACCATTGAGAGCTTTGAGTGATGAGACTCTAGATTTTAGTTTTTTATCTTTTAAATACGACACAAGCAAGCATCTTGCTTTGGGTTTTTTTCTGAGTAAATTCTTGCACCTATGGTCACTATTTGATGGTTCATTTGCTTGCTGAAAATCATATTATGTTGATGGTGTAGTTCACATAAATTTTGGAGTATATAATAATTAGAGGTTTTAGTATATTCAAAGTTTATTTCACTTCCTAGCTTATTTAGTGTAGCTTTAGTGTTGCCAGTTAATGGAAAAACTAATAGCAGCCCCAAAACTAATGGAGAATTTTAGAGCATCCCACCAAGTTATTGGTGAATGTTTGTTCTATTATGTTATGCTTATGAAAGTCTGTGATAGCAATTTTAACAGTATCCTGAAAGCCATTTAATTGAGAAGGAGGGGTTGAGCCTTCTTTGAAAATTCTTATTTTGTGGTGGTAAAATTTTTAATTTGTATGGACTGCATGATTGGAGATGGTGGTAGCTAGAATATTAGACAATCTGACATTTGGGACCAAAGTATTAGAGATTTAAAAATAACTATGTGTGAATGGGAATTGTGTGGTGGTGACTAAAAAGTAATATCTAAATCAGAAGGATGGAGTAGTCTCCATATGTCAGATTAATTTCTTAAATAATACCATTCTCCGAGGACAAGCAGGCTGCTTGTTCTCACTGATGGGTGACGTCCACGGCAGCCCCTCCAATCGGAAACTTCACTAGCAAAGTCCTTTGCTAGCCCTCGCGCGCCCGCGCGCACCGCGCATGCGCGGCCGTCTTCCCGCCCGAAACCGGCTCGAGCCGGCCAGTCTTCTTTTGTCCGCACTCGGTACGGTCGTGTTTTCGCCGTGTCGAGCCCCGGAAAGTCGACCTCGCGCGTCCAATTTGTTTGAACGTGTTTTTTTCCTTCGGGAAAGCTTTGTCCTAGTCGGGAAGTGCTCCGGAAACCCCCCGCCGGGTTTCGTGTAAATCCTCCCCGTACTTCCAGCTTTTTTGCCCGGTAAGTTTTCTTTCGTCGTCGGGGTAGGCCTTTTTTCGGCCTCGGTCGAGATTTTTTCTCCCTCTAAATTTGGTGCTTCAAATTTCGCCATTTCGGCTTTTGATTTCGCCGGCGTGATTTTTCCGCCCATGACATCGAAGCCTTCCAGCGGCTTCAAGAAGTGCACCCAGTGCGCCCGGGTTATCTCGCTCACTGATCGACACTCGTCGTGTCTTCAGTGTCTGGGGCCGAGCACCGCCCTCAGAACTGCAGTCTGTGTTCCCTGCTTCAAAGGCGGACTCAGGTAGCGAGACTAGCCCAGTGGAACGTGTTGTTCTCGGGCTCTTCGTCGGCATCGGCACCGGGATCTTCGAGTGCATCGACGTCGTCAGCGTCCAGACCATCTTCCTCGGCCGCCCCTGCATCGAGTGCATCGAGGCATCGGGCCTCTGCATCGGCGCCGAGACATCGGATAGCTGCATCGACGTCGGTGGTACCAGGACCTCGTCTGCTGATGTCGTCGGACGGTGGTGCATCGGGTGGAGTGCAGGTGAGGGCTGTCCATTCCCCTGCTGGTGGCGGTGAGCCCTCGGGTGGGTCTCCCCCTACCCTGAGGGCTCCTGCGGTACAGCCCCCCCGAGATCGACCTTCTTCAGTCTCGGCCCCGAGGAAGCGACGGGTGGATTCGACGTCCTCCTCGTCGGTGCCGGGGAGCTCCGGTGACATGCTTCGGAAGAAATCGAAGAAGCATCGACACCGGTCTCCTCCCCGTGTCGGCACCGAGAGCTCTGGGTCGCCGAGGGATTCGGCACCCAGCAGGCATCGGCACCGAGAGGACCGCTCACCCTCTGTTCAGGAGGTGTCGATGCGCTCCGCTCTGGACAGCCCGGAACAGCCTCCACGCCCGGAACAGGTACTGACGTCGACGCCTGCATCGACCTCTCAGCCTTTCTCTGCAGCCGCTCTAAACGAGAGCCTCCGGGCCGTTCTCCCAGAGATTCTGGGAGAGCTGTTGCGCCCTACCCCTCCGGTACCGGCGGTGCTTGCGCCACCGGTACCGTCGAGCGTGGCGCCGGCTGGCCCATCGCCCAGGTTGAGGTCCCCGACGTCGGTACCGCGTGCGGTACCGACCGCGGCCACCTCCCAGGAAGGCTCCCCGACTACGTCGGCGGAGGGAGCTTCGCCGATGCGGGCGAGGGAGTCTACCTCTCGACGCCCCCATCGTGGACGGGGTTCCACGGAGTCGAGCAGGGCGAGGTTGCAGACACAGGTCCGTGAACTTGTGTCTGACACCGAGGGTGAGGCCTCGTGGGAGGAAGAGGAAGATCCCAGATATTTCTCTGACGAGGAGTCTGGGGGTCTTCCGTCTGATCCCACTCCCTCTCCTGAGAGACAGCTTTCTCCTCCCGAGAGTCTGTCTTTTGCCTCCTTTGTCCGGGAGATGTCTACGGCCATCCCCTTCCCGGTGGTTGTGGAGGACGAGCCCAGGGCTGAAATGTTTGAGCTCCTGGACTATCCTTCTCCACCTAAGGAAGCGTCCACTGTTCCCTTGCACCATGTCCTGAAGAAGACATTGCTTGCGAACTGGACCAAACCATTAACTAATCCCCACATTCCCAAGAAGATCGAGTCCCAGTACCGGATCCATGGGGACCCAGAGCTGATGCGCACTCAGTTGCCTCATGACTCTGGAGTTGTGGATTTGGCCCTAAAGAAGGCTAAGAGTTCTAGGGAACATGCTTCGGCGCCCCCGGGCAAGGACGCTAGAACCTTAGACTCCTTTGGGAGGAAGGCCTACCATTCCTCTATGCTCGTGTCCAAGATCCAGTCTTACCAGCTCTACACGAGCATACACATGCGGAATAATGTGCGGCAGTTGGCGGGCTTGGTTGATGCTCTTCCCCCTGAGCAAGCCAAGCCTTTTCAGGAGGTGGTCAGGCAGCTGAAGGCGTGCAGAAAATTCCTGGCCAGAGGAGTTTATGACACTTTTGATGTTGCGTCCAGGGCCGCTGCTCAAGGTGTGGTGATGCGCAGGCTCTCATGGCTGCGTGCCGCCGACCTGGAGAATAGAGTCCAGCAGCGGATTACGGACTTGCCTTGCCGTGCGGATAACATTTTTGGCGAAAAAGTCGAGCAGGTGGTAGAGTCTCTCCACCAGCGGGACACCGCATTCGACAAGTTCGCCCGCCGGCAGCCTTCAGCTTCTACCTCTACAGGTAGACGATTTTTCGGGGGAAGGAAGACTGTTCCCTATACTTCTGGCAAGCGTAGGTACAATCCTCCTTCCCGACAGCCTGCGGCCCAGGCTAAGCCCCAGCGCGCTCGCTCTCGTCAGCAGCGTGCGAATCAGCAAGGCCCCGCGGCTCCCCAGCAAAAGCAAGGGGCGAGCTTTTGACTGGCTCCAGCAGAGCATAGCCGACATCCAAGTGTCAGTGCCGGGCGACCTGCCTGTCGGAGGGAGGTTGAAAGCTTTTCACCAAAGGTGGCCTCTTATAACCTCCGATCAGTGGGTTCTCCAAATAGTCCGGCAAGGATACACCCTCAATTTGGCCTCTCAACCTCCAAATTGTCCACCGGGAGCTCAGTCCTACAGCTTCCAGCACAAGCAGGTACTTGCAGAGGAACTCTCCGCCCTTCTCAGCGCCAATGCGGTCGAGCCCGTGCCATCCGGGCAAGAAGGGCTGGGGTTCTATTCCAGGTACTTCCTTGTGGAAAAGAAAACAGGGGGGATGCGTCCCATCCTAGACCTAAGGGCCCTGAACAAATATCTCGTAAAAGAAAAGTTCAGGATGCTTTCCCTGGGCACCCTTCTCCCCATGATTCAGCAAAACGATTGGCTATGCTCTCTGGACTTGAAGGATGCCTACACGCACATCCCGATACTGCCAGCTCACAGACAGTATCTGCGATTTCAGCTGGGCGCACGCCACTTCCAGTACTGTGTGCTACCCTTTGGGCTCGCCTCTGCGCCCAGGGTGTTCACAAAGTGCCTAGCTGTGGTAGCAGCGGCGCTTCGCAGGCTGGGGGTGCACGTGTTCCCATATCTCGACGATTGGCTGGTGAAGAACACATCCGAGGCAGGAGCCCTGCAGTCCATGCAGATGACTATTCGCCTCCTGGAGCTACTGGGGTTTGTGATAAATTACCCAAAGTCCCATCTTCTCCCAGTGCAGAAACTCGAATTCATCGGAGCCCTGCTGGATTCTCGGACGGCTCGCGCCTATCTCCCAGAGGCGAGGGCCAACAACTTGTTGTCCCTCGTCTCGCGGGTGAGAGCGTCCCAGCAGATCACAGCTCGGCAGATGTTGAGATTGCTGGGCCACATGGCTTCCACAGTTCATGTGACTCCCATGGCCCGCCTTCACATGAGATCTGCTCAATGGACCCTAGCCTCCCAGTGGTATCAGGCCGCCGGGGGTCTAGAGGACGTGATCCACCTGTCCACGAGTTTTCTCGAATCCCTGTATTGGTGGACGATTTGCTCCAATTTGACTCTGGGACGTCCCTTCCAAATTCCTCAGCCTCAAAAAGTGCTGACCACGGATGCGTCTCTCCTGGGATGGGGAGCTCATGTCGATGGGCTTCACACCCAAGGAAGGTGGTCCCTCCAAGAAAGCGATCTACAGATCAATCTTCTGGAGTTGCGAGCGATCTGGAACGCTCTGAAGGCTTTCAGAGATCGGCTGTCCCACCAAATTATCCAAATTCAGACAGACAATCAGGTTGCCATGTACTATGTCAACAAGCAGGGGGGCACCGGATCTCGCCCCCTGTGTCAGGAAGCCGTCAGCATGTGGCTCTGGGCTCGCCGTCAAGGCATGGTGCTCCAAGCCACATATCTGGCAGGCGTAAACAACAGTCTGGCCGACAGGTTGAGCAGGATTATGCAACCTCACGAGTGGTCGCTCAATTCCCGTGCGGTGCGACAGATCTTCCGGGCGTGGGGCACCCCCCTGGTGGATCTCTTCGCATCTCAAGTGAACCACAAGGTCCCTCAGTTCTGTTCCAGGCTTCAGGCCCACGGCAGACTGGCGTCGGATGCCTTCCTCCTGGATTGGGGGGAAGGTCTGCTGTATGCTTATCCTCCCATTCCTCTGGTGGGGAAGACTTTGTTGAAACTCAAGCAAGACCGCGGCACCATGATTCTGATTGCTCCCTTTTGGCCGCGTCAGATCTGGTTCCCTCTTCTTCTGGAGTTATCCTCCGAAGAACCGTGGAGATTGGAGTGTTTTCCGACCCTCATCACGCAGGACGAGGGGGCTCTGCTGCATCCCAACCTCCAGTCCCTGGCTCTCACGGCCTGGATGTTGAGGGCGTAGACTTTGCCTCTTTGGGTCTGCCAGAGGGTGTCTCCCGCATCTTGCTTGCTTCCAGGAAAGACTCCACTAAGAGAAGTTACTTCTTTCATTGGAGGAGGTTTGCCGTCTGGTGTGACAGCAAGGCCCTAGATCCTCGCTCTTGTCCTACACAGACCCTGCTTGAATACCTTCTCCACTTGTCTGAGTCTGGTCTGAAGACCAACTCCGTAAGGGTTCACCTTAGTGCAATCAGTGCATACCATTACCAAGTGGAAGGTAAGCCGATCTCAGGACAGCCTTTAGTTGTTCGCTTCATGAGAGGTTTGCTTTTGTCAAAGCCCCCTGTCAAGCCTCCTACAGTGTCATGGGATCTCAATGTCGTTCTCACCCAGCTGATGAAACCTCCTTTCGAGCCACTGAATTCCTGCCATCCGAAGTACTTGACCTGGAAGGTCATTTTCTTGGTGGCAGTTACCTCGGCTCGTAGAGTCAGTGAGCTTCAGGCCCTGGTAGCCCAGGCCCCTTACACCAAATTTCATCACAACAGAGTAGTCCTCCGCACTCACCCTAAGTTTCTGCCAAAGGTTGTGTCGGAGTTCCATCTGAACCAGTCAATTGTCTTGCCAACATTCTTTCCCCGTCCTCATTCCTGCCCTGCTGAACGTCAGCTGCACACATTGGACTGCAAGAGAGCATTGGCCTTCTATCTGGAGCGGACACAGCCCCACAGACAGTCCGCCCAATTGTTTGTTTCTTTTGATCCCAACAAGAGGGGAGTGGCTGTAGGGAAACGCACCATATCCAATTGGCTAGCAGATTGCATTTCCTTCACTTACGCCCAGGCTGGGCTGGCTCTTGAGGGTCATGTCACGGCTCATAATGTTAGAGCCATGGCAGCGTCGGTAGCCCACTTGAAGTCAGCCACCATGGAGGAAATTTGCAAAGCTGCGACGTGGTCATCTGTCCACACATTCACATCTCATTACTGCCTGCAGCAGGATACCCGACGTGACAGTCGGTTCGGGCAGTCAGTTCTTCAGAACCTGTTTGGGCTTTAGGATCCAACTCCACCCCCCGAGGGCCCTGTTTGTTCTGTTCCAGGCTACACTCTCAGTTAGTTGGTAAATTTTTTAGGTCAATCTCAGTTATGTCCTCGCCGTTGCGAGGCCCAATTGACCAATGTTGTTGTTTTGAGTGAGCCTGGGGGCTAGGGATACCCCATCAGTGAGAACAAGCAGCCTGCTTGTCCTCGGAGAAAGCGAATGCTACATACCTGTAGAAGGTATTCTCCGAGGACAGCAGGCTGATTGTTCTCACAAACCCGCCCGCCTCCCCTTTGGAGTTGTGTCTTCCCTTGAAGTGTATTGTCTTGCTACATACTGGACTGGCCGGCTCGAGCCGGTTTCGGGCGGGAAGACGGCCGCGCATGCGCGGTGCGCGCGGGCGCGCGAGGGCTAGCAAAGGACTTTGCTAGTGAAGTTTCCGATTGGAGGGGCTGCGTGGACGTCACCCATCAGTGAGAACAATCAGCCTGCTGTCCTCGGAGAATACCTTCTACAGGTATGTAGCATTCGCTTTAAGGTTTGTCTGCTTTTGGAGGAAGGAGCTGGACATCTAGATTTCCTGTCTAATAAAGAATTAAGGATATGTTTAAAATCACCTCCTAGAATAATATGAATGTTAGAAAGTTGTGCCAATGTATTAAATTATATTTTGGAACAAAGGATATGTTCTCTGCATTAGGCACATATATGTTAATATAATTGGCATAGATCCTTTAAGCGCATTAATATATACGCATCTACCTTCACTGTCAGAAGTATGGGAGTTAATTACTACTGGTAGAGAGGATTTATAAATAGGTAAAAAATGGGACTGCTATTTTTTTTTCTTTTAATGCATGGAAACAGCTACTAAAGAACAGTTATTATGCTTCAAAAGATAATGATGCTTAGCATCTAGGTGGGTTTCCTGTAAGAACAACACAAAAGAAGTGGAAAAGAAACCAACTTCAAGAGATCAATCCAAACACCAAGATAAGATGCTCCAAGAACAAACTTTATTTGGACCCTACATGGTCCGTGTTTCAGCTTTTAAAAAAGCCTTCATCAGGGGTCTATAAAATAACATAATAATAATGTCTTTCCTGTAAGAAAACATCTGGAGACAATTTACTGATGTAATTGCAAAGCTTATGTCTATTAAAAGGATTATTAAGTTCTTTGGTATTATAAGAAATTACATTGAGGACTACACATTAATTTTTATAAATATGTTCAGGAACGATGGCTTGAAAAGACACAATAAATAGTAAAGCATTGTAAGGTTGTAATCGATGTGTGGTGACTTCTGCAAGAATTGTTTTGTGAAATACATGAAGAAGTATTGTTCCAGTATGGACCTAGCTGATTGAGCTGAATTGATACGAGCTGTGGGATTTATACATTTTGGAATTTCATTTGAGGATGTTATTTGAAGACATCCAGCAGCTAAGTGCAAATGCTGTTTTTTAGGGGGGTCTTGGATGGTACTCAGTGGGCTAGTATGCTTTCTGTAGCACCGATTTTTTGATCTATATGTGACCTAGGTTGCTGCAGACATTTTTGCAGTTGTCTTTTCCTGTGCTATAGACTGGAGCATTTTCACCTAAACCTTACCGTTTAGTGAATCCAGACTGCCCCTATCGGACCGACCGTTCACTTGTCTCTTAGATTGTAAGCTCTTTGAGCAGGGACTGTCTCTGTTTGTTAAATTGTACAGCGCTGCGTAACCCTAGTAGCGCTCTAGAAATGTTAAGTAGTAGTAGTAGTAGTAGTAGTATTTATTAACCTTTATTGGGTGTTTTTCCTAGACTTTTTTTGTTACTATGTAATGGACTTTCCATATTTCCTTACTACTGGGATTTGGGGTTTTTTTTTAACCACCTGGGTTTTTCTCCCTTATGTGGTTTTTCCAGGTGTTTCTTTTTTTCCTCTAATCCTATATTATTAAGAACCTATGATAATACTCTGTTCTCGTTGTAGAGTAGTGGACTTGTCAGTACCTTATGGTACTTTCCCTACTGGGAAGTTTGAGGTTCTGTATGTAAATATCTATGTGCTATTTTCAATCTGTAAGTAGCGGAAACTTTTGGGAACTCCATTACATGGTAAATTAGATTCAAACGGTTTTTGAATAGGATTTGACATCAGGAGTTTGAATTCCCTTTTTTGTAATATAAGGTTGTAATAGAAACAGGAAAGCAATAAGCTGTAAAAATATAAATAAATGCATTGTTTATAGTATAAAAATTGAACCAGTTAACAGTGACCAATTGTGAGTGTGCCATCATGAGAGCAGGATCAGTAGCAAAGAAACTTTGACCCCAAAAATTGAAAATGAGAAACTTGTGACAGATTTTGATTAAATTAGTTAATCAATTTTCTGAAACTTCAACTCTGGAGGTTGAGGTTGTTTGATGTTACGAGTGTCTTCTTTAAAATCTGATATTTTCTTTTATGAGGTCTTTAACTTGCAGTAGTTCTTGAAGGAGGGTGTTCATAGAGGTTTCTTCTTGTTTGGAGGATTGTGATTTGCAAGGAGAGGATGGTTCTGGTTTAGAACATTTTACACCCTGTTGTTGACCGAAGGAGTCATTTTTCAAATGTTTTGATGTAGTCATGATTCAAGTCCAATATTCAACTGGTTATAACAGAAAATCTTCCAATCTGATTTATAATAATGATAATCTTTGTGAGTCAAGGAGAGCAAAAGCTCTAAGTTGCCATTTGTTCTGCAGCTCATGAATTACCCCCCCCCCCCCCCACACACACACACACACTGAATGATTTCTCATCTTTAAACAAAATGTAATATTAGACAAACTGAAACTGATTAAACACATAACTGTTTTTACATTATTACATCCTGTAATGAACAATGTTATCTATCACCCATGCAAAACATGTAACTACCCCCTTAGTTACTCAGTCAGCCAGTTGACCAAATTTGATTTATTCATCTGATTGAGCACAGCTAGCCTTGCTGAATCTAGATCTCACTATTTATTGAACCTTAGCATGAGAATGAAGTAGTCACCACAAAGTTTCTACAACACACTATGCCACAATCAGTGGAAATACCAGAAGAGATGAGAAAAAAAAGTTGTTGAAATATATCAGTCTGGAAAGGTTTACAAAGCCATTTCTAAAGCTCTGGGGCTCCACTGAACTACAGTGAGAGCCATTATCTTCAAATGGAGAAGATTTGAAACAGTGATGAGTCTGCACAAGAGTGGTCAGCCTGACAAAATTACTCCAAAGGTACAGCAACAACTCATCTGGGAAGTCATAAAACAATCCAAAGAACTGCAGACCTCTTTAACCTCAACTAGGGTCAGCATTCATGACTCTACAATAAGAAAGAGACTGGGTAAAAAAAATGGGGGGGGGGGGGATTCATAGAGTAGCAAGGCAGAAACAGCTGTAGTCCAAGAGACACATCAACTCTTCTCACATTTGCAAAAACATCTGGATGATCCTCAAGTCTTTTGGGATAATATTCTGTGGACAGACAAATCAAAAGTGGAACTCTTTGGACATCACAGGTCCCATTAGGTCTGACGTAAAGCAAATACAGCATCCACAGTATGAACTCAAACCAACAGTCAAACATGCTGATCGTAGTGTGATGGTGTGGGGATACTTTGCTGCCTCATAACTTGGAAAACTTGCCATTACAAAAGGAACCATGAATTCTGCACTGTAACAGAAACTTTTTCAGGAGAATGTCTGTTTATTTGTGCTAAAGCTGAAGTGTAAATGGATTATGCAGCAAGACAATGATCCAAAACACCAAAAGCAAGTCTATCTGTGGCTGAGGAGAAACAAAATTTTGGATTTCCCTTATCAAAGCCCTGACTTGATCCCAGTAGAGATGCTGTGGCCGAACCTAAAATGAACAGTTCATGCACAAAAACCCATGGAAGTGTCTGAATTAAAGCAGGTCCTGCAAAGAATAGTGGGTGAAGATTCCTCATTAGCAATGTGAAAGACTGATATTAAATTATAGGAAGCATTTGGTTGTAGTTACTTATAAAGGCGGTTCAACCAGAGGGCAGTTACTTTCTCACATGGGTGATGTGGTGTTGGATAACTTTGTTCTTTAAACAAATGACATAATAATGTAAACCTGTGTTACGTGTTGACTCAGGTTGTCTAATATAAAGATCAGGAACCATTCACTGTGTCACATAATAATAGGGGAAATAAGGAGGGGGCAAAACCTTTTTCACATCACTGTAAACCAACCTCATTGTGAGTAGTGAATCAGGAAAAATTGTGAGACCACAGACGTATTTCACACAAGTCACAGTGCATGATAATTTTTTCGATCCACTAAATCTTTTGTCAGTTGCTGGACTTTCCAATTTCTGGTGATGACACACCTTGAAATATTGAGGTTTATGTAAATAAAGTTCAAAGGGCATGTTGTTTTGAAAATCAACCCCCCTCGCTCCCCCACCCCCAATTTATAGGTTGGAGCAAGGTGTCTGTAAAGAAGGTTACTTATAAGACGGAACTGGGGCACTGTAGCAAAAAAGTGTCTTTAATTCTAGTTTATAAAGGCAATAAAGTAGCACCTAGAACCAGTCCCGAGAGTATGCAAATTCTCACGTGGTTCTGAAGAAGGTATAAATGTATGTAGACTTTTGTGTTTTTAATAAGATGTGCATGCCTCACAATTCTGCCCCTAGTCTGCCCAAAATATGGTCTGAGATGGAACACATCAGTTATATATGATCCTTTTCAGTGTGCATACTTAGGGTATATGACCATGAAGTTTTATAATATCCCCTGTCAATGCATAAAACAGGCTTTACAGGTGGAAAACCTTTCTAAAATTGCCTCCAAAGTGCCAACAGTGGTAACACTGACAACTTCAGGACACCATAAAAATACTAGCCCATTCTTACCAACCTGCCACATGTACCTGTGAGCCAGGGAATCCTTACTCTGTGATCTCCTTGGTGTATTGATTTTGTACTTCAAGTAACTGTGGGCAGTACTTAAGTAAGGGACAGACTGAACCTTGTTCAGAGAGAGAAAATCAAAATATATCCTTTTTGTTTGAGTTACTAAGTATTGTCATCTCTTCTCTCGTATCAGGGTTTTCTTCAGACTCTTAATCATATTGTGTTAAAATAACAGATAGTCCTAAGGGGTTCACAAACTTCCTCAGCACTATTTATGTAAACTCTGATTATTTGTTTAATTAGCATATTCTGTTTATTCTGCAAGTCCTATAGGGGCTCCTAGGGGACCAGATTTGAGAACACTGCAATAAAGGAATTCCCTTTTCCCATTAAAAAGTATGCACTAATCTCCTGGGGTGATAAATCTCTTTCTCTGAATATATGTCCCCTTCTTATTCTGTGTGCACTGTTTTGTGTCTCTTCTGGGTCTCTAGTCATTGTTTCTGTATTCTCAGCACACTCTTATGCACCTTGGAGCAGGTGAGCTCCAGATAGAAAGTTCAAGCATGCTTGACTTAAGGCAGCAGGGTTGATTACAGAGCTAGACTCTTTCTGGTGTGGCGTTTGTGTGATGTGATGCTCAAAGGCAGGCATTTCCTGTTCGGGGGGGGGGGGGGGGGGAGACACAGAGGGATGAAGTTTGGCTGTTAGTGAAAGCTTGGCTGGTCTGAACATGCACTTGCTGGAGAGTTGGGGCATTTCTGTCAGATCTTTCCTGCTATTGTTACAGACAACACAACCCTGTCTTCTGACATGGGTTAGTATTCTTGTCTGAAACACGCACCTTTTCCCTTTTTAACTAGTCTACCCTTTTCATTTCTTGGATCATGAAAGTTCAATATGACTAGATGCACACATAAAGTGTATCTTTTACTAAGCAGCGGGCTTACTGCTTGCTAAACTGGAAGTACCACTGGGCTACTACAGCAGCCCAGGAGTAGTTCCTACCCCCAGCATGTGCCATTTCCGCTGCTACAAAAATAAGTGTGGGGAGAGAGGAGGGACAAATGTCGGGACTTTCGGGAGTAGGAGGTAGAGATGCTGAACTCACAGGCAGGAGGAACAAGAGAACAACATTTGTTGGAATGAGGGAGGGAGGGGAAAGAAAGAGAGGAAGAAATGGCAGGACTTGGAAGAGGGAGGGATGATGAACCTGCAGGGAGGGAGGGGGAAGTTATGTGAGAGGAGGAGAAGATTGAGGAGAGAAACTGGACATGGGGAGGGGGAGAGGGACGCAGAAGAGTGATGTTGAACAGGGTAAGAATACGGATGCAGAGAAGGGAGATGCTGAACACCCAATAAGGAAGTCTTGTTTTTCTTGTTTATTGTTTTGATCACAATTACACTTTTGGATTATAGCACATGGGTGTGCCACAAATATGAATGCAATGACTATATGATAATATAATGGACAATGAAGATTGATCTGTTTGATTTGTGATGGTCCAATAAAAGTTATCAGCACATTTCACTATGTCTGACCTCATCGACCTGCCAACCAGAAACTCAATCAGATCATCACGCTCTTATTTAAGTCTCCGTCACCCTAGTTGCAAAGGACTCAAATACAAATCAGTTCATGGATCCAGCTTCTCATGTATAAGTACACAACTCTGGAATGCACTCCTAAAAACCGTAAAAAATACGTACGACCACGTCAACTTCTGGAAATCACTAAAGGCTTACCTGTTCGAAAAGGCATATCCTGATGACCCAACTTAATTATCTGAATCCAGCAACTCAAAGAAACCCAAACTTGTTATGAACTTAATGAACTTTATATAACCTCCCTCTCTGTGTTTCCCTAATGTGTCTGTACATATCTATTTCATTTAAAATAACATCACCCTATATTTGTTTCTTCACCGGAGGAGGCTTTCGCCCCACAGCGCTATGTAAGCCACATTGAGCCTGCAAATAGGTGGGAAAATGTGGGGTACAAATGTAACAAATAAATATTTATGTGAATTAATTTTCTGCGGGATTTGTGTTCATTTATGTTGATGATGATTTTCCCTCAGCTTGTGATTTAATTTTTATTCCTCTCATGATCATCATAAGAGGAGGGCAGGGACACAAGGGAGATGCTAGACGGCAGATAGGGACGCAGAGGGAAGATGAATGATAGACATGGAAAGAGAAGAACTGCCAAATGGATAAGGAGATACTGGCAAGAGAGTTAACAGAAAATAGAGCAAAGCAGAAACCAGAGCCTAAGACTGACACTATTAGAAAAATAAAAAAAAAACTGGACTACAAAGATAGAAAAAGCTGAACAGGGGTTGTATGCGCTGAGCAATGCACAGTAGAACTGTGCATGGGTGTTAGCGCATGCAGGAAGACACGGTGCAGGTAGTATTAAGATGTAAGATGCTAACAAGCTAGTTAATGTATTCCGTGCAATGATGAGAATGTGCTGCCCACTTCTGATGTGTACACAGCGTGCAAATCTGTTGCGGAGAGGATTTTATTTTGTCAATCTTTCACATTTAAGTGCTGATTTTGTCTTGTCTTGCAAGTGGAAGGAAAATCGCACAAGTTTTAAACAAGAATGTTAAGCAACAAATGTGCACCTATCCAAATAAAACCAAAAGTGCTGGCACACATTGGTGTGCCTTTCAAGTGCAAACAATTTCTGAAAGGCTCATACTTAGGCGCAGAAGAACAGTTACTGATGTGTGCTGACACTTTTTGGTTTTGGTTCAGGCATATGTACAAGAAGCTGTGCTTATCACGAAACCTTGTGTGCATGTGCCAGCATACGCTCCCCTCATTTGCTACAGGATTTCTGCACATACAATTTGCCTATAATTAACTTACCACATTCTGCGGTATTAAGCCCACAGTAGAAACCACATGCTCAGACATCTGTGCATGGCTGTACAGCGAGCCTTCCTGCATCGGCCTCCTTGTGTGGTAATTTTTGGGTGCTTACCACACTAGTAAAAGGGCTGGGGATGGGACTTGAAATACCGCCTTTAATGTGGTTACAGTCAAAGCAGTTTACATATTATATATAGGCACTTATTTTGTACCTGGGGCAATGGAGGGTTAAGTGACTTGCCCAGAGTCACAAGGAGCTGCAGTGGGAATCAAACCCAGTTTACCAGGATCAAAACCTGCTGCACTAACCACTAGGCGGCTGCTCCTCCACTCAGCTTCTTAGCTGTGCTTGCTTTAGATAGTTGAAAAGAAAAATATCCATAAATAAATACCTTAATTTGTGTTTATAATTATACTTAACTAAAAACAAATAACAAAAAAGTAAATGATATAGTCAAGAACCAGGGCAAACTGTTACTTTGAGGAATCTAGTTACTGCTGCTTTAATATAAAGTAGCGCTCTTGTCTGTCATATGTACTGAAGTAGTGTTAACGTTTAACACACTAATAGCTGCTTCAGTGAAGAGAAAGTACCTGCACATAATTGTACCATAGAAAGGTGGTATATCAAATCCATGACCTTTTACCTTTAAAAGCTTCAAGGCAGTAAGCTATGGAAAGGAAGGGGTGCTAGATGCGAAACTGGAGATACTGTATGCTTAAGATGGTAAAGTACTACTACTATTTAGCATTTCTATAGCACTGTGGATGTTGGTCAATGAACTGACTGAATATGATCAGAGAGATCACAGTGTTTCAAGCTTGCTCTTTCCTGGCATTTGGAGGTGATAAGAGCATATGTGCTGTCCTGCAGCAGAAAGAAAATGTTAACAGTAAGTATGAACTCCATTATTGCAGTTCATTGCTGGACTATTGTCTATGCTGAGGAAACAGAACAGTAATATTGATAAAATTGGGATATAGTGCCTTGATCTTTCCAGCAAGTGCAAGTTCAAACTGTGTCATCCCCACAGCTAGATACCATCCCTTCCCTGGCCCTCGCTCTGTCTGTTTTTTAACCTCCCAGACAGGAAACACTTTGCTTTGAGGATCCTCAAATGAGCAGCATGGAATGAGCCCAGGTCTGTAATCAGACCTGCTGTCTGGAGCAAGGAATGTCTGAACTGATTCACCTGCTTTGTACACAGGTGCAGTGCAAAAAAAAAACAGGAGTTAAGTTAACTTGCTGTTGCAGCCTGGAGATCCCAATTCTGCGTCGTATTGGACTGATTTTGCTTGTGCAATTGTTTCTAGACCTTGGCTGTACTTGGTCCTTGGGGAATTAGAACATGGTGTGGATTGTTTTTGCTTAGTATTTCCTCTGAGATGCCTCTTTGTTGATCCATCTGTAAGGACTCAACAAGGCTTCTCTTCCTCTCTTCAGTCAAGCACTGTTGATGCTGCTTGTATTCCAATAGCATATTTATAAGTCAGTGCTATTAAGGTCCACTGTAGTGCAATCAACACATTTGACCTTGGTGGGGGCTAATGTTCCACTAATCTAAAGATGGCCTTGGTTAACCTGTATCAGGATGCCCCATGACGTTTACAAATAAGATGATTTTGGAGTCACTGTTCTGAATCTCACATTGTCTTTGTAGTATGAGGTAATGTAGGTTGTGCCTGCCTGTCCTTCAATGGGCCGGAGATATTCCCTATATTACTTTTGAAGAGACGGATAAAAAGCCCTGGCTTTTTAGTAGCCTGGGGACTGCTTCTTCATCCTGAGAATCTCCATGTGAAAGCAGGGAACTACAGGAGCCCAGAGGCTTAGGAGACAGCATCTGAGCAGCCTTCCTGATAGCTAGGCTATAATATTCCTAAACTGGCTAGGCTCAACAAGGAAGCAGGCTAAGGAGGTAGGAGAGAAAAATGAGGTGTCAGGG